>NC_080539.1:62063452-62373202 GCF_028640845.1 Ahaetulla prasina
TTTAAGCAGCCGTCTTGCTCATGTGACTCTGTGCAGCTTATAATAAATATATAAAAACAGATAATATATATTACAGATAGTCCTAGACTTACAACCACAATAGGGACCAGAAAATTCATCATTAAATAGTATGGTCATTAAACAAGACATCATGTGACCACATCCAATTTTATGACCTTTTTGCCAAGGTTATTAAGGCAATCACTTCAGTTGTTAAGCAAGACATTGCATGACTGTGACTTGTGATGTCCTGCCACATCAAGTTTGCAACTTTGGAAGCCAGTTGTGAAGGTCACAAATGATAATCACATGACTGCAGGACTCTGCAAATGCAGTATAGGTAATCCTTGAGTTACAACCATAATAGAGCCTATCCATTACAGCTGAAAGACAGGAGGGCTTTCAGGAATCAGAAGTGAACGCTCTTAATGAGTCCCCATCCTTGCTCTCCCAAATGCATTTGTTGCCTCAGGAGATCCTGGGGGGCTTGTGCAAGCACAAGTCCATCTACCTCTACTAGACCATCTATGGTGATAGGGAGTGGGGAGGAGCATGTGGAACCTAGTGGGCTAGCAGAGTTGGCCCAATGTGTATGGGAAGGATGGAGGGAGAACAGATGGGGGCATGCTACAGCATCTCTGGTCAGTCAGTCATAAGGGCAATCCACAGGGAAGGAAGGAAGGAAGGAAGGAAGGAAGGAAGGAAGGAAGGAAGGGAGGGAGGGAGGGAGGGATTTGCAACCTACATCCCAAGAAGTATAAACAATTTTGGCAATTTTTCATCTCTTCTTAATTTGAAACCAATGAATTCTTCATCCCACATCCCAACTCTTATGTATAAACATATCCACAAAGCATCATCATTTCAAACCTGGTTCCAGAAAGTTCATTAAGAGTTGTCAGTAATAACACATATTTTAACTTTTATCAAATAGACCAATTTTATATTCCTTTCTTTTACTAGCAATCTTACTCTCTAGCCCATTCAAATAATGTCATATAGAACTTGATTACTTTTCATTTCTTTTTTGCCCCTTCTCACAAGATGCACCCAAGCTTTAACAAATATCTTTTGCAAATCCAACATAAAACTATTAAGCAAATCATTTTTTGATTTATTATTAGTAATTCCTTTTTGATTTTTTAAAGTATCAACTGATTTCTTTTGTATGCCCAATGAAACATGTTTTTCCATATCATCCTTGCAGCTTGTGATTTATAGATCCACTTTCAATGCTGGTTCTTCATTCCACTCAGTTTCTGTCTTGTCAGATAAGTTATTCCTCTTTTGCCATTTCTCACAATCTATTTACAGAAGCAAACATTGCAAGTGACATGTGATAATAACTTCTGATTCCATTTTTCCAAAATATCAGTCAGTATTTCCATTGTTATGATATTTAATCAGGTTTATGTATTCTTCTCCTTTAATTAAAACCTTTAATTCCCTCTAGTGTTCAACTTTTTAAAAAATTGTTTACATCTTTTTTCTGTTACAGAAAAACATGCAAATAACCATGGAAAGAATTCTTTATAATTAACTCCAAGATCTTATTTAAACTTTATCTGTGTGCCCAATCCATTTATAACTACATAAAATCAAAGTCTTAATTGCCCTTTTTATGCTATTTATTTCAATTTTTTAAAATTCTTAAGCTTTTAGTTAAAATTTGTTTCATTGAAGTTTGAAAGTATTTTCAACCTTATCAATCCAAAAGTTTCTAATAGCTGAAAAAAGTTAGCAAGCAATTTCCAAATGAGATTAGAAAAGGAAGTATGGAAATATAGTGTCCTTTTAAAGGCACCAATTGTGGTTTGAACAGGATGGCTATTCCAACCACTCCCAGTGCTCAAAACTGGTTGGAGATTGCTGTCTTGAGGTCTCCACATGAGTAGCAAAGATCTATAGCACGTCGTGGTGGCTCAGTGCTTAAAGATGCTGAAGATGGTCTCTGCTCCAGCAGTTTGAATCCTAGAATTATGTAGCATGGTGAGCTCCCATCACTCTCCTCAGCTTCTGCTCACCTAGCAGTTTGAAAGCATGTTCTGTACAAGTAGATAAATAGGTACCACTTTTGTGGGGAGACAAGCCAGTGCTTTGTGTGGCAGTTAGAAGCCGGCTGTCACTGAACCTTGCTGGTTGTGATGCCCATTTGTGGGGCAGTTTTCATGGAAGGAGGAGGACCTTGGATGATGCTGCAGGAAAAGCCACTTGCCTTTCTCTCTGGTGCGAAGTTAGCTTGCCTCTTGTGGTGCATGCTGGAAAGAGCGTAAGCATGTACCTAACAGAGCTGGTAAACAGGCAGCCAATTATTATTCTGCATTAGCATTGTAGTCTCCTGGCTAATATAGCAACACCATATGCTAAATAAATAAATAAATAAATCCCGTCCTCTCTTTGTCAGAAAAGTATGAAGAGCCAGTCTACTCACCAGCTCTTCATTCTTCACAGTCATTGGCTCTGCTTTTCACAAAGCTGTCTTCAGTCCACAATTTCTTCCTCTGGAAGCCCTGTGTTACAGTATCTGTCTGAAGCTGAAATAACCCAAGAATAGCTTAAGGTGCTCCAGTATGAACATGAAGTTTTCTCTACTTTTTAACATGTGCAGAGCAGGAAACATAGGATGTGTTGATACACTCCAGGGAGGTAGCTGGAAATGATGCATTCTAAGCTAGCAATCTTGTGGCTCCAAGTAGTTCTGTTAGTTTCCTGTGGGCTCACCCACTTCAGTCTGGTTCCTGTCCCTCAATTTTCTTTTGCTGTAAGAAAAACAGGATCTCTTGCTTCTGCAGCTGTTGTTTTAAAAGAGTGGATTTGTGAAATCTACAGCACAAAGTCTAGAAAACTGGCCAGTCTGTCTACAATGAATTATAATTGAAAATGTAAATTGAAAAATTCAGATCTTGTACTTCTTGCTTCCTCTCCTCTCGTTATATTGTTAGGATAATTTACAGCTTCTCCACCAATCCTCACAGTAAATCCCTTTTCTCAACTCTAACACTTCAGAAGCACTTATTCATTGGCTGTATCTTGTCTGCACAAATATGGAGGGCCACTAGATACCAGCAAAGAAATAAGTCAAAGTTTCAAGGAATAGCAACAAATCATTCAGCAGTGCAACAGGAAAGAAAAAAAAGCACAGTGCATACAATGTAGGGCATGGTTGGAATTTCAGTTGAGAAAACCATCTTCCACAACAACCAGCCCTCAAAATGTTACACATTAAAGTTACATAGACAGCAGTACAGCACGAGCCCATTCAGAAGATAAAGTACGGCCACCCTTTGGGAAAGCAAGATTTAGGGTGACACAAGTTCTTGCTGACTCCAGAAAGGGAGGGGAACATATAAGCTAGCTGTATAGATGTGACCAGGATACAAAACTAAGTGGCTCATTTCATAATGAAATTTTATTTGAAAAACAAATGCCAAAACAAATAAGCAACTGCTATTTGATACACAATTTATGTATATTTTCTACAAAATATTCAAAAAGCATTCCTTTACAGTCTATCGCACTTCTTTATCAAATCTGAAGGCCAGGAATGTTTCCACACTGTGACTTTTTCTAAAATAGATCCAAAAATCCACAGTAATAATAGTCTCTCACACTTCTCAAATACCATTCCCCCCCCTTAGAAATCCCAACATTAAGGTACTCATTTCAAAGATTGTCACATTGGTATGTCTCTAAAGAAAGTAGGTTACTGGATAACTAAATGCAAAGCACATTATTCACAACAGCTTGCAATGTTGTGGAGCACATTTACTTCTGTATTAGCAGTAAAACTAAGAATTTGTACAAATAAAGTGATGAAGAAGAACTATAAAAAGGTCTGTAAGAATATTTTCCACATGCACTGACTTGCAGTGAGCCCTATATACACATATAAAGAAGAAAATTAATTGCATTACAGAACTTACATTATGAAAGTATGTTTTTCTACATTTTTAAATAGTTTGTTCTGAAATTTTCCAGAACATTCTGAGTATAGTGTATGTACACATAATTGCAAAAATGTTTTACTTGTCATGGAACATCACTCCCTGAGAACATACATGTTTGGTTTTGTTAATAAATCATAGTTTATGTGTTTAGGATTTATGAAAGACCCTGGCAACTACAGCTTCTTTAACACAGTATCAATGCAATGTCCAAACAATCTATGGGGTAACCTGATGAATAAAATTGCCCTGATGCAAAATAGTATATTACAGAAATTTGTTTCCATCCTGTATTCTTGATACTCATTTTGTATTGTATAAATACAATGGCAAAAAGGTTAGCCATCACTGAAATACGGCATTAAAAAAACCCACATGATTAGATGAATCCTGAACACAGTTTCAAAGTCATACCCCCCAGCGCACCCCAAAGAACAACATATTTGTGCAGGCACCTGAAAAAGACAGGAAAATAAGAAAGGCTTGGAACTGCTTCTATGATCCAGCAAAAAGTTAGCTGTACTTTCTGATTCAAATGTAGGAGAGAAGGAAGAACATGAATGATTTTGGAAAAGGGGAAATGTCTGAGGCAAATGAATAACAAAAAGCCAAAAGAAGTGAGATTATACCCTGAACAAGCAAATGAGAGAGAAGCCAAAAGCATAAATATAGAAAGAAATGGCAATGAGAGAAAATGAGAGGTTTTGGAACAGGAAAAAATGCTCCAAGTTGCAATTAATGGATTCTGTATGGAGCTGAATTGTTTAATGCAAACAACATTCAACTGGTGCTTATATCGATACGTTCAATGCAAGAGATGTTCTGAACACATACACCATCTTACTATGGTACCCTCTGCATTTTTGTGCAGCTGGCTGGTCCAAAGAAAACCAAACTATATCATAACTAACCTCACAGTTAGTCATGGGGGACTTTAACCTGCCATCGACGGGCTTGTCATCGACAGCGGCTCGGGAGTTCCAGGCTTCCATGACGGCCTTGGACCTGATCCAGGTAATTGATGGCCCCACGCACACAGGGGGTGGCACACTGGACCTGATTTATATCTCTGGTCAGTGGCGAAATGATCTGGTATTAGACAACTTAGAAACAGAACCGGTGTCATGGTCAGATCATTTTCTCCTTTGCCTAGACTTTCGGACCGCTATCCACCACTGCAGGGAGACGGAGCCAATGCGTTGGTTCCGTCCCAGGCGCCTGATGGACCCGGAGAGGTTCCTGACGGAGCTTGGGCCGTTTCCTGAGGACCTGGCCCACGGCACGGCTGAAGAGCTAGTTGCGGCCTGGGAACGGGCCGCGGCTGGAGCTTTGGACCGTGTCGTGCCCTTGCGACCTCTGACCCGGCGAGGCCTCGCCCGGCCCCTTGGTTCTCCGAGGGGCTGAGAGAGATGAACGCCGGAGAAGACGCCTAGAGAGCGTCTGGAGGTCCAGCCGCTCAGAAGCTGACCGAACACTAGTTAGATCCTATTCTAGGACCTACCTAGTGGCAATGAGGAGGCGAGGCGCCTATGCTTCCACCCTCATTGCGCCGGCAGATAACCGCCCGGCCGCCCTGTTTGGTGACCGCTCCCTCCTTCATCAGGAGGTGCGGGATGACCCGTGCAGGGCCGTGCCGAGGAGTTTAGTGGTTATCTATACGACAAAATCGCTCAGCCCGGGACGGCTTGGACCGAAATTGGGATGATCCAGGTGGGAGGGCGGAGTCGCGTCTTGTGGAGGTTATTTGGGATGAGTTTGACCCTGTGACTCTCGAGGACGTGGACAGGTTGCTGGGGAGGCTGCATACTACGACATGTTTACTGGACCCGTGCCCTTCCTGGCTGGTGCTGGCCTCCCGGGAAGTGACACGAGGCTGGCTCCAGGGGATTACCAACGCTTCTTTGTTGGAGGGAGTTTTCCCTGCTGCCTTGAAGGAGGCAGTGGTGAGACCCCTCCTCAAGAAGCCTTCCCTGGACCCAGCTATTTTAGGTAATTACCGTCCGGTCTCCAACCTTCGCTTCACTGCGAAGGTTGTAGAGAGTGCTGTGGCACGGCAGCTACCCCAGTACCTGGATGAAGCCGTCTATCTAGACCTGTTCCAGTCCGGTTTCCGACCCGGATACAGCACGGAGACAGCTTTGGTCGCGTTGGTGGATGATCTCTGGAGGGCCAGAGACAGGGGTTATTCCTCTGCTCTGGTCCTATTAGACCTCTCAGCGGCTTTCGATACCATCGACCATGGTATCCTGCTGCACCGGTTGAGGGATTGGGAGTGGGAGGCATCGTTTATCGGTGGTTCTCCTCCTATCTCTCCGACCGGTCGCAGACGGTGTTGACAGGGGGGCAGAGGTCGACCGCGAGACACCTCACTTGTGGGGTGCCGCAGGGGTCGATTCTCTCACCCCTCCTGTTCAACATCTATATGAAGCCGTTGGGTGAGATCATCAGTGGCTTTGGGGTGAGATATCAACTGTACGCTGATGATACTCAGCTGTACTTTTCCACCCCGGGCCACCCCAACGAAGCTGTCGAAGTGCTGTCCCGGTGTTTGGAGGCCGTACGGGTCTGGATGGGGAGGAACAGGCTCAAGCTCAATCCCTCCAAGACGGAGTGGCTGTGGATGCGGCACCCCGATACAGTCAGCTGCAGCCGCAGCTGACTGTTGGGGGCGAGTTATTGGCCCCAAAGGAGGAGTGCGCAGCTTGGGTGTTCTCCTGGATGCACGGCTGTCGTTTGAAGATCATTTGGCGGCCGTCTCCAGGAGAGCCTTTCACCAGGTTCGCCTGGTGCGCCAGTTGCGCCCCTTCCTTGATCGGGATGCCCTATGCACAGTCACTCACGCTCTGGTTACCTCCCGCCTGGATTATTGCAATGCTCTCTACATGGGGCTCCCTTGAGATGCACTCGGAGGCTTCAGTTGGTCCAGAATGCAGCTGCGGGTGATAGAGGGAGTCACGCGTAGCTCACATGTGACACCTCTCCTGCGCAGACTGCACTGGCTTCCTGTTGCCTTCGGGTGCATTTCAAGGTCTTGGTAACCACCTTTAAAGCGCTCCATGGCTTGGGACCTGGGTACTTACGGGACCGCCTTCTGTTACCTCATGCCTCCCACCGACCCGTGCGCTCCCACAGAGGGCCTTCTCAGGGTGCCGTCCGCCAGACAATGTCGGCTGGCGGCCCCAGAGGAAGATCCTTCTCTGTGGGGCCCCACTCTTGGAACGAACTCCCCTGGTTTCGTCAAATTTCTGACCTTGGACTTTTCGCGAACTGAAAAACATATTTGTTTGTTCGTATGGGCTTTCTTAAATTGTTTAATTTTAAATTTTAAATTTTCTCTCTGGTTTTAATTGGGGTTTTTAGATTCTTAATTCTTAATTATTTCGGCCATACTGTATAATAAGTTTTTTAATTGTATTTTAACTGTATATTGTTCTTTTTTATCCTGGCTGTACACCGCCCTGAGTCCTTCGGGAGAAGGGCGGTTTATAAATCCAATAAATAAATAAATAAATAAACAGTTGCTAATGCATCCTAACTTCACTTTTCTGTAGGCTGAAATGCATGTGATTTTTTTTTTTGTTTATTTCCTTGGATATGCTGTTGAAATACCCAAACAGCTTTTGAGGATACTTTGGGTCAAAGCTCAGCTGACTTTACAAAGCTTAAACTCACTTAATTCAGTTTTAGGTTCAGGACTCATTTCACTGTGATTTCGTCAAGAAACATACAAAAACTCTAACTGAAAAAACATTATAAATGAACTTGACTATCAAACCTTCAGGCTGCTGTTAAACAAAAACCAGACTATTTAATTTTAACATTAAAAACTGCATCTGTGTTAACCTACATCACATAAGAAAGCTACACAACTCCTTCAACTAACAATTTTCTTCTCACTAAATGAGAGGTTCAACATGATCCAATTAGGAAATGGTTTATGGTAGAATTGTTCAAAGCATTTTATTGCACCGAAACTAAAAAGGGTTTTGTTTTCCAAACAATCTATTTCAAATTAAGGAATGCATTTCATTTTAGTTTTAAAATGAACATAGGAAGAGCTGTGTTCACATACTATTTCCCTTCTGAGTAGCTCACAAGAACATAGGCAACCCTAACATTTCAAAAAGAGAAGTCTGCAAGTATAATATCTAAAAGCTAAAATGCAACTATCAGTTTATACTACTATAAATAGTTCTATTTATCTTCAAAAAATATTGCAGACAGAGGTCCTCCAAAGTGGCTATCAACAACACAATAAAATGAAAACACATAGAAAAGCCAGCATTGATCAATTTAATCCACATATTAAAAATAAACAGTGCAATTAATATCAGAACAGCTTAATTAAATCCACTTAAGGAAAAGACCAGAAAGAACCATACAGTATTTAGGACCTTGGACATATGAAGTTTCTATAGTAACCTCTTATCCTCTTGTGAGGACAAGACATTCTTTTGATCAGCTAAAGCAAAGATAGACAAGTAACAGCAGCTACAGTTATTGAACTTAATAAGCAGGTTGGTTGGCACAAATAAAAGCAGTCCTTGATACTGATTGGACAAACACTTGGACAGTTGTACTTATGACAACTGAAATCTCCTAATTGTCTTCACTGTAACTCCAGGTAGAATGAACTGCAGTACTATATGAGCTATCTTTATAATATGGATAGGTAAGGTATGTCCATCCTTACATCTGGGACATTTGCCAACATCATTTTTGGAAACTAAAAACATTCCTGGATGAATATTTTCTCTTTAGAAATAAAGAGAAATAGAGAGAAACCCTTAGAAACTCAGGACAGCATGATTAAACAAAATGAGGGCAATGGTGTGATGTCCTTTTTCATTTTATAAAGTGGGATCATTCAACTTCCAGGTCACCCAACATGCAAAGGCTGCCCAAAAAGATACAGTTGCTACTTATCTCTGTCTGGCCAATTAAAAGAGACAACCACTAACTCCTAATTTTTCTCAACATGTATGGGTGCCTTTATATAGCCTTTGCCTTTGGAAATGGACAATGTACCACAATATTAAAGCTTAGTTTTAAAAGAAACCCAAATCTAAAGAAAACTTTGCACATGAGTGTGTCCCAAATACAATCTTAACATTAAGTGGAATTTTATAATCATTGGAGGATTTATTAATGTGGATTGGAAGGTAACTTTTCTGCAGCATATATAATCTAACTTTTTAATATGTACTTAGGAGAGCAAGGAAATTGTTCCAGAGATGACTAGTATATATATATCTCTCTAAAATAGAAACAGAATAATTGCACCATTTCTTACTTTCTAGTTAGAAGCATAAGAGAAGAAAATTAAGATGCACTTTCCTAGTCCTATTTTCAGTATCTTTGAAGGGTAAGAATTCTTTTACTGCTTTCTACATGAAGTCTTCTTCTGCGGGACTTTATTTATTTTAAGGAGGACCCCTTTTAACTTACCTGGGTAGGATGTAGCCATTTAAGAGGCCGCTCCTCTAATGGATTTGAATGAGAGGAAAACACGATTTTTACCTTCAAGCCTTTCTCTTTTCACAATCCACTGACTCCAGAAGCAGCAAGGCAGGCAAGGCTGTGGGAGGATGTTTTCCCGTTTCAGCATTTTGTGCCCATCAGATCAATAGCCAGAGGCTGCCTCCTCCAGCGCGAAGGAGGACCTGCCTGTCAGAAGCAGCCTGAGCTCTCTCACCCCTCCTCCCTTCCTCCCTCCTCCCCTCCCCATAGCTGGGCGTTTGGGGTTGGTTTTTTTTCTTTGCTACCGCTTGTCACACGAACCAGCCGCTCACTCACCGCCTGTGATCTGTGCTGGGCCAAAGCACAGCGCCAATTGGAACCACAAGACCACCAGGGAGAGTTTAGACTGGCAACGCTGAAACAGCGGTGGAGGAGGAGGCGGCGGCGGCGGCGGCAGCGGCTGCTCTAGGAACGGATCCCGGCTGTTCGGGTTCATTCCATGATACATCTTTCATCCGCAAAGGGCATCCGGATTGAAACGGTCTGCAAACAGAGCAGGCAATCTGCTTTAGCGTGGGGCGGGGGGGAGAGAGAGAAGGAGGGGGCGGTTTTCTCCGCGCAACTCCCCCCACCCGCTCTGATCTAGACATGGTGGGGGGGAAACACTTTTCTTTGGGCTTCTTGCCCGCAAATGGAACCGAAGCCATCCCCCAGCCCAGTTACCCCCATTCGGCTCTTCTGCGCTCCCTGCTGGCAGGACTGGAGCAGTGCGGTACAAAAAGAAGAAGAAGAAGAAAAACACCGGTCTCCTAAAACATTTCTTCCCCCGGTTTTCGGGTCTCTCCGGAGATGTGACGGATCCACCTCGGGAAAACGCAACCCTTTGGGGTTTATTTGTTTTTGCTCCCGGCTCAGGAAAAAAAAAAGAGCCCGGCGCTAATCGACACGCCGGACCTGTCTCCACGTCCCCCTGGCTGGCACTCGGGTAAACGACAACACGACACAGTTTTTCTCCAACTGAACCCCGCCCCCTCCCACCTCCCGGTCCTCCGAAGATCCGCTTGGTCATTTGCAAAAGAGCACCTCCGAGTATCTCCTCCTCAGGCAATATCCCCCCCCCAAAAAAATAAAAAAAACAAACAAACCGGGATGGGGGTGGAAGCATCACTGTAAAGTTATTTCCCTTCACGTCGCACCTTCTTTTGCTCCCAACCCTTCCTTCGCGACGAGCCCCAGGATTCGACTGTGTTTTTTTTCTTCGCCTTCCCTCCCCGCCCCCGCCGGCTCTTACAGTGGATCCTTTAGGCTCGAGAGTCCTTACCTTGAGGGCTGCTGCCTGCCTGCATGGAGCCTCCGTTGTTTCCCCAGCTGGGCTCACCGCGACTCCCGCCCGCCTCCGCCGCACTGCCCTCGGCTGCTTAGCGGAGGAGGACTGACAGACACTCGCGGCGCGCGCCACCGCTCGCGCTCATCCTACCTGGCTGCAGGGGTGGGCGGGGCGAAGAGCCAAAGGCCCGCGAGGCTCCGGCGCCGGCTGCACCAGCTGCTGCCAATGAGAAGGCGGAGCGTGCACCTGCTTTGTGCGCGAGCCGCTTTCCACGCTCCTTCCCGGGAGGCCCAGGTCTCTCCGCCAATCTGGCGGGCGGAGCGCAGCAGCAGCGCCGCGTTTTCCCGGTGATAAATGAGCCACGGCTATGGCAGCGGCAACACCAGCAATGTTAACCCCCCCCATAAAAAAATAAATCTTTACCTCAAAGCATGGGCGTTTGGGATAGAAGTACAATATCTGGGCTGTAAAATAATAATAATAATAATATATCCGGCCATTCCGTGTTAGGCAATAGTATCATTGGCTGCGCTTTAACGGTTGTCCGGATAAAGACAACCCCAGATAGGGTGACCCGAATTACGGAAAGAGTCTCGTCGTCTCCCCTTCTGCTCTGGAGGCTGAAACCTGCATGAAAGGGTTGCATCCGCCTCTTTTGGAAAGCGCAGCAGGATCCAGGTGTGCGCTTCTCTTGAGGTAAAAAAATAAAAATAAATCACACTTCTTGGAGGATCGTAGTAAGATAAATGGACCCAACTGGAAAAATGGAAGGGACGGCCATTTTCCAAAATTGCTACGCGCTTGAAAAAGAGAAAAATTGAATACGGTAGTTTTTATAAACTTGATTAGATAATAAGTGCCTTGGAAGTAACCTCCGTCTTCGGTATTCCCGAAAAGGCCTTAGGAGCGCTGTTGCCACAGTTCCCCAATTTAATAGGCTGATGCACAAGGGCTGGAAGTTCGGTGCTAACGGAGTCCTGGGATGTACATAATGTGTTTATGTAAATAAAGTATTTGGTTAAGCATCGAAAAGCCTCAAGATAAAATGACTTCATAATCAGAAGTGCCACTCTTGTGGGAGGGACTTCATTTGTTGTATAAACAAATCTTAATTTTAATTCCCCAAATTAAAGAAGAAAAGGTGGAAACTAATTGTATACATAAATCCCAGCTCTTGATCCCTTCAGTTTTACTCTTTCCATCTAAAAAGAATAGCCACCTTACAGGCCTAGAAGATTCTGCAATCTGGTGGCTGAAAAACTGTCTCCTGATTTGAAGTTAATTTTTGACTTGTAGTATTTATGAAAATTAGACTTAAATGTAGTATTTTGCCTTTAAAGATATGCTGGCAGAAAACTCTTTCCCTTTTTGAGTAGTTAATAATGTTTATTGCATATTAATCATACATAAATACACTAATCATTTTGAAAAGCTTTTTATGATGTGTTTGTTAATTTAGGGTTTTTTTTACAATTTGATGTTTACAATTAATATGTGGGTTTTTAATGAGTACTATAATGATTATCTGTGCAGTGCTAATAACATTCCAGGTATGAAAAGGGCGGTGAAATCTTTGAAATCTCACAAAATCAAATTGTAGTTATCCAGGTTGAGATTCTGGTGATGAACGGTTGCAGCCCAAATTCTACCATCTCTTATCTGGAAATGCCAGGAACTGACCCTTAGGATCTTCCTGCAGAACATCTGATCTTCTCAGTATTACCAGCTGTGATTTCTACCTATTCCAGCTGTTCTCATCTCCCCACCTCAAATATATATAGCTTGTTATTAGGTTTCAAAACATGAGCAATTCTAACATTACTTCTCTCACTGAAAAACTGAAAGTGAACATTCCAGAACTCAGAACCACAGCTTCTGATGTAAGAAGAGGCACAAGAGAAGCAATTTAAAAAGTGTGGCACAAAATAATGAGAATTTGGGAGAATGCTAGAATTCTTGATATTAAGGAAAGCAAAACAAATACAGTCAAATGCATACTTTGGACTTGAGTAATGTAAATAGTAACAGATTTCATATTAGGAGAAATTAATAGGAAAAGAAGCCCAAGTTGGAAAAATAGTAAAAAAGAGAGAGAGAGAGAGGGAAAGAGAGATATCAAGTAAAAAATAATAATACTAAGAATAAAGTAAAAGAAAACAGCTTTATTGTGGTTTGAATGTTGATTCCTGATTTTATAGTTATTGGCAATGTATGGTGTTAGAAATACCATATGTTAATACTTAGTAAAGTATCCATCTGTTTTAATCACAAACTCTAAATTTGGAGAGTTGTATATCATTCAGAAATGGTTGATTGAAGCAGCCCATTCAATAAATGAACATGTTCTAATAAACAAAAAAATGGAATAAAGTAGATAAAATCAATGTGATAATGCCAAAAGTGTAATGAACTT
Source organism: Ahaetulla prasina (assembly GCF_028640845.1). Lineage (NCBI taxonomy): Eukaryota > Metazoa > Chordata > Lepidosauria > Squamata > Colubridae > Ahaetulla > Ahaetulla prasina. The sequence continues at coordinate 62,076,597 of NC_080539.1, forward strand.
CTGAAAATCATAAATAACATATACAGAAACTGGAAACAATGAACAGAACTCTTTCTAAACAATATAGTACAGATATAGCATTCCCAACCAGCTGATGCTTCTAAATACTATACCTGAGCATGACCAGTTAGCTATTAATTTGAGTGCAGTTGAAAAATGTCTCAGATTTTCATGGGTAAAGAAGAACGCGGATTTACCATAGGATCATGGTAAACATTGTCTGTACAGAACATCAGCGAACCGTCATGGCCAACCCTGGAAGCTCATGCTGCCTTCAACTCTTGATCTTCCAGGCAGCATCTTTGCATTTGAACCCCAGTACTTCCCCCCTTCCATTCCCCCTCCAGTACCATAGCTTCCCTTTTATTTATTTATTTTTCATCTTAATCTGAAATTTTGAACATTACTACTTTGTTCCCATGCTTTCTTGTTACAGACTGAAAGAACCACCTGTTGCCTATTGTTTGGATTATTGTAGCATCAGAACTATAATAGATCATCAGAAAAAAAGTGTGTGTGGGGGGTCTATGTTGGCATCAAATGAGTCACACAGTTGGACCACAGATTATGCATGAACCAGCAATCCTGGGTTAGATGAACAGAGGAAAAGTGTCAAGAACATTGGAATGAATTCAACTCTAGACTGCATTTTCAAACTACAGGAATGGAAAGAGCAATAATGTTGCCCTGGTCAGGCTACAGGAATGAGCAAGCCAAAAAACAGGGAAATACCAATTAGTTCTTGTGGTAGCCATGTCTAACTGAGCATCAGCTTGGCCCTGTTGCCAACCCATCACAATCCAGACTGGAATTCCTGAAGTTTAACAGCTGATGCCATTATGGTTGTCAAGCAACTTAGGCTGAATTGCAGAATAAACCCAATAAGATGCACAGATTTCTGGAGGAAAGACTGGGAGTGCATTACCTTTAGGGTGCATTACTCTGTGTTGAACCTAAATAGGTAACATAGATTATTATTATGCCAGACAAAACAAGAAATATAGCAGTGCAGTACATTTTCTCATATGTATATGTGGACATGTAAAAAAAACCCATAAAGTATAGTATAATGTAGTATTCATAGTATAATATAATATAACAACAGAGTTGGAAGGGACCTTGGAGGCCTTCTAGTCCAACCCCCTGCCCAGGCAGGAAACCCTACACCAGGGGTGTCCAAACTTGGTCCCTTTAAGACTTTTGGACTTCAACTCCCAGAGTCCCTCAGCCAGCAAAGCTGGCTGAGGAACTCTGGGAGTTGAAGTCCAAAAGTCTTAAAGGGACCAAGTTTGGACACCCCTGCCCTACACCATCTCAGTCAGATGGTTATCCAACATTTTCTTAAAAATTTCCAGTGTTGGAGCATTCACAACTTCTGCAGGCAAGTCGTTCCACTTATTAATTGTTCTAACTGTCAGGAAATTTCTCCTTAGTTCTAAGTTGCTTCTTTCTTTGATCAGTTTCTACCCATTGCTTCTTGTTCTACCCTCAGGTGCTTTGGAGAATAGTTTGACTCCCTCTTCTTTGTGGCAACCCCTGAGATATTGGAACACTGCTATCATGTCTCCCCTAGTCCTTCTTTTTATTAAACTAGACATACCCAGTTCCTGCAACCGTTCTTCATATGTTTTAGCCTCCAGTCCCCTAATCATCTTTGTTGCTCTTTTCTGCACTCTTTCTAGAGTCTCAACAACTTTTTTACATCGTGGCGACCAAAACTGGATGCAATATTCCAAGTGTGGCCTTACCAAGGCATTATAAAGTGGCACTAACACTTCATGTGATCTTGATTCTATCCCTCTGTTTATGCAGCCCAGAACTGTGTTGGCTTTTTTAGCAGCTGCTGCACACTGCTGGCACATATCTAAATGGTTATCCACTAGGACTCCAAGGTCCCTCTCACAGGTACTATTATTGAGCAAGGTATCACATATACGGTACCTGTGCATTTTGGTTTTTTCATTGTTGAATTTCATTTTGTTAGATAGCGCCCAATGTTCAAGTCTGTCAAGATCTTTCTGTAACTTGAGCCTATCTTCTGGAGTGTTGGCTATTCCTGCCAGCTTGGTGTCATCTGCAAATTTGATGAGTTCCCCATCTATGCCCTCGTCCAAGTCATTGATGAAGATGTTGAAGAGTACTGGGCCTAAAACAGAGCCTTGGGGTACTCCACTGCATACTTCCCTCCATGTGGATGTAATTCCGTTGAGGACTACACGTTGAGTGCGGTTGGTCAGCCAGTACAATTCAGAATTTAGGATTTAAGTTTGAAATGAAATCATATCTTTCTTACAGGTATAATATCAGAGGGAAATCAACAAGAAATATCATAATTTAATGAGATGGCTGCTCAGAGCAGCAAGAAATTTTTTTTGCTCAGCATTGGAAGAAATGTACAATTCCAATAATATCTGATTTGGAACTTAAATTTGGAGAATACACAGCAATGGCAAAACTTTGATACAATTTGCAGCAGTACTTTTTTCAATGTTATACTCAATTTTGGAAGAAAAAGTCAAATAATTTTATGCTTGTAATATCACTATCCAAAATTGTAATTAATATTGATATAATATTTTTTCTCTTGTCTATTTTTCATATTCTAAATTTTCTAAATAGCAGGATATCAATGTTCTCAAAATTAATATCTAAAAACATCGCTGTCTTGAAACAATACAGCGTATCAAGATTTGTTATAACAAAGGAGGAAGAAATATAGCATTTATAGAATAGAATATAATTTTTTATTGGCCAAGTGTGATTGGACACACAAGGAATTTGTCTTGTGCATATGCTCTCAGTGTACATAAAAGAAAAGATACGTTCATCAAGGTACAACATTTACAACACAATTGATGGTCAATATATCAATATAAATCATAAGGATTGCCAGCAACAAAGTTACAGTCATACAGTCATAAATGGAAAGAGATTGGTGATGTGAACAATAAGAAGATCAATAGTAGTGCAGATTTAGTAAATAGTTTGACAGTGTTGAGGGAATTATTTGTTTAGCAGAGTGATGGCTTTCAGGAAAAAACTGTTCTTGTGTCTAGTTGTTCTGGTGTGCAGTGCTCTATAGCGTCGTTTTGAGGGTAGGAGTTGAAACAGTTTATGTCCAGGATGTGAGGGATCTGTAAATATTTTCACGGCCCTCTTCTTGATTCGTGCAGTATACAGGTCCTCAATGGAAGGCAGGTTGGTAGCAATTATTTTTCTGCAGTTCTAATTATCCTCTAAAGTCTATGTCTTTCTTGTTGGGTTGCAGAACCGAACCAGACAGTTATAGAGGTGCAAATGACAGATTCAATAATTCCTCTGTAGAACTGAATCAGCAGCTCCTTGGATAGTTTGAGCTTACTGAGTTGGCGCAGAAAGAACATTCTTTGTCGTCTTTTTTTGATGATGTTTTTGATGTTAGCTGTCCATTTTAGATCTTGCGATATAATAGAACCTAGAAATTTGAAGGTTTCTACTGTTGATACTGTGTTGTCTAGTATTGTGAGAGGTGGAAGTATGGAAGGGTTTCTCCTAAAGTCTACCACCATTTATACGGTTTTGAGTGTGTTCAGTTCCAGATTGTTTTGGTTGTACCACAAGGCTAGTCGTTATGGGATTTATGACAATATTTCAACTGTGCAGTGTTCTTGGATTTAAGAGGGAAAAACTGCTGGAAGCATGCAGAGATCTGGTATAACACCTATCAGCGTAAAACAGCTGCAGGGTTTTTTTCTACATCTGCAACACAACCCCAGGAAGCACACATCTGATTTAAGGAGTTGCCAACAGGTGCTACAAGTGTTGCCATGCACAATCCAAAGAATTCCCTTTGAATCTGAAGCATTGCACAGCTCTACAGAACAAATGTCAAAAGTCATAAATTGTAAGGGATTTAAAATTTCTGATGATAAGATGCAGAATGCCTATCTTCCAGACACAGGTGCTTTGTGCAAATAGTGAGGATGGGGATGATTGGTCCAGATAAATGTAGATTAAATGTATACACTTGAGCAAACATTCTCTGTACAGGTTCTAGAGTAAAAAACACACTCAAAATATAGGGTAAACAATAAACAGACTATACTGTATAAAAGTGTCTTTTTATAGAGACAAATAAGACTGCTAAGATCTCAGACTGAAATGCTGCACTGAAACAATGATATCTCAAAATTTACCAAAAAACACACATTTATGTAAAAGGAAATAATTCCTTCCTTCCTTCCTTCCTTCCTTCCTTCCTTCCCCAAAAGAACTGAGCTTGTGAGATGACAGTCGGAGATCTCAACTCTCCTCTCCCGCATGTCCTCTGAGTCAGGGGTCTCCAGCAAAGCTGGCTGAAGAACTCTGGAAGTTGAAGTCCACAAGTCTTAAAGTTGACAAGGTTGGAGACCCCTGCTCTGAGTCATATATACAAAGCTCACTTTCCTCTTTTAGTATAGCTACTTGCTAGTTACCATTGCTATCATCTATGTTCTAGGGAGATACCTTTGGAAGATGGCCTCTACTTTAATCATAGAATGTGATGTAGAGATCCTGCAGTCTAGACTTTTATTGGCACAAAGCAAAAAATAAAGGAGATAAAATTGTAGTCAAATTCTATAGCTCCACTTCCTAGATCTAAGGTGTGAGGCATATAAAAAGAAAGTCAGCCCTCCATTCTTTGGATATTGGACCAAAATCCTAAGTATAAAATATTTGTATTAAGGAAAAAGTGGATGTAAAATTATTTTTGTGATTTTAATTCCTTACATGCAAAACAGTAATAATAAACATGTAATTGAATTAAAATCACCACATTTCCAAAGACTCTTTCATCAAAATGCTACAAAGGAAAATATTAATTTGGAGCAGATCACTGAGTGGAAGCAATATATGAAACTGTCACACAGAGCTCCAATAAGCTTCAAGCATACAATACTAAATTTCCATATATAAGATAAACATTAGAAACAATAAATATATTGACTACCACTCAAAAATAAACAATAATCTTACTGTGGTATTAACTAGATATTTACCTATGTCTATCCAAGTCACAGTTCCTTTTGAATCAGAAGTCTCTTTCTCATTCAATTCTAACTTTACTTTTATTTTCTGGAAATTCTGGGAACTGAAGATGGGTAGCTTCAACTTTCTCTTCTTTCAATCTTGGCACTTTTATCCTTACAGCCTCTCTGCTTAAAATCTTCAATTTCAAGCAGAGAAAAGCTCTTTTACCTGGATAAGGAGAAATTGATGGGGGGAATCTCTTCCTCTCTAGGTGAGAAGAAGTATATCACACTCAACCAGATCCTGATTTGGAACAGCAACAGTATCTCTTGGCCATTTGCAATAAGCCTGGGAGAGTGCTACACTCACACCAGTTGTCCTGGGTGAGAATGTTTCATGTCTTACTTTTCCTTCCTAATTCTACTCTATGCGAAGAAAGGGTTATACAGAATAAGCCTAAAGTCATAGGGAATGCAGTCCAGTGGCAAGTGGCCTGGTCAAAGCTTGTAAACTTTTTGTGTTTTTAAAGCATTGCTGAAACACTAAAACCCCAAGTGGAGGCAAAGTTAAGCATTCAACTTGCAAATATAAGAACTGATTTATAGTGACAGCTGGTCATATTTAATTTTTGGCATGTGATGAAGTCAAAACATCAGAGAGATTCATAGCACTCCTTTTTTCCTCTGGATGTTATGCAGAGATAAACTCTGGAGATGGAATTAACCTGATACACATGCAGTGAACATTTGTAGATGCAGAAAAAACTGAATATTTTAGCCAGGAATAGATTAGGGATGGGGGAGAGATTCAGATGGTTTTCATGAACATAACAACGTATTTCATTTTTTTCATTTATTTAAAATATTTATATATCACTTGTTTTTTTAAAAAAAATCTCAAAGTGGTTTACAATAAAAATGAGAAATGCAACTTAAAGACCTTATGTGGAAGTAAGTGTAAATTAATAGGATTATTATTGTCCATATGAGTCTAAATCAGATTTTGTGTATATTGTGCAAAATTTTAGAACATATGCAGAATGGAGAAGCTTAAACCTTAGTATACCTGCTCTAACCCAGGACACTTAGATTGCCCCTCCCACACTTTCACTGTCTAAAGTCATAGAAACAGATTGAAGGCAATCTCTTATTTCTTTTGCTTTTTCTGGTCTAAAATGTTGGAATCCAGAACCCTGACCCCAAGGCTGTGCAGCCACAACATTCCTCTTAGCCTTATTCCGTGTAAAAGAAAAAAAAGGGGGGGCGGTAAATGCAGATTCTGGCACGTTGCAGCTCCATGGCCCTAGCTGAAAAGAAAAAAAGAAATGGACAAAGCGTACCTACTGGTTAACTTGGATTATGAAGGTTACCTGCAAAGTAATCAAACTAACATTACATGATCTGAAACTCAGGTATGAGAGGGGGGAAGAGTGAGGCTGGAGCTCCCTCCATTAGAAAAACAGTCAGATTCCTCAGTGCTCTTTAGAAGGTTCTACCACCACCATGCATACATTTTCTGCATATAGATGTACAAAGAAATCAAAAGTAGAAGCAGTGTATAATTACCCACCCTCAGAACCTGTTAATGCTTAAAGATCAAAATATGGGATTGAAAATGTCTAATGAGTTAATAAACTTATTAGTAACCTATGAATATCACTAAGTGTTGTATCTTATGATTCTTGATTAATGTATTTTATTTTTCTTTATGTACACTGAGTGCATATGCGTCAAAGACAAATTCCTTGTGTGTCCAATCACACTTGGCCAATAAAGAATTCTATATTCTATTCTATATTCTAACCACAAAAAGTGCCAGCTCCAACATAGCAATGGAAAGTAGAAAATGCTTATGGAGAGAATTAGCAGTAAAGCCCTGAAATAGTTTTTGAAGCAGATTCTGATACTCAGATCTGAGACCTAAAATGACGGTAATATTTCATCACACCTTGTCCAAGATATAGTTATGAATAATAATTATCCACAAGCTTCTACTGAACTCTTAAAAATAAACCAGATTTTTCTAGCATAGTTCCTCAGATAATGCTTACTTTTTAAATATCTCTTTCTCCCCCCCCTTTTTTGTTGTTGTTGTAAATCACATTTTTCTAATAGAAAAGGCTACCTTTTTCACAGAAGCTGAAATGCATTTTACTTTTGCAAAGAAGAGTTCTCTTCCTATGCTGTTAATTATTCCTTTTTATTAAAGACTCTTTGTTCTTCTTTGCAATTAGTATTCTGGTCTGAATATTTATATTACATTGAAAATGGAATCTCATTTTACATGAAAGAATTCAATCACAGAAAAAGGAAGCAATATTAAGCCAATTTTTTTCCCTTCTTTATTTGCATAGGGCTGCATTCATGTGTGTTTGAAAATAAAAAACATTTATCTTCTTTGATAAAGGTGATCAGGTCCTATAGTTATGACACTCTTTACACAGTATAATAATCAGGTAACTCCTGGAAGCTAACATAAATTTTGGAATAAATTTTTGGCTTAGTATTGATCTTTATTCTTTTTTCCCTCACCTATATACAGTATTTGGCACCATACAAGAGTTTCTGCAGAGAGGGCATCAAAAAGGCAAGATGGTAAGACACAACTGCACAATAGAAGCCACCTTTTTTTACATATATGATGCATATAAGGATTTCAATGACATATTCACACCTACATGTTAACACTCCCCCCATCCTCTGCAGATCCTGTATATCACACAGCTGGCAAATTCATGCAGCAAGGTATCTTTAATGCCAGTCATGAGAAAAACATGTTCTTGAAAGTAGGCACCAAGATGATTAAGGTAGGAATATTTCCTTTTCTTCTCTCATAGCCATTGTGTCCTCCTCTGCCTCCTGGTTTCTATAATCTCTTACAATGCCTATTTCATATACCTAAGTTTATATTTCTTGAAGATTTTTTTTCCAAATACTGTAAATGTTTTGCAGCTGGCTGACATTTTGATGACAAAATATTGTATCTATAGAAATCTAGGTATTCTAGGCTATACCAAATCCTAATGCCTCAATCATCAGCAACTGAGTTTAAACATGCTTGGGATAAACTCATGTCCATCATCTGACACAAAAAAAAAACACTTCAAGGGGCAGACTTGATGGACCACTAGGTCTTCTACCATCAGTTTCTATGTTTTTATATGGATGAAGGTGGCAAAGATATTGGCCAATTTTGTCTAATCTGCAGTCATGTTGTGATATAAAATTAACTTGCAACCAACATTGGAGAAGCTGGCCAAGAATGATGGGTTCTATTCCAATATATTCAGAAGGATTCCATAGACATTGCATCTTTATAGCTCCCAAAAACAACAATACCAATACTGCCTCCAAAGCACTAGCAACAATTTTGCAAGCATTCTTAATTGGCCTGATTGATTGATTTTAATAATTGGGGATTTTAGCGGGCTTTTAACAGGGGTTTTATCTTCGTATTTTTATCTAATAGTTTTAAGTATACAGCAGTTTAATTAGATTTTTAACTTTGTTATGGTATTTTAAATGGTTTTTTGTATTATTGTCGTTTTATTTGCTGTACATCGCCCTGAGTCTTCGGAGAAGGGCGGTATAAAAATGTGAATAATAAATAAATAAATAAATAAATAATAACATGAAATCTATGTTCCTCCTATGCTCCTATTTATTTGAAAAGGACAACATTCATAAAGTGAACACTGCAAAAGAAAATTCATTCTCAAGATTGCAACTAACTGCATTGCTCTTTTAGCAGGAGATTGGTAAAACACTCAAACCAATTTCTAGGACAAGGATTCAAGATGCAACAACTGAGAACCTGTTTGCTTCACTAAGCAGTGCAGTGGGTGGGGGGCAAGATGTCCAATAAAAAATTTACAAAATCATACACCTAGAAGAAGAAGAACAATTTGGAGAGATTCATAAACTAAAGTAGGAATGGAATCTGAAAAATAAGAGATACTTTAATAGTATCACATTAAGGATAAATGTAAAATGTTCCTACTTCTAGAGAAAGAAGCAAAACTGATGGAAAGGAGAAAAAATATTCAGAATTCTTAAACTCTTCTCCCCATGCTACAGTAGAGTAGTTCTATAATGAAATTGTCAGGGTTCCAAGTAACACCCCCAATGAAAAAAGACTCCAAGGATTGAAGTTCCTCAAAATTCCATTTTATTAGAGATGTCATATTGGCACATCTGGGAAAACCCGAATCTGAAAGTTTCCAAATTTTCCCCACCCAAAGGAAAGTCCAAGTTCCCGCCCAGCACCCACAAGTTCATCACATGGTCCAATCAAAGTACCATCCCAACTGGAGATGCCTCCCAGCCACACTCCTCCAGGTGCAGGGCAAGATGTCCTTGACTCTTTGAGAAAGGACTGTTATTATGACTACATACATGGGATTGCTCCATACAATTCCCTCTCCCAGTTTCCCACAGCAGTAAATGTGGCAGGCTTGAAGATCCAACACAAAAGATGGCTTCCAGGCCTGACAGGAATTATTTCATAATCCAAGAGACCTCTTTGGGTAGAAAAAAAGAAATGAGTCTTGTGGCATTTTGCAGATTAACCCATTTGATCTTATTATTTTATTATCACATCTGTGAATTACAATCAACCTCAGGGCAGCTGAATGTTATAGCTGCTCTCTGGACAGCTCAAGATGAACAAGGAGAGGGTAAAAAAGTACTTAGATAATTTAAATGAATTTCCAGAGTAAGATTAACTACATCCTAGGGTACTGAAGGAGCTAGCAGAAGTGATCACAGAGTTGTTAACTGTCAGAACTTCTGGAGAAAAAGTAAAATTCAAAGAAGCAAAGAAAAAAAGTTATTCCTCTCATTGGTGGGGGGGGGGGAAAAGGAGGACTTGAGAAATTACAGACCTGTCAATTTGACATCTGTATTGGGCAAGGCCCTTCAGCAGAGTATTGAACTACATGTTTGTAAACACTTGCAGAGAAATGCAATAATTAACAAAAGTTAGCATATCTTTCCAGACTAACTCAGATGGAAAATGAAGCTCTAGTTGGCCCTTCAGTGGTGGAAGGAGGAAATTACAACTCAGGATAGATGAGAGGATGAAAGAACACTTAGCAATTTAAATGAATTAAACCTCCAGGGCCCAATGAATTATATTCCAGTGTTCTACAGAGAGAATCCTAGAAACATAACTGATTGCAGTAATCTTTAAGAAACCATGGGAGAGGATAGGGCTAGAAACAGTGGACTGAATATAGGGAAGTAAATTCAGGTCAGGGTTAATTCCCTGATGATAAGAGCTATTGACTAGTGGAATATGTTGTCTCACATTAGTTTCATTGGAAGTCCTAAAAAAAAGCTGGTTAGTCATCTGTCTAGAACATTTTATCAGATTTTTCACCAAGCAAAAGTTAGATGAGGTGACTTCTGAGACAGCTTCCAACTTTATAATTCTATAAATCAATTGATCAGATGAGACAATGAGTTACATAGTAGGAGCTAGATAGCTTACTTACCTGCCATCATGATGTTCCTTGACAACTCCAAAAGAGATCAAAGAGGTCCAGTGGAAGAGTCATTTTGAAATCGCTCATCATCTCTATCCCTGATAGTAATCAGTAGTCACAACCAAGCCTGCATGTTCCACTGGTGTCTTGAATTGTTATCCCTATTATGAAAACCTTTCACCCTGCTTTCCAGTTTCGGGGTTTCATCATTAAATTATTTTTCTCTTACTTCTATTCTTAAACCAGTCTTTTCCCACTTCTTTCTTTCATTTTCTTCTTTATTCTCTTTTAGTTTAGTTTACTTTATTGTCATTGCACCTCGTATAACAAAATTAAATGCCATCTTCAGTGTACAGTATAGAATAGAATAACAGAATTGGAAGGGACCTTGGAGGTCTTCTAGTCCAACCCCTGCTTGGGCACAAAACCCTGCACCACTTCAGACAAATGGTTTATCCAACATCTTCTTAAAAACTTCCAGTGTTGGAGCATTCACAACTTCTGGAGGCAAGTTGTTCCACAGATTAATTGTTCTAACTGTCAGGAAATTTCTTCTTAGTTCTAAGTTGCTTCTCTCCTTGATTAGTTTCCACCTATTGCATCTTGTCCTGCCCTCAGGTGCTTGGGATAGATCCTAATATGTTTATCCACAGTGATAGTATCTGTGCAGTTGATATAGCAAAGAAGAGTTGCAGTGTGCTCCTCTAGTTCAGGGTGGTAAAAGATGTTTCATCTTTTCCCATGTGTTCTCAAAACAAAGCTGAAGTTGTTGGGAAGCATCTTCTGGCCAAGGTTTTATTAATGACCCCAAACTTGAGCAATCAAACCAGTGGTGGGTTTCAATTTTTTTTACTACCAGTTCTGTGGGTGTGGCTTGGTGGGCATGGCAGGGGAAGGACTGTAAAATCTCCATGCCCTCCCCACTCCAGGGGAAGGTTACTGCAAAATCCCCATTTCTTCCTGATCAGCTGGGACTTGGGAGCAGAGAATATATGGAGGCAGGGCCAGTCAGAATTTTTACTACTGGTTCTCTGAACTACTCAAAATTTCTGCTACCGGTTCTCCAGAACTGGTCAAAACCTGCTGAAACCCACTTCTGAATCAAACCCTTTATATATTGGTTTGGAGATAATAAAAAAAGCACCACTACCTCTATACCTTTGTTGAAAGATATGATTTACAAGCCCCAGATTTAGTTAGTATTGGAAAAGATTCCATGGAAGCTATAGCACAACAGTGAAAGACTTAACCATGTTCAAATGTATTATTTTTATTCCAGCATTTCCCAGAAACACAGCTTTCTTAACGGGCATTTCTTAAAACTGTTTCTGGACAATGAAAGTAAAGTAAATTAAACATTTGAATTCACTTACACTTTATTGATTTCTATAATGGAATGTATGGATGATCTTGGTTGATGAGGAAGCAAGAGCCCCCAATGGAAAAGGCTTTTGATTCCAAGTTCTTCCTGAGATCCACTGTCCCTGAATGGTATTATGGATACCACAGATTAAGAAAGTAAAATGTTTCCTCACCAAACTGTGTTATCAGGGGCATTTCTCTCACTCACTCCAGTGTAATACATCCGTTTCCGCAAGCAGTCATAAGATAACTATGCAAAAGAAAATCAATGAATTGGATTGGGACAGTAAATAGTTGAATGTTATGTATCAAACATTATTTTATCAAACATTTATTTTATGAAGCCGCTAGGTGAGATCATCAATGGTTTTGGGGTGAGGTACCATCTGTACACTGACGACACGCAGCTGTACTTTTCCACCCCAGGCCATCCCAACGAAGCCATCAACGTGCTGTCCCGGTGTTTGGAAGCTGTACGGGTCTGGATGGGGAGGAACAGGCTCAGACTCAATCCCTCCAAGACGGAGTGGCTGTGGATGCCGGCACCCCGGTACAGTCAGCTGCCGCTGCGGCTGACTGTTGGGGGTGAATCATTGGCCCCAGTGGAAAGGGCGCGCAACTTGGGCGTCCTCCTGAATGGACGGTTGTCTTTTGAAGATCATTTGACGACCGTCGCCAGGAGGGCTTTTTACCAGGTTCGCCTGGTTCGCCAGTTGTGCCCTTTCCTCGACCGGGATGCCTTATGCACGGTCACTCATGCTCTGGTTACCTCGCGCTTGGACTCTGTAATGCTCTCTACATGGGGCTCCCCTTGAAGAGTACCTGGAGGCTCCAGTTGGTTCAGAATGCAGCTGCGCGGGTGATAATGGGAGCCACACGTTGCTCCCATGTAACACCCCTCCTGCTCAGTCTGCACTGGCTACCTGTGGTCTTTCGGGTGCACTTCAAGGTGTTGGTGACTACCTTTAAAGCGCTCCATGGCTTAGGGCCAGGGTACTTACGGGACCGCCTGCTGTTACCGAATGCCTCCCACCGACCTGTACGCTCGCACAGAGAGGGACTCCTTAGGGTGCCGTCCACCAAGCAATGTCAGCTGACGGCCCCCAGGGGGAGGGCCTTCTCTGTGGGGGCTCCCACCCTTTGGAACGAACTTCCCCCCGGACTTCGGCAACTGCCGGACCTTCGGACTTTCCGCCGAGAGCTGAAGACCTATTTGTTTGTTTGCACAGGACTGGCATAGGATTTTAATGGGATTTTAATTAGTTTAGTGTTTTAACATTTTAAAATTTGGGGTTTTATTCTAAATGTTTTAATTCGGCCATTTTTATAATAAATTTTTTAATTATGGTTTTATGTGTATATTGCTGTTGTTTTTTTATCATGGCTGTAAACTGCCCTGAGTCCTTCGGGAGAAGGGCAGTATAAAAATTTAATAAATAAAATAAATAAATAAATTTTAGTAGAGAAAAACATGGGGAAAAACCATCATGTGTACAAATTATCCTACATTTTCCCTGCCAATTCTCATGCAATTTGATGAAATAAATTTAATTTTGAAATTGCTTCCAAAGGAGAAACAGGTATTGGTGAAGTTCTTATACATGGAGGTGGTGGGGTGGTTTTGTTGCACTTTTTAAGATATGAAATACCTTGGGGTAGGTTGAAATAGAATCCAATCCTTTTTTTCCCCTGTGATCTGTAATTTCCCTGGCATCTCAAAATTCAGTTAAATCAAAGGGAAAGCTTCATGAGGATGCCCATCCCATTGTGCACTTTTTCATTATGTGATAGCCAGAAAGGCTCCAGAGTAATGGAAAAATGCAGACAGAATATCAACAGGAGCACTGGGTTGCCTGCCTCTTCTAACAATAAACAAAGCTCTGGAAATCATTACAAGACATCTGAAAGATAATTGTAAGGAACTTGCAAATATATATATGTGTGTGTGTGTGTGTGTGTGTGTAAGAAAGCAAACTCAAACCCAGACCGATGATGATGAAGCACAACCACGGACCAGAAGCCAGACCACAGCTGCATCATTAGCCATTTCAAACCCCTCCAATCCATACATGCAGCAGACTGACACCCACCATGAAGATGTAGCACGACCACGAATGCAAAGCCAAACAACAGCAATGCAGCTCACTAACTCAAATCCCCCTGCATCTCAGACCAACCTGAGCACAATGAAGCCCCCCCACAACAGAACACACCCCCATCCAATCAGAGCACAGCCAACCCCACCATCCAATCAGAGCACAGCCAAACCCCCAACCAATCAGAACACACCTCCACCCAATCAGAGCATAATTTGGCTCTGAACTTGGTGACCTCCTTACTCTTGATAAACCCACTGACTAGTGTAGACCTTAAGGTCTCTTTTGGAAGTCTCCTTTCAAAGAAACCTAGTGGCTTGCTTTGCTATGCAAATTGAGAGGAAATAGTCCATGGTAGCTATTTATTTTGATAAACATGGGATGGAAGAACACAAGACTATGTGCCACCAAGAACCACCAAGAACTATGAATTATGAGAAACAGCAGCTGTCCTTCAAATCATCTCTTCCCACAAGGCAATATTATTGTAGATTCATTCTCGCTTCTGTGATTAGCATAACCCTCTTTGTGTATATCTAAAGGGAGTCTGCATGGCTCCCTGAAGATTAGCTATGGTTTTATATGATGGAAAGAATCAGTGAAAGTCAGAAAAGGTTTCTGTTTCTATGCCATACATGAATACCATTTTACTGTTACAAGGTATTAGCATTTATAAAACAGCTGGTTCCTCAACATCTTGCAACCATTAGCTTAGGTATTAGTGCTATTTTCTGTTTTACAAATTGAAATCTGCCACAAAGCTAGCTGCTTTTATTCCCACTGAAAGGTTGTTCTTAGATGCATGGCAGTTGTGACCAGGAATAGGGACCATTTGACACAAGGGTTTATGTGTATGGCTGAATTTATAGAACATTCTAATGCTGCTGCAGCTTTTGTGGGGATTCTGAAACCCTCCCAAAATATGCCAATCTGCTGTGCCATTTTTTCATGGCCCTTACTCCAGGGGTGAAATCCAGCAGGTTCTGACAGGTTCTGGAACACCAGTAGTGGAAATTTTGAGTAGTTCAGAAAACCGGCTAATACCACCTCTGGCTGGTCCCAGAGTGGGATGGGAATGGGGATTTTGCAGTACATAAATAAAGACATGCTACTAGTTTTAGCCCTTAGAACTAATTATCTCTCTATATATAGTATATAAAAAGAGAGAGAGAAAGTTAGGTCTTGGAATTAGGGGAATTGTGTTTCTGAATAGGTTTGTGCGCTCCATGCGGTAACATAGTCATGGTTTGCAGGTACTCCTGGATCCATAATTAGAAATCAAGATTACCTACATGGATAGAAGTATCTATTACTACAATATGTTAGTATACCAGCAATTCCTTTTTGGATCTGGTTAGTCAAAGGAATATGACATTCAGTCATTCTGCATTCAGTGAGGCTACTCATGAAAGAGTAGCATGAAATCAAAATCTATCATTTGTGCAGAATGCAGAGGCTCAAGCTACTGATTAGAATGTCTTCATCCATAACTGATAAAAGATCTGTGCTCTCTGCCAGTCTGCTACCAAGCAACATTCAAAATATAATTCTAAAGCTAGACAGTCATGCACAAGCAATCTTAGCATTGCTGCTTTTAGGATCATACAATAGAGTACTGCTAGATCAGGGGTCTCCAACCTTGGCAACTTTAAGACTTTTGGACTTCAACTCCCAGAGTTGAAGTCCACAAGTCTTAAAGTTGCCAAGGTTGGAGACACCTGTGCTAGATTACTTCTGCAACACTCCCTGTGACGGACTTTTTGTGTACCTATAAAACTGCAGAAATTGTGCTAAAATTTGATTGGTTCCCTTCTCTAGTATCTGAGCAAAGTTTATGTATTTGCAGATTACTTCAAAATATTAATCAAAATATTCAGTTATAATTTTCTGTGGCTGTATGCAGTTTGAAAGAAAAATTACCTGGGAACATTGTCTATTAGCAGGACTTATTAAAAAAATATAATGTATGTTACATTAACAGCATTTTCTACAAATGATCCCAAATTGAATAAAAGCAGGTGAATCCCTTCAACCATAAATACACTTTGGACTGAAAATCAACACAAAGGCAGCAGCTGCTGCTGCAAATCTCCAACAACTATAATGCACATGAAATGGCATCATTTGCACTACAACCCCTGCTTCTGCAGGGTTCATGCACCAAAGACCTCACACACCATTTCTAAATCTCAGATTGTCTAGTTCCAGAGAGTTGCTGATACCACCATATCTTGTACCAAAAGGTAGGCTCTCTTCTGGCTTGATTAGGAACAGAGTCACTTTTCCTTCACTCCTATATGTTATCTTGTTCCAGAGAAACAAGTATATTCAGCCACCCAGTTATCTTTTGGGGGGTTGTTTGTCAGCAGAGAAGAATATATTGGGTTCTTCACATTGCTAAAACACCTGACTCTTTTAGCTCCAGCAGTGAGCGGCCAGATGGCGGATTCTGATTAATTGTCACTCTTGCAATCAAGCCATTAATCAATTCATTCTGTTTTATTTTCAGACGGTCTTCGTTTTAATTCAGCTTTTTCTATAATTTCATATCCAAAGTTACGTCTGCAACTGAACTAATATTACTTATTTATCCTATTTATTTTCTTATCTTTTCATCAGACTATTTTCCACTGATGGTGAAAATAGCTTACAAGGAGACAGATGCAGCTCTGGAGAATAAAAGCAGTATAAACAGAAAATGCAAGCCTGCATCTCCCAGGCGTAGCAAAGCATATAAGTATAAAAGTATAGCTATGCTGAATCAGGCCAAAGCTGATTGTAATGCAGAATTTGTTTCTTATAGTGGCCAAACAAAAAATATTCTACTAGGTATTCTACTCAGAAGCAGAAAATGGACAGATACCTTTGTCCCATCTGTTGTAGAAAAGACAAGACACAAGCCAGATTCCTCTCCACCGGATACTCAGAACCGTAACATTGGTCCAATAGTAACATTGGACCTTCAAGACCAATAGTTCTCTGACAGAACTATTCTCTATTCCAGTGCCAGTCAAGCTGGCTGGAGAATTCTGGGAGTTGAAGTCCAGATATCTTAAGGTTGCCAAGGTTGAGAAACACTGTTCTATGCATATCGTCAACCCTATTATAAAGCCATCCAAGATATTGGCTAACATTATTTCTTCTAATGCACTATGGGAAGACTTTGGGGAGGGAGAGATGTCTTTCTAAATAATTATTTATTATAATTATATAATTATAACTAATAATTATAATTATTATAATAATTATTATAATATAATAATATTATTAATATATTAATATTAATTATGCCTTCCATTGAGGACCTGTATACTGCACGAATCAAGAAGAGGGCCTTGAAAATATTTACAGATCCCTCACATCCTGGACATAAACTGCTTCAATTCCTACCCTCAAAACGATGCTATAGACCACTGCACACCAGAACAACTACACACAAGAACAGTTTTTTCCCGAAGGCCATCACTCTGCTAAACAAATAATTTCCTCAAATAATTTACTAAATCTGCACTACTATTAATCTTCTCATCGGTCCCATCACCCATCTTCTTCCAATTATGACTGTATGACTGTAACTTTGTTGCTGGAAATCCTTATGATTTATATTGATATTGATTGCTTCCTGATTGTTTATTTGTACCCTATGATTATCTTTAAGTGTTGTATCATTAAGTGTTAAATTTGTACCCTATGACTATCATTAAGTGTTGTAAATGTTGAACCTTGATGAAGGTATCTTTTCTTTTATGTACACTGAGAGCATATGCACCAAGACAAATTCCTTGTGTGTCCAATTACACTTGGCCAATAAAAATTCTATTCTGTTCTGTTCTGTTCTGTTCTGTTCTTCCAGTCAGCTTTATTGGATAATCCTGATCCTGATGTTCTAAGACAAGGAAAATATCTTCTCCCAGTCTACTTTCTTCATATCATACATTTTTAAAAAAATAATTATTATTAAACTTTTTCACCCTTAAAAACAAAATGAAGAAAAAACACAACCAAATAAAAAACAAAAAACAAAAACACATTAAAACACATCATGAACATACATTATTTTATATCGCTTGATCATATCCTCATGCCTCGTTTCAAAACTGAAAACTGCGAACTAAACAGGTGAGCCCCTTGATCATTTTGTTTGTCTTTTCTTCTTCTGTACTTTTTGTCATTTTATTCTATTTTTCAAACAGTCACCAACTCTAGGGACCAGAACTGTACATAGTATTCCAGATATGTATGTACAAGCAGATATGAATAAATTCATAACAATAATGGCAGCTTTATTTTCAGTCCCTTTCAAAAAAAAACCTAGCATGGAGTTGGTATTTTTCACCTATCTTTTTCCTGGACAGTTCCAAACAAAAAAAAAAACCAACTATCCCATATATATGTGAAGTTTGAGAAATTTGTCCTAATGTCTATCAGTTTATCCTTACTGGGATCCTAGGGATTCAAAATCAGGTTCTTGTTTCTCTATAAAATTACAAAAATGCTTAAAATTAGGAGTCTGGTAGCACGTTTTCTGACTTGCACATTTTATTAAAAGGTATATATTTTGATGAACTGCAACTTACTTCATCAGATACATAAAGTGAGTAGACTGACTAAATTGGGAAGACACGAGTTGGTTATGCAGAGAAGAGACAAATTATCTCATCAATTAATAATTGTAATGGGTTAAAAACCCATTGTATTTATTGTGACCTTTTGAAAATACCTGAAAGCTTTTGATATATGCAGATTCAGCAATGTGGGGATTAAAGTTCCTTTAATCAGACTATGCAACAAATTGTTAATGCTTGGAATATACTACCTGACTCTGTGGTCTCTTCTCCAACTCCCAAAAGCTTTAACCATAAAATGTCTACCATTGACCTCACCCCATTCCTAAGACGACTATAAGGGGCATGCATAAGTGCACAAAAGTGCCTACCGTTCCTGTCCTATTGTTTCCTTTCTATATATGTTCTTGTATATAATGTTATGACAAAATAAAAAAAAATCCAGTTAACTACATCATGAGCCTCAACCAGTACAAATACAAGGTCAGAGGAACCTTTACATACTATCCCTCTGTTGTGATGCAAGCCATTATTTACCAATGTACCTCTCTGGATTCTATGTAGGGCGAAAAAGAAAAAAAAATCCTCAAAAAATGGACATATATTTAACATCAGAACTCAAAATAAGAATAAGAATCAAAATAAGAATAAGAATCAAGCATTTCAGTTTTTCAAGTTACTCTATAGCAGATCTCAGGTGATTGTCTTGGAAAAATGGGATTTTATCTTCAAGAGGGAGGTTGCTGAACTTCAGACAATCTCAGTTAGTTTCAATTACAGTGGGCTTTTAAATACTAAAATTACTAATTGATAAGGTACTGCTAATCAGTTTCATATGTAACCTCTATCTGCATAAACAATCTGCATAAACAAGCCGTGATCGCTCAGGCTGTAAAGAAGCCTGTTATTAGAACACAGCAGCCTGCAATTACTGCAGGTTCAAGCCCGGCCCAAGGTTGACTCAGCCTTCCATCCTTTATAAGGTAGGTAAAATGAGGACCCAGATTGTTGGGGGGGCAATAAGTTGACTTTGTAAATATACAAATAGAATGAGACTATTGTCTTATACACTGTAAGCCGCCCTGAGTCTTCGGAGAAGGGCGGGATATAAATGTAAATAAAAAAAATAAAAAAAATATCTGTCTTCCTCTCACTTCCTGTCCCCCCCCCACATCTCACCCTAATTTAAATCCTATATCAGTCTAGCCTCTCTAGACATCTGATAGAGGGAGCTTCAGTTTACAAAATCTCAAGCCTTTTAATAAAATTTGTTAGAAAAAAATGCTATCAGACTTTTCCCTTTTTTTTGCTACCACTAACTAACATAGCTCTCCTCCTACGAAGTTAAGTAGTGCTTAAGCAATTGACTTCAAATGGCTGCTATGGGATAATAGAACATAAAATAGTCTAACAAAGAATACTCTAGAAAAGCAGTTTGGGGTACTGGGAATCAATTACAAAACAGAAACATAAAAGCCAGAAACTCCATGTTTTACACAGTAATATGGAGGAATTAATGTTTTGTGACCCATTTAGCCACAGACTGCTTGTATTATGGGATAATCAGAATTTAAAAATAACATATAAATCTGTTTTGCGGATAAACTGGGCCTCCCAACATTATTACTTTGGATCAACTCCATTTTCAACGAAATTGAGTTTTCTTGTTTTTAAACTATTCCAAATTAAAAAGCAAATTTATACAGTACATCTGAGATGATTTCATGGACATTTATTCCATTTAAGTATTTATTTAGGTTTATTTAGGATAAATAATACTGCTGCATCAAAAGTTCCATAGAGGCTGGAGTTTTTTAAGAATTGTGGAAATGAAATCCAGTTCTCTCTTTGTACAAACTTCTTTTGCAATTCAAAAATCACAAATTAAAAGATTCTGGACAAAAATCAAAGTGGAACAAGAAATGCCAAAATCAAACTGATTTTAACAAAATCTTTCTGTCTGAAATTTAATGTGCTCTGTTTGATCAAATAAGAAAAAAAAGTTATTTCACCCAAAGATATTGCTTTTCCAATCTACAACTGTAAACAAGTAGAGACCACAGCTCAGTTGGGTACCTAACTACAAATGATGTCACTTCTTGTAAAGCCATTAAATACCGTATATTTTCTTAGAATTCCTAGAAGGTGTGGTTTTGCGTGCTTTCAAGAAACTATATAAAGAACTATTGAGAGAAATTTAAACCATGGCCATATCTGACAGCTAATTCTGGTGTATTTTGCTCACAGAATAAACCTCACCTCTGATTCAGGTAATTGCCTACGTTCTTTATTCCCAGCTCAGAATGAACCTGGTGAAGATTTCTTTCTAACAAAATTAACTGTGTGTCATAATCTTGTTTGTAGAAAGTTGAAGGAAGAGATATATGATATCCAGATAATGAGCTTGAATGTTCTTTCCTCCCAACCTGATGAAGGGTCACCTTAAATCCAGAAAGTTAATTTCCTAGAAAGTATAATGTTTTACTTACATCAACATTTTTGTCAAACTTTGCCTGCTCATTTTCCTTGGAAAAGAACCTACAGTTTTTATTTTTGTCTTCTTCCAGTTGGATAGTTTTTTTAAAAAATGCTACAGCAGTTTGTTAATCCAAAGGAGGTCATCACCGAGACTACTAGACTGCTTACTAAATTTTAGCTTTTCCTGTTAAGAAAAAAAAATCCTCAAAGCTATAATAGTGCGTCTATCAATGCCTGTGACATTTATATAACTACATTTTAAGTAGCAATCACAGTGCTTATAAAATACAACTAAGGGAAGAACTGCAATTTTCCCAAGGATAAAATGTAGCTGTGAGTGCCAAGAAAACACTATTTTGCTGCATTAAGTTTTTACTGAGGAAAATTTCCTAAATTGTGGATTATATATGAATACTTACAGCAGTGGTTCCCAACCAGTGTGCCGCGGCACTAAGGGGTGCCGTGAGATCTTTTGAGGGTGCCGGGAACTTTTGAGCTACGGAGATTTTAAATATCTATTTCCTTATAAGGGTGCCGGGAACTTTTGAAAGGCTTTCCAAGGGTGCCTCAAACAAGAAAAGGTTGTGCCTCAAACAAGAAAAGGTTGGGAACCACTGACTTACAGCATACGTTGAGCATTACAAAGGGCTAGGCCAGAAGAGGCCATCACTCAAGATAGACATATGTTTTCTTGCAGAAAATGCCAATTTACTCCCTAGTACATATCTTGTCTTCAGATGATAAAGTGAAGGATCAGATGGTAATATAAAAGGCTCTTCTGACAATATTGAGCTACATGAATAATGATTTTGATTTAATGTACCTTTCTTTGATCTTAAAAGAAGGCTTAAATATACACAAATGAAAAAGCTGGATTTCAAATCATTCGAGAGATTTTATTTCATAGATATTATTGTAGAACTAAAAACAGAATAAAAATTCAGTGAAAATAATCAAGGGAGTTGGAAGAAAGGTTATAGCATTTGCTTAGGAAAAAAAGGTGTAAATTGAAAACATATTAGAGATGCACAGAAGCACACATAGTATGAAAAAGTTCATACTAAAGTTCATTTAGTGACCGTTCAAAGTTACAACATCACTGAAAAAAGTGACTTGTGACCATTTTTCACACAGCTGTTGCAGTATTCCCATGGTCATGTGATCAAAACTCAGACAGTTGGCAACTGACTCACATTTATGATGATTGTAATGTCCTAGAATCATGTGATCAGCTTTGACGACTTTCTGACAAGCAAAGCCAATGGGTAAACCATATTCACTTAACAACTGTGTGGCTAACTGTGACACAACTGTATCAAGACAAATTGTAAAATGGGGCTCACTTAACAAATTTCTCACTTAGCAACATAAATTCTGGGCTCAATTGTGGTCGTAAATCGAGGACTACCTATACATGATTTTCTTCTTCTTCAGTTTCCTCACTGAAGTACAACCGTGAGGAAACTTCCTTTCTTTGTACAGCATTTTCTTTGACATATTCCACATATTAAGACAGGAAGAAGAACATCACTTGCTGGCCTTATTATTGAGAAAGGAGGGGACTTGGCCAGTGGTTTAGTAAATTTTATACTAGTGATACTTCTCTGCCATATCAAGGAATAGTGGATTGTAGTTCACTGCACTAGTCTGACTGTACCCTGGGGAGCTCCAGTTTTTAATTTTTTTATTATTACATGTGTGTACTTCCATTTCTGTAGAAGCTGCATGAGCTGTGGTAGCTCAGTGGTTAGAATGCAGGATTGCAGGCTAATTCTGCCAACTGCCAGGAGTTCAATTCTCACTGATTCAAGGTTGATTCATCCTTCCGAGGCTGGTAAAAGAGGACCCAGATTTTTGGGGGCAATATGCTGACTCTGTAAACCACTTAGAGAGGGCTGTAGAGCCCTGTGAAGTGGTATATATGGTAAGTTTAAGTGCTTTTGCTGTATACCTGTATGCAGACGTCTTTTTCATTTTACCCTCAAAACTATCCCAGGATAGTGGTTAGCCCAAAGCCACACAGTAAATTCCATGTTTGGGTGAGAACTTTCACAAATTTGTCTCCCTGCCTAATACCATAATTTGTCCTGAGTTTGGGGTACTTTGGGGTCAATCATTATGTCTACATTCACCCATCAAATTAAGCCAGAATATGTTAGCCTTATTTTGGAAAAAGCTATCATGGCCAGGTTTAGACATAATGCCATGATGGGTGCATTTACACATAGTATTATGGCTTGCTGAAATGACCCTCTGTCCTGTTACCCAGAGTGGTTGCAAAGACACCATTGCAAAAAGGATTATACTGCTTTCTCTCCTGGAGAAAAGATGGGTTATAAATATAACAGTATCAAATGAAGTTATTAACAACAGCCATGGAAGATAATAGTTGTGCATTATGTAACACTAATCCAAGGCTCTGGGTCCCATATAAGAGTAAATTCACACTGAAGTTAGCTAGTGTGTTTTCCATTAGAGTAGCCATTTTTGCATTCTGCCTGCCTGCTTCCTTCACAGTAGGTCAAGGTGGTTACATTTATCATTGCTTTGTCATCAGAAATGAAAAATGAGCAAGGAGGAAAGAGTTGAATAAGGAAGAAAAGCAGGTGAAAAGAGTTACACACACACCCAATTCCAGAAACAGATTGATTATTTAGAGAAATCAAGCATCATAACTGCCTGGCAACTTGCATTGAAGATGCAGATATTATTGCTATATCCCATCCCCCCACCCCCAAATCATAATGATAAAACTGGAATTTAGATAGAATACTTGGCAGAAAGATTTTGGAAATGGATTGTTTGGTATACAATGAAGGTAAAGTACTGTAAAATGAAAATGAATCATTGAACAGAGAGGAACAAGGGTAAATTAAATAGGTAAATTTCCTGTTTGAGGTCTAAAGATAGACTAGTATTTGCCTCCAAGGTATCTTGTGTCAGCCTTCTCCATCCTGGTACATCCAGATGTGTTGCAGCTACAATATTGTAGTATTTGCTGGGATTCTTCAGCCTTCCTATAGGGAAAGAGCTGCCTCACAGCCCACCTGAAGCCCATTAGGTTGAGAAAGGCTCCAAAATTGGCAACATAGGTCCCATGCTCTAACTGGACATGCCCAGTGTCATTACCACTTATACAAGACTATCTCTGTGGGGTTTTTTCCCTCCACTTGCTTCAAGAAGAGAGATTTATCAAGTTTCTCCCACAGTGTTTGTCAGAATAATGAACTATAAGGAGATGTGCCTAGTGATGCAGATGAGTATGACACTCTTGACAAGGATGATATTTCATCCCTGGAAGAGTATGTGTTTGTCACATTGCTCGCCATCCTCTCTGCCAGAAAGCTCAACCTGAGTCCTTTGGATTGATGCTGCTTTGACAGTGATGTGCCCAATGAACAGTGTGACTGAAGAGACCTCTTCAGTTAATGTTTGGTACTCTGGCCAGTTCCACACGCTGGCTGGGTTCACACTTCAGATTAGGCAATGGTTCACTTACATTATAATTAGTTGAATAAATCATAATCAGATCAAACACATGAAATCAAAAATCAAACAAGCCATGTTATGAGCCAGCTTCATTGCCTGTTATATGTGATTGGAGCATTGCTTCCTGCTAATTTAGCCAAGGCAGTTTCAGGGCTCGTACAAGGCAGTCATCATTCTAGAAAAATGAACCTACTGAGAGGCAAACAGGGAGAGCAAATGAGAGTTTGGTGTGGGACTTTGATAGGGCTTTGTGAAGGAGAGTCTTCTAATAAACTCTGATAAATTTGGACTGTAAAGGAAACTTAGTGACAACCTTCAAGGTATAGGCAAGTTGGAAGGGACCTTGGAGTTCTTCTAGTCCAACCCACTGCTCAGGCAGGAGATCCTATACCATTTCAGATAAATGGTTGTCCAATCTCTTCTTAAAAATCTCCAATGATGGAGCATCCATAACTTCTGAAGGCAAGCCATTCCACTGATTAAATGTTCCAAGTGTCAGAAAATTCCTCCTTAATTCTAGGTTGGTTTTCTCCTTGATTAGTTTACGTCTATTGCTTTTTGTCCTGCCTTGGAAGAATATATTGACCCCCCACTTCTTTGTGGCAGCCCCTCAGATATTGGAACACAGTTATCATGTTACCCCTAGTCCTTCTTTTCATTAGATTAGACATGCCCAGTTCCTGCAATCATTCTTCATAACTTTTAGCCTCCAGTCCCCTAACAATCTTTGTTGCTCTTTTCTGCACTCTTTCTAGAGTCTCAACATCATTTTTATATCTTGGCAACTAAAACGGGATGCAATATTTCAAGTGTGGTCTTACAATGTTTGTCCTCCTCCCTTAAAATTACCCCTGTTGGGAGTGTAACCATTTTTCCTCATTGGACAAGGTAAAAGGGCTTGAAGAAAGGGTTTCTACAATGTAATATAGCAATAGCACTTATATACTGCTCCACAATGCTTTATAGCCCTCTCTAAGCGGTTTACAGAGTCAGCATATTGTCCCCAACAATCTGGGCCCTCATTTTACAGATCTTGGAAGGATGAATCAACCTTGAGCCGGTGAGAATCGAACTGCTGGCAGCCAGAAGAATTAGCTTGCAATACTGCATTCTAACCACTGCACTACCATGGAATATATTGGGGAAGAGAAGGCCTCCTGGAAAGGACAGGTAAATCTACTCAGGAGGGACAGAAAAGGGAAGTAAGTGCCAGAGAAGAGACAAAAAAAAGTGGAAACGCGTAACTCAGAAAATCAAGAGGCATTCAATGCAGATATGTTCAGCTTTGGGTTTGCACTATTACATGAGGGACTCCTGGAAAGAGATGGGGCTACATCTCACAAATATTGGGAAAAATGCATTGGGTTGTGCCTCACCATTCTCATCAGAAAAGTGTTAAAGTAGAACAAAAAGTGTCAAAGTCCAGGAGAAAATATAACACCAAACCATAACACAGCAAATATGATGTCATAAGCATCAGTAAAATATAGTGAGAAGACACACGAGATCTAACCATGGAATTTATTCAAAAGGAACATTCTATAGAAAAGAAGGGAGTGCTGGGCTTTACATAAAGAAAGCATATGCCAGCATACAAATTCACCAATTCATGAAACCCTGTTGAGAATAATTGGATTACAATAAAAGGAAATAGAAACTTGTGAGAGTTTATTATATAATATTTTAGGGAAAGCAGAAGATATGGCGACCCAACTTTCAAAGAACCTTTCAAGAATGACACTGGGAGATTTCAGCTACTCTGATGTCCAGAGCATATGGTAAAAGATGGCAGCCATGATGGTGTGATTGAAGCTCCATTCATTCATGTGCATGATACAAGCACACCCATTAAAAATGGGACAAGCTTCAATTGCACCATCGTAGCTGCCATCTTTACTCTTTGATTACACCTTGTGGACACCCCTGCTGACATCTGCTGGAAATCCCTATCTTTCAAGAGCCAGAGGTCCAAATACTCATTTTCTTTATTGCCATTTATGAGAAGGTAGAAGAGAAAGGAAGGGATGGGTAACGACCTAGTCCTTATCAGGGAGAAATTGGCAGAAGAAAATAACTGGAGCATTGTGAGAAAGTGATTTTGTTATCCTTAGTTTCTGATACTAAAGAAAATAGTGAAGAGTCAGACTTGAATGAAGAAAAATGTATTTGAGTGCTTGTCATTTGTATTGGGCAAAGTTCTTAATCGGATTATTAAACAGCATTGCTCATGAACACTTGGACAGGAATGTAACAATTATCAAGAGCCAGCATGGATTTATCCCAAACATGTTATGCCAGAATCTCCTTTATAGACAGATTTATTAGCCTAAGAGCATGGGAGGATTCTATGGACTCAGTATACCTAGAGTCCAACAATGCATTTAATAAAATCTCTCAGTGTATCCCTATTACTGCAGTAATAAAAGAACAGCTAGATGGTAAAATTAGCTCCATAACCAGCTGAATGACCACTCCCAAGGAATATTTTTCAACGCAGGTTTCCTGCGTGAGCAGGGGGTTGGACTAGATGACCTCCAAGGTCCCTTCCAACTGTGTTACTGTTATCTAAAGGATTATCATGTAGACGAGGGAATGGACTTTTGCTCTGTTGTTCCAGAAGGCAGGACCAGAAACAATGCACTGAAACATTGATTCAGATTAGTAATTACCGGTAGAAAAAATTTGCTGATGATAAGAGATGTGACCTAGTGCAATAAGTTGCCTAATGAACCTTTCCCCTTCCCTGGAAAGCTTTCACAGAGAGGTTAAATAACTATTTTGCCAAACTCTTTCACAGAATTTGCAGTGAGCAAAACCTCTGTGACCTTTAAAACCATTTTCAATTATATGTTTCTATAATTCCATAATATATAAATGAATTTCATTTAAATGACAAAACTCCGTTTCTCAAGTTGTCTGATTCTCTTTGTAGCAGCATTCCATACTGTCCGAGACTGTCCAAAAGTATTCTGCTGCTTGAAGCACAGCAATAATATACCTGAAACCCACCCACCCCCCAACTCCCTCTTTCCTTTCCTGGCAATACAAAGAGCAAACAATTTGTTGAAGTTGTATGATATCTTATAACAGTTGTTTCTTCCTAATGATCAAGTTTTCTTTTGAAGGAGACTAAGGCCACAACGGGTATTAAATAAGCCCCCTAACATCCTATCCTAAAATAATAAACCAATTTTGGATGAATCCCACTTCCTCTTACGATGCTGCTGTCCATCAATTATGTCTTTAGGAGAGTCCTTTTCAGACACCAAAACTTTGCCCTCTGTTACAATAGGTTCTCACACCAATGCACTGTATCACAAATCCTGAACACAACTGGGATTAGAGAACCAAGCAATGTTGTTCAGTTTTGTTTCTACAACTGGAAAAAAAAACTAGCTCAGTCTGTCATAGATTTCTTCTTCACACTTTCAATGAGAGAAATATTTTTCAATCTCCGTAAAGTTCCAGCGAGCTAATGATTCTGAACTCCAACCAGCAAATTTTTTTATTAATACAGGCCTCCACTCTAGATTAGGTTTCCCTAGCAAAGGTTGAAAGGAGTGACAAAATGAATATGGAAATATATATATATATATATATATATATATATATATATATATATATATATATATATATATATATATATATATATATATATGTTATCTGAGGTTTTCACGGGTGTTTGTATATAGGTCTTTGGTTGTTCGGGTTTTCTCCCGTGTAAAATTGGAAGTGTCTTGGCGGCGTTTGAAGTCTCATTCGTCATCTTCAGGCTTCAGCTTCGTGCTTCTGGGAGCAATGTGTGATTGCAGCTGTTTCTTCCTTTTTAACTGCTAGTGGGGGTTTGAACTGATTGGGTGGGAGCTTGGCTGTGCTCTGATTGGCTGGGGTTTTTTTGTGCTCTGATTGGCTGGGGTGTGTCCTGTGTTGGTGGGGCTTGGTTGTGCTCAGTCTAATCTGTGCTGCAGGGGATTTGAGCTGGTGAGCTGCACTGCTGCTGTTTGGCTTCGTGTTCGTGGTCGTGCTACATCTTCGTAGTGGGTGTCAGTCTGCTGCATGTATGGATTGGAGGGGTTTGAAATGGCTAATGTTGCAGCTGCGGTCTGGCTTCTGGTCCTTGGTCGTGCTTCCTGATCAGTGTGGGTTTGGGTGTGCTTTCTGGGTGGATGTGTGGTGGTGACATCCTGTGTGGACCTCGTGAGTGTGGGTCTGGTGTCATTCCTCGTGTTAGGGACACGTTTGTCAATAAGGGCAGGTTTCCAAATGGCTGGTAGGCGGAGGTATCATCTCGTTTGTTCATGCTGTGTGGGCGTTTTCTATCTCGATGGCTTCTCTGATTATTCTGTTGTTAAAGTGTTCAGTTTTGGCGATAGTTCTGGTCTTTTAAAGTCAATATCGTGTCCTGTGACTTTAAAGTGTTGGACCAGGGAAGAAGTTGGTTCCTCTTTTGAATGAGTTCTTGTGTTCTTCAATCGTGCACTTATTCTTCTGTTGGTTTGTCCAATGTATGTGGTGGGGCAGGCGGTGCATGGGATTTCATATACTCCTTGATTTTCTAACTCAATTTTGTCTTTGGGGTTTCTTAGGATGGTGGATATTTTTGGTTTGTGCAGAATGCTGTCTTGATGTTATGTTTGTGGAGGATCTTGCTGATTCTGTCTGTGGTGCCTTTTATATATGGGAGGAGGGCTGTGCCATTTTCTTGCTCTCTGTCTTGGGTTTTAGTGGGGGTTCTTAACATATCCAATAACATATTTAATGTACCCTCATATACAATTAATCGGGTTTGCCCGGTCACCACCCCCTTCCTTTTCCTTTTACTCTCCTTCTTTACCTTCTTCTACTTTCCATAACCATCCTCCCCCTCTCTTATCTACATCCTCTCCTCTTTCCTCCCTACTCCTTTCTTCTCCCTCTTCCCCTCTTCCTTCCTTCCTTTCCTCCTCCTCCTCTTCTCTTTCCTCCTTCTCTCTTCTACTCCTTCTTTCCCTTCATTCTAAAGTAGTAACCAGGCAGGTCCGATCTTACATTAATTATACATCTTCAATCATCTTTGTACATTAACTATCAATCCATTTTCTACCCCCTCCCCCTCCCTTCCCTTCCTCCCCACCCCCAGGACTTCCGAGAACCGAGTACAGGGTATAAAACTAACAACAAAATTAAAATCTAGCACAAATCATAATCCATAGTCGTTCCTTAAAACCTCCACTCCTTCCAAAGACAAAGAAGATACTTTTCTTCCACTCCATTATATATCAGACCATTCCACTCCTAGAATTCTCAAAGTTTCCGATTGAGTTAGTGTTTATTCTTGAATAAAGTACGTAGTTTTAATATCCAACCTTCATCAATCAATATCAAAACAACGTTCCATCTTCCAATATTCACCAAGGTTTCTTCTAAAATGTCTTTCTTCCTTAGCAGTCTCTCAAAAATAGTTCATATTTCCAACTTAGTTTCTTTAATTTTTCTGTCCAACCTTCAGGGTAAGCAATAGTCCATCTTTTCACATCTTTAACATTTATATATACAACAAATAATATTACAAATATCCAAAGTGTCAATTGTAATAATTAAAATCTTCACTTTACCTTACTTATGTCAAATAACATTGTTAAAATTACACCTATATCATCCACAATATATCTATTATAACAATTACATTCTAATTAACATTACATCCATCTCTTAAATATAATATTTAATCCAAGTTCCTAAATTTTACTATCTATCCTCCAAAATTAAACAATATTCCATCTTCCTATTCCTTTATACCTTTAATATATCATATAGTACCCCTAAAATTACACATTTATATCCACAATAAGTCATTTACAAAAATTAACCATAATCATATATAATAAAATTAAACATTCTCCCTCCCCTTCTTCTATCTTACACATTTTCAACCATCTATTCACCATTCAACTTAACATCTGTTAACAAAGAATTCCCAATCTTTAATACATTAGTATAAAAATCTCGTGCTTTACAAATTGTATTGAGAAGATACTTTTCTTCCACTCCATTATATATCAGACCATTCCACTCCTAGAATTCTCAAAGTTTCCGATTGAGTTAGTGTTTATTCTTGAATAAAGTACGTAGTTTTAATATCCAACCTTCATCAATCAATATCAAAACAACGTTCCATCTTCCAATATTCACCAAGGTTTCTTCTAAAATGTCTTTCTTCCTTAGCAGTCTCTCAAAAATAGTTCATATTTCCAACTTGGTTTCTTTAATTTTTCTGTCCAACCTTCAGGGTAAGCAATAGTCCATCTTTTCACATCTTTAACATTTATATATACAACAAATAATATTACAAATATCCAAAGTGTCAATTGTAATAATTAAAATCTTCACTTTACCTTACTTATGTCAAATAACATTGTTAAAATTACACCTATAACATCCAAAATATATCTATTATAACAGTTACATTCTAATTAACATTACATCCATCTCTTAAATATAATATTTAATCCAAGTTCCTAAATTTTACTATCTATCCTCCAAAATTAAACAATATTCCATCTTCCTATTCCTTTATACCTTTAATATATCATATAGTACCCCTAAAATTACACATTTATATCCGCAATAAGTCATTTACAAAAATTAACCATAATCATATTTAATAAAGTTAAACATTCTCCTCCCTTCTTCTATCTTACACATTTTCAACCATCTATTCACCATTCAACTTAACATCTGTTAACAAAGAATTCCCAATCTTTAATACATTAGTATAAAAATCTCGTGCTTTACAAATTGTATTGAGAAAATACTTTTCTTCCTTTATAATTCAGTGTTAAACCTGCTGGAACCTCCCATCTAAAATATATCTGATGGTTCTTAAGCTCATCCACCAGAAAGGCAAATTCTTTTCTCTTTCTTAACATTTTAGGAGGAATTTCCTTCATCATTATTATATCTTGTCCTAATATTTGAAATTTATTTTTATAAAATGCTTGCAAAATTCCATACCTAATCCTCTTATTTGTAAAATAAATAACCACATCTCTCGGTAAACACTTCTGCCTTGCCCACCAGGAATTAACACGATAAAATTTTTCAATATTAACTTCAAAATCTTCTGGTTCCATTCCCTCTATCTGGGCAAAGGCCTGAATAAAAATCTCTTTCAAATTTTCCTCTTTAAATTCTCTTAAACCCTTACCCTTATAGCATATTCCATTAATTTATATTGTTATATAACCCTTTCTTCCACTGCCTTATCAGCCTTAACCTGAATATCATCTATTTTATTTTCTAAATTCAAATTAATTTGAACTTCATCTATTTTCCTTTGCAAATCTAAATTAATTTGGTTAAATTCATTCAGTCTTTCTTCTGTCTGTGTACTAGATAACAATAATGGAGTAATTGATTCCTTTAATTTTTTCATCTCCTTACTCTGCTCTTCCACCAAATCTTTAAAATCCAGTATTTCTTTCTCCATTTCATTAAATTTTTGATCTATTTCTGAAAGATGAGCCTCCATAAGCTCCTGTAAAAAATTCCTTAGACTTTCTTTAATATCCTCTCTCAATTTCCGTACCTGAAGTGAAGATATTTCCAATAATTTAGAAGTGGTTAAATCTCTTTGCTTAAAAGCCATTTTTAAACTAAGTAATATCAAGAAGAAGAAGAAAAAAAAAGGGGGAGGGAATAAAAAGAAAAAAAAACCCAATAAATTTTTCTTCTTAAACACTGTAAAAAAAGATAATAAAAAAAGAAATAGATTTTTTTTTAAAAAAAAGAATTCCATTTAGAAAAAAAAAAATCTTGTTATTTTCTTCTTAGAGGTTCCACACCAGCAATTGTAATCAGCATTTCCTTAGCTTTCACTTTCAAAACACAAAACGCCATCTTTCTTCATCTCCACTCTTCAAATAACTTCTCTGTCAGGGAGTTAAAATCATCTTACAAACAAATGCCAGCCCTCCTGCTTTCGATTCTTTCCGTGTTGACAATTTATCAGTAATCCTCTTCAGTCACGGAGATGGACGCTGCGTTTTGCTCTGCTTTTGCAGAGGCGTTCTGGACTCTGGAGCTTTTTTTGAACTATCGAAGGAGCGTTCCCATCAAACCACCAGAAATCATTCTGGGGCTTTTCTTGGGGGCTCAAACTTCAGTTCAAATGCTCATCTCCCCCTCTTTGCCCGAGGGCAGAGATTTACGAGCTGTTGACAGAAGATTAGCACTGTCTAAACAGCTCTCACAGAATCACAAAGAACGGGCGGACTGAAATCGCCCGCCATTAACACAGCGGAGCCAAATCGGAAGCCAACTATCTGTATTTCTTTACATACTTGGTTAAAAAAATATTAAAAGTCCATAGGCATACAGTATTAGATCTTTATTTCACTTAATTGTTTTGTTCTTTCATGCAGGCCTTTGATTTGAATAAGATTGATTGATTGTCCCTTTATATAAGCTGCTTTCCTGAATCACGGAAAGCATCCTGATATTATTCTCATGGAATACTAGAATTTGGTTGGGCTCAGAGAATACAGGCTTCTCCTCTGCAATGCCTGATGGATTCTCATTTGTTATCTTGCATTCCATAAAGTGTGCAAATCTTGCAGTCCAGCCCCACCAATGTTTACTGCAAAATAATTGATTTCAGTGGGATTTACCTTTTCAGATGTTCAGCATACTTAGTGATACCTGTCTCCAAATGAGAAAAGTAAGTATTTAAATACTAAATATAAAGTGATGGGCAAAAGATCCATTTCCATATTGTTTTGCCCAATGTCTCCTTGGCATGTGCATTAGAGATAAATTTGTTTGATCCAAAGCCTCAAGATAGGGATTTCACACCTCATTTTGACAGCAACAAGCACAACAGTGAAACATATACTGGAGATAATCAGCTGGGCTGGGCATTTCTGCAGGAGATGATTGTTAATTAGTAGTAAGTAAAACTAGCAGGACTCTGACCATTCAGATTAAAGATAGGTTGTTGATTTTATAACAGTTTTCAAACTTTTGGAAGGAGAGTCACCATTTAAAAATTGCTAAGCTTCCTGAAGGACCTCTTAATAAATTTAATTTTTGTTCTCAAAGCCAAAAGTCCACAAGATTAATATCATATCAACAATCAAGAGGTAAAGAATACCCCAGTCAAGGAATTGCCAAACAAACTAACAGCCAATAGTCCAACAAAGAACCACCTAAGCCACTCCCACCAACACTGACAGGGGACAAGACACTAGAATATAAAATGAGAGCAAACTCCACTCCCTACTAACACTGATAATACCTAATTTGGATAATGAAACATTGCAAGAAACCAGAAAAGTTCAGAGAACATCCAGGATCCCAGATTCAAGGAAAGAATATTTAGGATGTTCTGAGGACTCCTGCCCTGGGTAGTAGGCTAGACTAACTGGCCTCTGAGGTCCCTTATGATTCAGGAAGGAAGGAAGGAAGGAAGGAAGGAAGGAAGGAAGGAAGGAAGGAAGGAAGGAAGGAAGGAAGGAAGGAAGGAAGGAAGGACAGTCATCTTGGCTGATCTTAAAAAGTCTAAGTAGGAATGCAACTAGCTTCTACTTCAACAGGAGGGCTTTCTACCAAGTTCACTTGGTTCGCCAGTTGTGTCCCTTCCTTGACCGGGATGCCTTATGCACAGTCACTCACGCTCTGGTCACGTCTCGGTTGGATTACTGCAATGCTCTCTACATGGGGCTGCCCTTGAGGTGCACCCGGAGGCTACAGTTGGTCCAGAATGCGGCTGCGCGAGTAGTAATGGGAGCCGCTCGCGGCTCCCATGTAACATCACTGCTGCGTAGTCTGCACTGGTTTCCTGTGGTCTTTCGGGTGCGCTTCAAGATTTTGGTTACCACCTTCAAAGCGCTCCATGGCTTAGGACCCGGGTACTTACGAGACCGCCTGCTGTTACCCTATGCCTCCCACCGACCCGTACGCTCTCACAGAGAAGGTCTCCTCAGGGTGCCATCCGCCAAACAGTGTCGGCTGGCGGCCCCCAGGAGTAGGGCCTTCTCTGTTGGAGCATCAACGCTCTGGAATGAACTTCCCCCTGGCTTACGTCAAGTGCCTGATCTTCGGACCTTCCGTCGTGAGCTAAAAACATATTTATTTATTCAAGCGGGACTGGCATAATGGTTTTTATAGTTATAATCTTAAATTGGGGGTTTTATTGGGTTTTTTAAATTTTTTATAATTTTAAATTTAAACTTTTAATTATCAGCCTTTTGAAATTTGCTAGGTTTTAATTGTTGGTTTTAATTGTATATGTATTGTGTTTTATCTTTGGCTGTACACCGCCCTGAGTCCTTTGGGAGAAGGGCGGTATAAAAATTTAATTAATAAATAAAAAAAATAATAAATAAAAACAAGAGGCCACTTGGCCAGCCTAAAGCTGTAGACCAGCCTGAAAATCAAAGAAACATCAGCAAAAAAGACAGTGACAAAATAATTTATAATGTTGCCTAGAAAATTACCTGGATATCTCCATTTAGTCGCTGTACATTGAATTTTACTTGAAAGAAGCTTTAAAAAAAATTCAGTTTTGCTACTGTAGTCAACATCAACAGCAGAATATTGAAGACTGGGGCCTTCCTCAGCCAAGAAGTTGTTATCAGGACTTAATCAAAGCCCGGGTTCTAGAAAGTAACATAAATGCAGACCAAGGGTATATATTGTCAAATGTTTTAAAAATCCTCCCACCCAAGGGAACAAGAAAAAGAACAGAAATAGAATCCCTTATCTAGAAACCATTGAATGCTATACGATTAGTATTCATGTGTAGGCTAGATAAATGCCATTAATGCTCCAACAATCTTAAAAAGCATGTCCTTGCCTTTCACATACAGGGCGTCTGCTCATAGGAAAATATTTGTTATAGAGAGGGGCTGTCATTAGAGTGGCATATTCTCTCTTTCTCTGTCTCTCTGTCTTTCTGTCTGTCTCTCCCATTCTCTCTTTCCCCCCTCTCTCCTCCCTCTGTCACACACACGTTCTTTATCCCATCACAAGCATTGCACAAAAGGTTCAAAAACATTCTGGTTGCTACTGATTTTTTAATCCTTCACCTGTGTCTAAAAGCTGTTCAGAATTACTTGTATTTGTGAACGAGCAGTATGGCAAAACATCACATTTCTCCAGGTACCATGAGAACAGAGCTAAAGGGGAGGGAAAAAACAGTCATTGCATCTGCAGCATTTGTATAATACCAACATTTCTCACAGGAACACAAGGTAATCCTCAACTTACAACCATCCATTTAGCGACCGTTTGACGTTACCACAGCAATGAAAAAAGTAACTTCCAACCAGTCCGCACATTTATGACACAACAACCCTATGGTCACATAATCAAAATTTGGCTGCTTGGCAACTGACAGGTATTTACAGCATCCTGGGATGTGATCGGCATTTGCAACTTTCACAACCAGCTTCCAATAAGCAAAGGCAACGGGGTGGGGGTATGGGGGAAGCCAAATGTGCTTAATAAGCCTGATGATTTACTTAACAACTGCAGTGATTAACAACTGTGGTAAGAGACGACATAAAATTGGATGTGACTCACTTAACAACTGCCTTGCTTAGCAATAGAAATTCTGGTCCCAGTTGTGATCATAAATTGAGAACCATCTGTATCCTTATTGTTTTTTCCAGTGGCCCCACTCTTCATTTTTGTATCTCTCAGAAATGTCCAGGGAGCTTTTAAAAAAAAAGTCAAATTAGCAGCACAAACGTGCATCAAGTTGTTGCGTCCATTCCATCACATGTAAAAGCAGCCAAGGTTTTTATTGGTGTTTTATGATTGTAAATTGAGACATGGAGTGTCTCTTTAATAAGCCACCCCAAAGATTTCTCTTGTTGAAATGTCATGTTCTGAGCCAACGAAGTAAGTACATTTATCTCAGCTTGGTCTCTCCAGTTGTGTTGGTCTCAACCACAATTCTCACCATCCTGTCAAGGGATGGGAAGGAAGGAGAGAGGGACATTTTGGATTCTCCCTGCCAGATTCCCACAAAGAAACTCAAAGGGGAAGACAGAAGGAAGTTGGAAATCATTCCTGCTTTCACTGCTGTTTGTCCATCCTTGGCCATTCTGTTTCTCTGTTTAGGTAAGGAAATATATCTGAACCAATGACCCAACAGGGCCCAGGATGTCTTGTCATTTTGAAAACTTTTATGGTGCATGACTGTTATTTGTGAAACTGCCTGCTTCTGTTGGACTGTGCTTCTTTCACCAAAATCAGCAGGATTAGCATTTCCAAATTCTTTCTATTGGACAGTAGCATCTTCTGGGACCTAGAAATGGTGGCTTCTTGGTCATAACACCTGCCCTACAGAACAGCATCTCCCCAGAAGTGCAGAGGACCTCAAACCTGTTGACCTTTCACAAAGCATTAAAGATGTGGCTGTTCCCCCAGGCTTTGGGGCTGGAAATTTAAGTACCATAATTCCTGATTGGCCGTGTGTGTGTGTGTTTGTGTTAGTTCCAGTTTCTGGATTAGCAGTAGAATAATTTTTAGACCACACAGATGTAATATTTGGTTCTGAATATTATTTTTCATATTGTGTTGTTGGTTTTGGTTTTAACACTCCGTTTGCCACCTACAGTCACTGCTGTGAGGTAGGCAGTTATATAAATTGTTTAAATAAATAAATAAATAGTGAAGTAATTTTTAAGCCTCTTTTCATTTCAAAGTGCATATCCAAGCACATCAATCAGCAATTTAAAATGCTGAACTTGGAGTGACTTATTCACAGACCCTGCATATAAAGGAGGCTTCGAGGAAGGGCTAAAACAAATGAGCAGAATTAAAGCATGGAAAGGGATTTCAGATACACTGGATAGTAAGAATTAAATAGGTAGCACTAACATTTATGTTAAGAACATTATAATCTGAGGCTCTTATAATGCAATCCAATGAATGTCTCCAAAGAGACAAGTGCCAGTAGGTCCATCTCCTATATAAATAAGGTCCTCTGGTGGCGCAACAGGCTAATGCAGCCTATTATTAACAGCAACTGCTTGCAATATTGCAGGTTCAAGTCCCACCAGGCCCAAGGTTGACTCAGCCTTCCATCCTTTATAAGGTAGGTAAAATGAGGACCCAGATTGTTGGGGGGCAATAAGTTGACTTTGTATATAGTATACAAATGGATGAAGACTATTGCTTGACATAGTGTAAGCCACCCTGAGTCTTCGGAGAAGGGCGGGATATAAATGCAAAAAAAAAAAAAAAAAAGGTAAGCAATTTTAGCCATAAGCACTATGAAGCATCCAACTCTCCCCCCTTTTTGTAGACCCCAAATGTAATTGTAATTGGATGATAAACTACAGATAATACCAATGTATTTTTTTATTCTGGCTGGGTAGGCAGGAGTGCAAAATAAAAAGTGAAATAAATATTAGGTCTGTCTGTCTGTCTGTCTGTTTGTCTATCTATCTCATTTATCATCTATTTTAAAAAAAAATCAAAGTGTAGCCCTCTAACTACAAAAAGGTTGCCCACCCCTTATAAATAATGGCAATCTTATTCAAACACTATCTGTATACTCCTAAAACGGAAATACAAATAATAGAACAAATTTTCACTGCAGAATATAAATTGAATTATGATGAAACAATGTAATGAATTTTGGATTCAGCATGTCACAGAAACCTAGCCTGTCTTTCCTTTCCTTTCCTTTCCTTTCCTTTCCTTTCCTTTCCTTTCCTTTCCTTTCCTTTCCTTTCCTTTCCTTTCCTTTCCTTTCCTTCCCTTCCCTTCCCTTCCCTTCCCTTCCCTTCTGTAAATTGCCCAATCTATACACTTTGAATGATGTACAACAGAGTAATAAGGATATTCTAAAAGAACAAAACTAAAACCATAGTAAGAGAGCGAAAAAATCCTACCACCGTCCCAAGATGAACACTACCACACAATTAAGTCAGATTGCACATTTGGAAGAACTGAACTGCTTTAACTATCCTAGAGAATACTGGTAGGAAGGTTGCTGTGCTTCAGGAGTAAAGAGTTCCACAACATAGGGAACACAACCGAAAGGACTGGTTTCTCATCAAAATCCCTTTCATCGCCTATGGGTGAGAGGAACTTGGAGCTTTCCTGCTTGTGATGTTCTTATCAGGTGGGCAGTTTCAATCTTGGCAAGGCAGAGTCTGATGTTACTCAGTGCTATACCAGAGAGACCCTGGTAGTGACAATGATCACTTGGATCTGAGCCCAAAATTGGGCCTATTGATAATCAGGGTAGGGCTGATCGGGGTTGACTCACCAGCAATATAGCCATTGGATTCTAGAGCACTGTAGTTTCCAGATTGTCTTCAAAAGGTACCTACTGAAAGCATGTTAGATTAATCCAACCAACTGGGGAGCAGGGCATGAGTTACAATCACACAAAAGTGTTCTAGTCCAGAGCTAATCAAAGTTCCCCTAACTACAGCCTCCAGCTACTGCTTAAGCTTCAAATCCAGGTCATCACATTACAACATAATGACATGTTATTTGAATATGGTAATTTGTTGTTTTTAAAACCTCGGATTATAGTTCAGCATGCTATGGAAATCCAGCCAACTATCTGTGGATTTTGCATCTTCTGGAAATGACTAGTATTCCAGTTAGATATTATATTCCCCTAAACTGGTTCAAAGATTTCTCAGTGCCGAAGAAACATTTGGGGAGGGGGGGAATCCCTGCATCAAGTGAACTGTACCCTGAATGAGCAGCTAAATATGTTTAGTGAATAGCTTTAACTTGCCCTACATTTCTCAAGTCATTATATAACTCGGAGACTTCAACAGTGTTCCTTCCTTCCAGGCAAAATGTCTCCCTTCTATCACTTGAGCCTTTTATTTTAAGCTCAAGCCTGTAGGGTACACAAAATAAGTCTGCCTGCCTGCCTGCCTGCCTGCCTGCCTGCCTGCCTGGAACTGGGTATCCAACTGTGGAATCCAGATTTTTCATTATGCGGCAGTAAAGACTTTTGTCCCCACTAGGGCAAACTCTTTGGACTTGTTTTTAATGTCATGAACTAATGTACTAGATCTATAATACCATATGATGATAAAACACTGAAGTGTGAAGTAGTCCTTCTCATATTTATGAGATGATGGCTCAGTAAGAAAAGAGAAGGCTTGTCCTATTTCTGAGGTTTCTGAAGACATTGCTGGGTTTTATTCAAGAAAGCTGGGTCAGAAGACCTTTGATCTTGTCCAGCAAGCAACTGTTCTCAGTTGCTATTAGCTGCATGGAGGTTTGTTTGTTTTTTCCATAATCTGAAACTCTATGCATCCTGGCATTAAAGACAGAAATAGGAATAACCACTTTTTCATCCCATTTCTGAGCATTTACAGACATTTGACTAATGGAATAGGCTGCTGAATTAGATAAGGTTAGTCTCATCCACCAGAGGAATTCTTATACTTTAAAATACATGTGAATAGGAGAAAATCAAAACTTTCTGGGCTCTTGTGCCTTTGATCTCCAGATTATTATTCATGTTGCAATTATTTGTGGCTGCTGGTGCAGGTATTAAATTCTCGCATAGAGCTGCTAATGCTTTTCGTCTCTAAAATCTCCTTTTCAGCAGCATCTGTTTGTACTGACTTAATTGGAGGATTTTAGATTACAAACTGAA
Source organism: Ahaetulla prasina (assembly GCF_028640845.1). NCBI lineage: Eukaryota > Metazoa > Chordata > Lepidosauria > Squamata > Colubridae > Ahaetulla > Ahaetulla prasina. The sequence goes on from NC_080539.1 coordinate 62,116,689, forward strand.
ACATGACATCTATAATAATTAGTATATCATTTCACAGAGATAAGGGACCTTTTCTAACTTCATGGCATTTGATTATCTCAGAAAGCTCAACCAGCTTGAGGTTGGAGCAACACTAATGACCCTCCTTGTCCGTTGATAAATTCTGCCAGGCTTATGTAGCAGCTGGGACCTGCTATTCTCATTTCCCAGGAAATTAAAAGAGTGGCTATAAAGGCAGCTGGCTCATGCTTCTCGAAAAACTTTAGTGGAATCAAGAAACCCTAATGAAGTTTTTACCTTTGTCATAGTGCCATTGGCAAAGAATTTAACTAGACCTATCCTTTCTCACACTAATGTGTCATCTGCTTCATAAAATACTGCACAGAAGTGGAACCAAAGGTGGTCACTCCAGATCTTTTCCTCCAATGAATCCTCAGAATTATGTGTTTGTTTTTTAATTTAGAAGAGGCTAGTGAACACAAAAGACACTCTACTTAGCCAAGTGTGGTTTGCAGATTATTGAAGGCAAGCCTTGAAAGTTGAAACCAGGGTTCTAAAATACCAACTTTAAATAATAATTAGCAATATGTAGACTATTGAGTCAAGGTCTTCTAGTGATGTAGAAGGGACTTGCAAGGGAATTTATACTGTCAACCATTACAAAAATGAAAAAAACTTTTCCAAATGGCCAATATGTTGCAAGATTGTTAGATCTTGCCAGACAGTGTTTTAATTCAAAATTTAATGAGCTGTGAGAGATGGTGCCTACAGAAGAAGAAATATAGTGATGGAGTACGGTGAAATGGCTGTTTTTCAGGAAGAAAGAAGCACATTCCCAAAAGGGGAGGGAGCCAAGAAGTAGTCAAGCCCAGAGATGAATAGTTGACAGAGGAAAAGAGTAAGGATAACCATTCCTTAGAATCTTGTAGGAAAAAAACATTAGGCTGGAAGTAGTAAGGGATCTTACATCTTGCAAGCATCAATTTGTCTTGTGTAAGCAAATAAAGAACTGAATTATGGTTGAATTGTTCCATGTTGTTCTTGGGCTTAGCCTGTCATGACCTTTGACAATCTTTTTGTGACAAGATTTTTGTGTTTTTAAGTAAGTAAAGTAAATAAGTAACTTTAAAATAAAGTAGGTACACAGTAGTTTTAATTTATGGTTCTGCTGACACCTTCTAGAATATCACACCTGGGTCACAACACCCCGTTGTTTCTATGCTAGCCCACAAATACTTTACATCACCATACAATGGTTTATATAATTAGGAAAATTGGCTCATTCACTGAGATTGTCAAATACAATCAAGCAACATATCTATGAACATCTACAAGCAAGACAATTTATAACCAGTAGCCAACATGGATTTATCAACAACAGATCATGTCAAACAAATCTTATTTCATTCTTTGACAAATTAATGGACTGGTGAAATACTGTATATATAGCATCACCACCAGATGGATTTGTAGCTGACAAACTGCACTCAACTGCACTTAATGGAACTACATCTACAGGGAGAGAAGTAAGCAGTGGGGTACCCCAAGGTTCTATTTTAGGCTCAGTACTCTTCAATATCTTCATAAAAGATTTAGATGAAGAAATAGAAGGGGAACCAATCAGATCTGCAGACAATACTATGCTGGTAGGAACTGCTAACACCCCAGAAGATAGGTTTAAGACCCAAATGAATCTCAACAGATTTGAACACTGGGCCTTATCTAACAAAATGAAATTCAATGTAGAGAAAATCAAGGTTTTACACAGGCAAAAAAATCCCCAAGTGTACAAGTACAGATTAGGTGAAACTTGGCTCAATAGCAGTAAGTTCAAGAAGGATCTTGGAGTCCTAGTAGACAATCACTTACATATGAGTCTGCAGTGAGCTGCAGCTGCCATAAAAGCCAATGCAATCCTAAACTGCATTAATAGAGTGATATAATCAAGATCACATGAAGTGCCACTTTATAATGCCTTTGTAAGACCACACTTGAAATACTGCATCCAGTTTTGGTCACCACAATATAAAAAAAGATGTTGAAACTCTGGAACGAGTGCAGGGAAGAGCAACAAAAATGATTAGGGGACTGGTGGCTAAAACATGAATAATGGTTGCAGGAATTGGGTATATCTAGTCTATTAATAAAATAGAAAAAATAACTGCAGAAAAAATAATTGCTACCAACTTGCCTTCCATTGAGGACCTGTATACTGCACGAATCAAGAAGAGGGCCGTGAAAATATTTGCAGATCCCTCCCATCCTGGACATAAACTGTTTCAACTCCTACCCTCAAAACGACGCTATAGAGCACTGCACACCAGAACAACTAGACACAAGAACAGTTTTTTCCCGAAGGCCATCACTCTGCTAAACAAATAATTCCCTCAACACTGTCAGACTATTTACTGAATCTGCACTACTATTAATCGTTTCATAGTTCCCATCACCAATCTCTTTCCACTTATGACTGTATGACTATAACTTGTTGCTGGCAATCTTTATGATTTATATTGCTATATTGATCATCAATTGTGTTGTAAATGTTGTACCTTGATGAACGTATCTTTTCTTTTATGTACACTGAGAGCATCTGCGCCAAGACAAATTCCTTGTGTGTCCAATCACACTTGGCCAATAAAAATTCTATTCTATTCTATTCTATTCTATTAAAAAGAAGGACTTAGACTAGAGGTGACATGATAGCAATGTTCCAATATTTGAGTGGCTCCTGCAAAGAAGAGGGGGTCAACTTATTTTCCAAAGCATTAGAAGGCAAGACAAGAAGTAATGAATAGAAACTAATCAAGAAGAGAACCAACCTAGAACTAAGGAGAAATTTCCTGACAGAACAATCAACCAGTGGAACAGCTTGACTTCAAAAGTTGTGGGTGCTCCATCACTGGAGGCTTCTAAGAAGAGACAGGACAGCCATTTATCTGAAATGGTATAAGCAGAGGATTGCACTAGAAGACCTCCAAAGTCCTTTCCAACTGTGAAGTTCTACAATGAAAATAGAATTCCCTTATATTTGGAGGGCACTTGGGTTGAGAAAGCTTGGTCTATACTGGCTGGCAATGGGACTTCATTTGCTTTAGTGTTATGAACCAGAAGTTATGTATATCCATAGGTGATTGTTTGAAATATTTAACTTCCAACTTGGCAAAGTGTAAGGAATCAAAATATTTAATACAAAACATAAAATGTACTTCCTATTTGTGAGGGGAATACAATCTACAAAATTGAAATAGTACACCTTTATTTTTTTCCAGCTATAAATGCTCATCCTTTAACTATAAAGTTAACTTTGTTTTACATTGTTTTACATTGCATTGTTTAACAATGTTAAGTACCAGGGCCTGCCAAATTTGAGAAATGATTACGGGGTTGGTATTCCTTAATTATTAAATTTCCATGTTAAAAAGTGGTATTATTTAAATCTGAATTATTTTTGACATCTTTTTTGTTTTAGTTTCTGTCTAATGGTGATAATTGTTGCCTATTTATTGATTAAACCATAGAGGACTTTGGTTTTAAAATAATAGGTTTTGTAACTTTTATGGGCAGACCCGTCACTGCAGATGGATGAAATCCAGTCCCTCGTCTGAGTCCTCGGAAGCTGAAATAAAAACCAGCCTTTTTCTGGTGGGGGATTTTAAAGTATGTATTTCAACAACAAAGAACAAGGAACCTGTAGAACTTCGAACCAAGCCACACCCACAGAATCAGTAGTAAAAAAAATTGAAACCCACCATTGCATGGGAAGCAAGCCAAGTTTATCTGAGAGGCCTGCTGAGACCCCCTTGACTTTTCAGATTGACTCACTTTTTTGCCTCTTCTATGGCTCTGAGCTGTGAATAACTTTTTTGGAATTAGGCCTCAGTTTACACAAGCTTTTCTCTTTTCTTTCCTTTCCTTTCCTTTCCTTTCCTTTCCTTTCCTTTCATAGGAACTTCAGTACGAGACAAGATGGATTTTCACCAAGACATCCAAATTCTGTGTAAGCAAACTTATGATCATGGCTCAAAATTGAACTTATTTATTGAAGCATTTGGTTAGATAAATTGGAGATTACTAGCAAGTGTTTTAACTAGCAGTTTTACTAGCAGTTGTAAACATATACAGAAATGTTACTACGAGATGATTTTCATTGTATGCCAACTGGAAGAGACATAAACCAGGCAAGACAAAAATTAGACAAACAAAAACAGTTATTAAATAAAACACCTCCTGTTGTCCTACCTGACATGATGATCCATTTTTTAAAAAATCAACCTGGCCTAATCTTACTAGGAACTTCTATAATTAATTTTAAAATGGCTTACTTAATGGAATTGTAAATGATCAGGGTTGTGTTATCTTACTTGACGACAGGTCCATTAATTTTATACTGCCTGAGGGGGTGATTCGGAAAAGGCTGTAGTTAAATTGCAGCCCAGTGTACTCCATGGGTAATGGATCCTAATGCTTGTATCCTCACATTCTGTAGCCAGCTTTTGAGCTTACTTGATTTCAAGAACGTAAAGCAATAAATACAGTCTCTCTCTCTCTCACACACACACACATATTTGGTGATGAAAGGTCAGCACATAGTTATTCAATCTTAACTGGGTACAGTATTAATCAGGATTTAATTTCATCAGCAGCTGTTTAATACAAAGAGTAAACAGCATTTGTCCTTCTCTTGTTATCAAGCCATGTATGCCACATAACATCACATTCTATGCAATGCAATGCAAATTGCCTCGGAAGGGAGCAGTATTATTAGTATCAGAAAGAACAGCAACCACAAAACCTGCTGGGATTAGAAAAGGAGACAGAGGGAGCTAAATGTAACAGCTGTATATTCCAATTGTTTTATTTTTAAGTAGGAAGCACCATTTGTTGTTTATATCTGGAAGATTGATCAAGGTGATCTCATTGTTCCTGCAAATTTCAATAGAAAATGTTGAGCCTACGATTTCAGTAAACTTTTATACCATAATTGACACTGTTTTTTATAGTATAAAATAAAAGAGAGGTATCCTAAGGCAGGTCAAAATGGCACTTAAAAGTGACCTGGTTTTCAATGGCCTGAAAAGGGAGGTGATGGTCTATTTGCGATAATAACTGAAATACTAGTAATGACATGATATCATCAGCCTGATTTGTGATTGATGAGGTAGATATAGCACTATTTTGCTTATCTTAAAGAAATTCTCTGTTGATGAAGACTCTTGGAGAATAGAAATCTGTTGCACTGCTAATTTTGTGACATCCATACACTCCTTACCCCATACATGATTTTCATCAAATCAATATGGATGTAGCTGAAGAATAGCAATAACACAAAACAACCCTTACCTTAAATTTAAGCACTGAAATGAAGAAATCGGTGTGTGTGTGTGTGTGTGTGTCAAGAATGGATTTGTGCTGCCAAAACTATCTTAGCTTGTGTCTGAGGGCAAGGAGATGAAAGGATGAAATGGCTAAATCAATTCACCTTCCTTCCAGTATAAGTGCTGTTATTGGGCAAAAAACAAGTGGCATATGAGAACATTAAGCACAAGGGACATTATGAAGGAGAGGAAAACCTGCAAGGTTTCTATATTTAAGCTACCCATAATCTTAACAAGTCCTGTTTGTTTGTTTGTTTGTTTGTTTGTTTGTTTGTTTGTTTGTTTGCTGAGCTTTTTATAAATATAGTGAAACGCTTGCTTTCTTGCTTAGTCCATTAGGTGAGGCCAGGAAGAAAGCTTTATCATATGAAAGTAACTCAAAATAATTGGCTGAAAAGTTAAATCTGAGTAACTAGAATACTGTTTTATTTTTCTCTTCTGTTTGTGTGAATAAATGTAGCTGTGCAATTAAATGAATGCAAATTCTACAATCCACAACAAGGACAGTGAGCTTGAGTAATACCAGGGAGGAAAAATGCTACAATTCAAACAGTAATGGACAGACTTGATATATAGAGCTAAATTTATTCACACAAACAATGGTTAATCTTTAATGCACATTGCTAAAACTCTTTTGAAATTTGCTTCCGTCTAATTGTTTGAGGCCATATGCAGTATATAAGAAGTCTACAAGATAAAAATTGAAATGAATCTTAAAACAAGTATCAAAGTTCAAATATCTAGGAACAACATTCACCGAATATGGTAAAATAATGAAGAGATTAACGTACAATGCAATAAGGCAAATCAAGTATTGGGACAGCTTGCTCCACTCCACAATATAAGGCAGTACCGATCAGCACAAAGAAACATCTCATAGAAAGCATATTTCATCCCTACCAGTGGTGGGTTTCAATTTTTTTTACTACCGGTTCTGTGGGCGTGGCTTGGTGGGCGTGGTATGGCTTGGTGGGCATGGCAGGGGAAGGATACTGTGAAATCTTCATTCCCTCCCCAATCCAGGGGAAGGTTACTGCAAAATCCCCATTTCCTTCCGATTAGCTGGGACTCGGGAGGCAGAGAATAAATGGGGGTGGGGCCAGTCAGAATTTTTACTACTGGTTCTCCAAACTACTCAAAATTTCCACTACCGGTTCTCCAGAACTGATCAGAACCTGCTGAAACCCACCTCTGATCCCTACCCTATGTTATCAGTAACAAACATGGACACTTACTACCAAACATAAATGAATAATAGTCACCATGGAAATGAGATGTTTGAGGAAAGCTGCTGGAGTGACCAGAAAGGATAAAATCAGAAATGAGACCATAAGACAAAGAATTGGCATATAGGTAGCCAATCTTAAATTACAAACAAAAACAGCATTTAAAATGGTTTGCTCACCTGGAGAGAATGTTGTGGGATTCCACACTGTACAAGGTGCATAAAAAAAGAGCAGAAGGTCAGAGAACACGGGGCAGACCTAGAAGAAGATGGAAAGACAACATCAAAGACACACTACATGAATATCAATTAATAATGGTTGACGCCATCAGAAGAGCAAGAGCCAGAATTTTGTATCTCCCTCTACACCCAAAGCAGGAGGAGGAGGAGGAGGAGGAGGAAAGGAGGAGGAGGAGGAGGCTAGTTGAAAACAAATGAAAGGCAGTCAGTTATTATTAGGACTATTGATACAACACTACTCCCATCAATTTTTCTATCCAAATTTTTTAAAAATAATTTTAATCTGCTTAAAACATAGCTAACAATATCCACCTCTAAAAAGACCACAGTAACATACATTTTAATTGTGTATTAATTTAATTTAATTTAATTCTTAACACATTTAATTCAATTAAATGAACAAGATTCTATGGCATCATTAAAAGAAATAAATGTATATGACAGTTTTAGGAGTGTGAGTGCAAATTGAAGCTCAGCGTTAGTACAATTTTGCCCTTCATCACCTCTGCTATTGATGATTTCCAGTAAAAATCTGTTTAATTTTTCCTTTCAACTAGTTTTTTCACCTTTGATATTTTGATACATAAAATACTGGCGAATACAGCATGCACATCTTGCATGACACGAAATTTACAATCCTGCCTGACCATTTATTCTTCCTAGATTAGGCTGGAACTAAGCAGCAGGTATGTAATTTGAATTTAGGATCAATTGTATGACATTCTGAAAGGATGCAAGGCTGAACTGCTGTTTTTTGAGAATAGCAGTTTTATTCATTAATAAAGAGAAAGGAGTTATGTTGTGATCTTGTACATGACTATCAGATGCTGAGGGACTTGCTTCACTGTGGGCAGCTATAACACTGCAGCCTTAACATTCATGTCTATATTTGTATATTTAGATGAACAAACCCAGTCTTTACAATGGTACTGATATCCAGGAAAATAGCTAGAAGATAATATGTCCCGGTTCCATTTTTCATTAGTGACTCTTGGTGGAACCCAGCCCTTACTGGTCTTAGAAAAAGTTTCTGACATAAAATATTTTCTTGAGTCTCTTCATTCTCCTCTGTGTCTTTGAGTGGGTATAAAAAAGAGCTGTTTAACAGCACTTAAATCATGGCCTGAGGACAGACAGAGGTTTAAGAATGTGGGTAAAATTGGGGTTCCCTGTCAGTGTTGATTAAAAGAAAAGGAAAGGGGAATGGTAAATGGAGACATCAGAGGGACAGAATTGTTTTAAATATTGATCATAAATAACTTCTTAATGAGGAGCGTTTCATCTATTTGCAGTAAAAATAACAAAGCATGCTATGGCTTCCCTGACCAATAAATCTATTATCACAAGGCATTAATGTTCTGACAGAAGAGAAAGACAGGACAACAGAGGGTGGAGAAATGAACTGCTTTAGGGTGAAGAAATGTACTGCTTTAGTGACCAACATGAGGTAGCACTTACTGTGACATTGATATTTCTGCTTCAGATAGTTAATTTATGTAGTGTGATAAAAAGCCTTGAACTATTTTTAATCTGTGAGAAATGGTGTTGAATCTTTGAATGAATTTCAGCTCTACTGTTTCACAATTTGATTGGGTGTTTCAAGTATTACCACATGGAGAACGTCTTAAGGAGAATGGAGTGTTTCCCGCTTTTTTATAAAAAAATAGTGCCATTGTTTCTGAAGTTTGACTTGTGCCCATTTATTCCACTTACAAAGTTTTATTCAAGGTTGGTTTTTGGCTTACCAGATGCAGATGCAGCTAGGGAATATGCACATTAGAATAAAATATTTATTTGTGCTTTCCATGCTTATTCCTGATTTATGGTTTTTTTTATTCCCAGTCCCCAAAAGTTTAAGAGTTTTAAGAGATGAATAGCAATAACCGGAGAGAACGTAAATTAAGAATTGGCCACAGAAATCATAATTACTTGTTCATCTGAAAAACAGACGCTGGATTCATGTAGAACATTAAGCCATTATGAAGTCTGTTTGTTTTTTGCTCAATGAGTCCATTCTTTATGGCTGACATGGGCTGCTAGGGCTTTCTCAACAAACCATGTTTAAAGAGTTATTTGTGAACCAGACCTGAGAGAGATCTCTAGTCTTAAAATCTGTCCATTACTAGTGGAGTGGGGAGATTACTGTAAGAAGAAGGATGAATGGAAAGGTCAGACTAATATAAATGTAGAGGGAGGGTTTGGGTCGCATTTAGAATAGAATAGAATATAATTTTTATTGGCCAAATGTGATTCGACACACAAGGAATTTGTCTTGGTGCATATGCTCTCAGTGTACATAAAAGAAAAGATACCTTCATCAAGGTACAACACTTAATGATAGTCATAGGGTACAAATAAGTGATCAGGAAACAATATCAGTATAAATCATAAGGATACAAGCAACAAAGCTACAGTCATAAACGAAAGGAGATGGGCAATGGGAACGATGAGAAGATCAATAGTAGTGCAGATTTAGTAAATAGTTTGAAAGTGTTGAGGGAATTATTTGTTTAGCAGAGTGATGGCATTCAGGAAAAAACTGTTCTTATGTCTAGTTGTTCTGATGTGCAGTGCTCTATAGCATCGTTTTGAGGGTAGGAGTTGAAACAGTTTATGTCCAGGATGTGAGGGGTCTGTAAATATTTTCACAGCCCTCTTTTTGACTCGTGCAGTATACAGGTCCTCAATGAAAGGCAGGTTGGCAGCAATTGTTTTTTCTGCAGTTCTAATTATCCTCTGAAGTCTGTGTCTTTCTTGTTGGGTTGCAGAACCAAACCAGACCATTATAGAGGTGCAGATGACGGACTTAATAATTTCTCTGTAGAAACCATATAGGGACCAATATGACTTTGTGGTAATAGTCGTTAAGCAGTAACCTTTGCTAATAGATTTAACAGCACCCTCTTATTTGTGTTTTTATTCAGAAATAATTATGGTGATTAATTGGATTAATTCTCAAGCAAACATATTGAACATTGCAGTTATGACTGCAATCTGAAGCCATTTCTTGGGTAATAAATTCTATTGGCTTTAATGGGCAAAGTATATTTCTGCATTAACTTAGAGCCACAGTGCGTATTTCAACCTGAGAATTTTATTCAAAACAAAAGCACCATGGAATGTAAAGGCAGTATGTTGCTGAATATAACCACTGTAACAGATATGTCTGTAATTTTAGTATTTGGTATAAAAATTAATCTATGAGAACGTAGCTATAAAGGTTCAACCATTTTGTCTGAACTTCATGTGATCAGGAACATGCTGCAGATATGGATAAAACCAACTTTTGTTTAATCTGATTTATTTTATGATATCATTCTGAAGTACATTATTGTGAATACTTACCCAGTTGGCTCTAATACATAAGTAAAGAAGGCAAAAATGAACAAAAACAATTTACTCATGCCTCAAGAGAAATTCATAATTATGAATGAAATGTGCACTTAAAATCTATTGTGTAGCACTTACTCTTTAGGCAAGTAATTATTAATTTAAAATTAGCTGTTCAGATCTTCACTCTTTGCTAATAATTTTAATGTTATGCACTTGTTCCGCTCCTTAAGGACAGGCTCCTGAGCTGTCCGCTGTAAGATTCTTTGACTGGTGCTTTTTATAAATTAAAGTGAAAATTAATGACTGATAATTTCTTCAGCTCATTTCCTTTCCTTAGCATAATTTATTCTTGTCCATATTCCTTCTGAAAGCCATGTTTTTCCATCCATCTCCTCCATTTGTACTGGCACTTAACTTCTCTCTGAGCAACTAGAATGTGACACCAGACAAACAATATAATATCTGATGATTCAATGATTAGATCATTTTGTGCCATGAAGGGGTTTGCTTGTGGAATAAGCCACAATGTTGTGCCATAAATCAAAATTTACCGATGACAATGGTTGGGTTCATATGTAAACACAGTCTACATATCGATTTTTAATACACGCTTAAGATATATTACTGTAGGTTGACTCACAAATCAGGAGGAAGGAGCTGCCACTGAGAAGGAAGTAAAGAAACTAGTAAATCTATTGATCTGTTCCTTTATAACTTATTTGTACAGATATCAAGCTGTTGGATGGCACCAGTGGGAACTGAACCCCCCCCCCCCCGTATTTCAGTGTTTGTATCCCTGTCCAAGTCTGAGCACAATAAAAAAACAAAAAAGACTTGAGTATCATTAAAGGAGAAATCTGCCAAAGTCTTGGCTTTTGATACCAAGAAAGAGTAAATTAAATAGTTTCTGTCTATATCTTAGTGCACTGGTATGGAACAATGCTTGATTTAAGGAATATACTTAAAGATGAAAAATGTGCAGAGGGGGACATTCCAAGGCAAGAACAAATGTGTATTTCATTAATATTAATTAAAGAAATTAATATTAAAGCAAAAATTATCGTTATTTTTCTGTGATTAAAGATTCAAAGCTTCTTTAAAAGGTCTAGAGAGCCCTAGACCTTGGTATGTATGATGTAGCTCAGAATCAGTTCTAATTTTCTAATGCAGAAAATCCAGAAAAGGCTTTATAAGTAGCTTATACAGTCTCTGGTTGAGAGGTCATTACATTTTCTCAGTTCCTCACACCATTAGGAAGTTCTTTCTAATTGACTAGAATCTATTTTCTTTCTTTGGTTCATAGCCTATCCATTGGAAAACTGTGCAGTCACTGTGTTTGCATCAGTGGTGGGTTGCCCCTGGTTTGGACTAGTTCTAAAGAACCGGTAGTAAAACCAGTAGGAGGTTCCGCCCACTGACCCAAACATCATCAAAATTCTTCTGCGCATGCGAGGGCATGATGGAACTGGTATATGGTTCCCATATATAATAACACTTGAGAGGTAGGGTGAGGTATAGAATTTAGTGTCCCATTATCTATTCTAATCTTAACAGATAGTATTTGGAAGTTGCTGTGCCTACCCTTCAGCTCACTCCATTCCACTGCTGTGCACCTGAAGCAGCTTGTATGCATCTTGGAAGAAGCACCTTTTAAAAGCTAAGGCAGAAGAGAGAGTGATAAGCAGTTGAGTTTGTCTTGTAATGAAAAAATACATGCAGCCTCAATCAGTTTCTCCTGGATGCAGCCTCAAGAGGAAAGGGAAAGGAGGTGCAGTGAAAAGGATTTGGTTTTCAGCAGTTGTTGACACCAGTGATCAAAGCACCACCGAAGGAGCAGTACTTCCTGCCTTCCAAAGATAAGGGAGAATGGAGTGCTGCACTCTGCTCTGCTCATCCAGGTGGGGATGAGGGAGCCTAGAAACAGATGTAGAGAATCAGGCAATTAAGATAACCTGCCTAAGGAGGCTGAGAAGCAGGAAGAGCGAGCTTCTATTTTGTATGTTTGATTCTAGTCATATCTGCCAAAGGGTTTTTAGATATTTATTTATTTATTTATTTATTTTTTCATATTTGTATACCGCCCTATCTCCCTAGGGACTCAGATATGGGAGCAGAAGACTAATTTGAGACTGTTTCTTGTGTTGCAAACTGGAAAAGAAAATGGGGGAAAGAGATCCTGTAGTCCTGAACAATGATGGACAATATTTTGTTAGCTATACTCCCCATCCAGGCTAGGCAGTGCTTAATGGAGGAATTACAGGAACCTCCACTAGTTACTCAATCATATCCTTGAATTATGGGAAGTGTTCTAATCTAGGCCTAACACAAAGTGCTCTTAGGAATGGATGGTGCACTTTTGTGCCTGGCTTGCCTCCTTCTTAAAGTCTTATTTCACTTCCTGAAAATCAATAACATTTTGTTATACTAACAGTAGCATACAGGGCAGCTTAAACATTCCAATTTTTACTTCTGGAATAAAATAATTTATAGATTATTCCAGAACAGAGCATTTGAAAAAGAACAAAATTGCTCTTGCTAGATGCTGTGAACCCTAATGGGGTTAACTTTGGGCCAGCCTCTCAGCCTAAACTTATTTCAATGAATTATTGTAGGGAAAAAGTAGAGGAAGGGAGAGATATGTACATCACCAGGACCTCCTGGAAGAAATGTAAAATAAAATTATAATGAATGAATGAATGAATTTGAATGGATTTTTCAACAGCCTAGAGCAGTCAAACTCAATTTCACTGAGGGCCGCATCAGGCTTGTGTTTGTCTTCAGGGGGCTGGGGTGGGCATGGCTGGGTGAGCATGACCAGGGTGGCTGTGGCCGGGGTGGGCATCACTTGTTGAGGTTCCATCTTCGGCCATGATGGCCTCTTACAGCCCTCTGCCAGCAAAAATGGAGCTTGGGGAGCCCATGCGTAGCCCACCCAGGTTCTATTTTCGGGCCGTGATCAGCAAAAACAGAGCTCAGGGTGGCCGCAAACAGAGCCCGGGTGGCTGAGGCAGAGGCCACCCGGGCCAGTCCTTCACTGGCAGAGGCACCGAGGGCTGGTCCTTTACTGTTTCCAGGGTGGCCCCACAGGCCAGATCTAAGCACCCTATGATGAGTTTGACACTCCTGGCCTAGAACAAAATGGCTCACCCCAACTAAACTCCAGTCCATATCTGGATTTCTGCTAAATTCCTTTCCTGATTTCCAACCCTTTGGAGCCATGCACTTTTTAAAATACTTTCTCAAACACTGATGGAGTACAATGAAGACAGGAGCTATGAGAAGGATATTATATTTTATTTCACATGATGATTGGTTCATTTGATTCATTCAATCAAAATGCCCCTGTAATAAGGTAAGCTGGGATGAATCAATTCCAACATCGTTGACTAACTTCTGAAAGACTCCCTTTTTATTGTGATTTTATGTATAATTAACCTTATTTTAAGATGCTGATGTATTTTATATGCTTTTTAATTGACTGTGTGCCAGTGGTGTGTTTCTACTGGTTCGCCACAGTTCCCGCGAACCGGTAGCGGCAGCAGCAGGAGGCTCTGCCCACCCACCCGGACATCGTCACAGATGGTCTGCGCATGCACAGAAGCACTGTGTGCGCGGGCAGAGTTGCAAATTGGTAGCAAAGGTAAGTGGAACCCACCGCACCTGTGCGCCACTCTCCTTATGCTGCTTTTTATCATTACAAAGATTTGATTTGCTCTATGTGGCTTTGTTCATTTTAGTAGATTCTCCTAGTAAGAGTTATTTGTATCTGTGATTTGCTAGTAGCTGTCTTAACCTGCTGTATTAAACAGGTTTTTAAATTATGCCTTCCTTTGCACAATCCTCTTGTGAGGAGACCTAATGGGACAATTTAATTTGCTTCCCTTCCACAATTTACTGGGATTTGTTTGATTTTTGATTAGCCAAAAAGTAGCTTCGGTAGTAGGATTTTTTAAATAATCCTTCTTAATCCTCATTATCCTTTGTTTAAGTTCTAGCACTATTGTGCTATATTGTTCTTATTGTTAGGAAGGCCAATCTCTGTTTGGGGGTTATTCTAACTTATTCTTCCATTTTGTTTCATATATTTCAGTATTTTAAACTAAACTTCACATTAGATTTTTGCCAATTATTTATGCTTTGTAGTAAGGCTATCTGGCCCTAAGCCAATGATATTCTCCAGCTCATTTAATTTTCATCCTCCAGGATGGATGATCTCTCATTTTGGAAAATAGAAATACTAGATATTTTATAAATCAGTTTCTATTCTTAGGCAAGACATACAGCTTTCTGATAGGTACAAAATGTAGGCCGATGAATTATTTTTATATAGAAATAAAATTAGAGATGAATTCAATTTTAATCAGTTTTGAAACATAGATTTCATAACACATATTCATTAAATCAAAGCTTCTAATGTGGCTATGCTTACTATACAATATTTTTTCCATGCATAATTGTTTATTTTATGACCATTTTAAATTATACACTAGAGCCTGGCATAATTCCTCATATTTTTAGAGGGTCATGAAATCAGCTTTTTCTCAGAAACTTCTTGATGGAATGATAAGTTTGTCCAGTTTCCAAAAGATTGTTGAAAATAATGGTTTAGATCAATGCACAACACAACCACTAAGAAAGAGAGAGAGAATATAAGAATTAGGATAATACACAGCTACCTATTTAAAGTTTCACAGAATTTACTATTGCAATATTTCCCCACTTGCTGGTAGAGACCTTTTGAATGTCCAACCAAATTTATAATCATTTAACAAGTGCTGGGCAACCCATAGTCCTTTTACAGTCTCCAGGGCTCTTTTTGATTGCAGCACCAACATTTAGTAGTGCTTTTTTATGAACTGTGCAGTCTTTTTTCTTCAGATCATCAACTGCTGTAATACCTCTTTGGTGAAGGCACCTCTTTCTGTATTTTTCATTACTGTTTTCTTAATTCTGTCAGAGTATGGCCCTTCCCAATGCTATTTGCAATAAGATCTCCCCAATTACAGCTCTCCCCTATCAGGTCTGGCAAAGAAGGCATACTGTGGGTTCTGCTTACTAGGGAATTAGATCTGTCTGCTAGGGCAGGAGTTCCCAACCTCTGGGCTGCAGCCCACTAGTGGGCTGTGAAGTGTTTGCAACCGGATCACAAAAACAGCAGATAAGTGTGTGTGTGTCAGCATTTCAAGTAATGCACCCATAGAAAGCAGGTCGATTCCTCAAAGAACAATTTATTGGATAGATCATATTGGCACAACTGGTGAAAACCGATTCTAAAAGTTCCAGCAGTTTTCACCAGATTAAAAAGTAAAAATTCCCCCTTCCCCAAGTCATCAGTCACATTGTCCAATAGAGGTGCTGGCTGGTTGCTTGGTTACTCCACGCCTCCTCTCCCCAGCCACCTGTTGGAATATCCTTGGTTCCCACAGGAAAACTTTTTGCTTTGACTACAAACCCCCAGCCATCTACCACCCAACTCCCTGTCCCTTCTTCTTCCTTGTGGCAGCCCTGAAGCATCAAAGATGGCCTCAACCAGGTTCCCTTCAGGCCTGATAGTGTGTGCATCAGCATCCCCACACACGAGCAGCAGGCGAGTGCATGCACGCACGTCCATTTGTGTGAGAGGCAAGCTGGTAAGCATCATAATTGGAATAATTCTGCAGTTACGGTGATTTGATTTTAATATCATATTATCACTCTGTACTGTTTTAGCCATACAAATAGTTTACTAAAGCAAACTTACCTCTGTCAAAGAAAGCTGAACTGTTCCATCCTTATCCTTATCTAATATCTGAAACATTTCTGAGTAGCGAAACAAAAGCAGATGTTAGATTTAATACGTGATAAGCCAAAAAGGCATGATAAGCCAAAAATGAATAACTAAGGATGAATGGAGGTAATTAAAAACTGACCTTCAGAATCTGAAGTTCAGCTACTTCTAGATAAGGTTTTATATGATAGTCATATATGTTTATATGGGGAAAAACAAACTTGAAATTCTACAATGTGCACAAAACTCATTTCTCCTTATGTAAGTTTTAGAATTAAGGCGGCAATGTGAACTTTTTTTTAATTAAAGAGCAGTATTACCTAAAACCTCTAAAGATCTTTCTTTTAGTGCAGGGTTAACTGAAAAGTTATGTCTTTAAAGTAAATTGGGTCAGACAAACTAATCAAGAGAACAAATGTGATTTCATCCAATAACCAAAACTAAAAGACCCTGAGGAGGATGTTGCTCCTAAGTTCAAATGTGGAGATCAGGCAGGCCTTGGGCTTTAATCAAATTGACTCACTGATTTGTTCAAGTGGAAAACTTTTAACTTGGACGCCATTGTGTATATGTGAGATTCTGTGCATGTATTATATAAATTCTCTGTCATGATTTCCCCTTTTTAAACATCCAAAAGCTTTTCCATATATTATAACAAATTGCTCTTCAATAGCAAATACGTTGGACCTTCAAATCTTTAAATAACAACACTGATCGTAGAATAAAATATTGCAATCAGTATCTTAGGCGGCTGCTATTGGCTCATTGGAACTTTGTAAAAGAATAATGTGTCTTCAATATATGTCTGTATCTGCTTTGCCAGATAGAATGTGTTTGGGATCTCGCCCTGTTTATCTAATATATCTAATAAAATAGAAATATTTTACAATAGTTTTCAATCACTGGCAGAGGTATTTTGTATGCAGGTCAAAAATCTTTTGCCTGTTAGTAAAAAATTATTGCCAGGAAATGTAAAGCAGTAGCAGACTTCCCGCCTCCCCCCCACCTTCCTCTTTTAGGAATACTTACTGAACAAACATTCTAGACGAATCATACAGGCCACAAAGCCATCAAAATCAATGGCCAGCTTGCTGCAGGCATAACGAATAATTATACTTTGCTGGATTTTGTTACTGAGAGTGAAACCTGTGGAGAAGGAAAGCCCGTAATTAAAAACATGGGCATGTGATTGTGCTGATCCTCCATAATTTAATTTTGCCAGTTCAGTACAGTATAGAACAATGTTTTTCAAAGTTGACTACTTTAAGATGTGTGAACCTCAACTCACAGAATTGTCCAGCTAGAATTCTAAACAGATATTACTGGGTGGTTTATTCCTCCTGATAGGTATGGATATTCTTGGCAAAACTATCCCCAATATGAAGCTCCTCTGGTAATTTGGGACTGCAATTATTAGGACTTTCAGCCAGCCGGCCACTGACCATGTTGATTGGTTTTTACAAGTTCTGAGGTACAGTATAATGCACCTAGAGGAAACCAGGTTGAGGAAAATATGTTAATTTTAAAAGTAGGTCTTACTGGGGTTTGGTAAGACTTGAAGGCTTGTGAGCAGAATGTTTACTTAAGTCTGACTCCTATCCCTGACTCCTATTTTTTTCTCCATTGATTTTTGTTCACTGAATGCACCAGGAGGCGTGAATAGGGAAAGCTAAAAGAATGAAGATATTTTATTAAATGTATTTTCATCAACTGTAGGCCACTTCATTAAATGCATCGGGTGGTATCAGACTCCTCTAATTTTTGGTTACCATAAACTAATAGCACTCTTATACAATGTCCAAAAGAATGAAAATATTCTTGGAATAGATACATTGATGAAGATTCTCAGTCATCCAGGTAAAGTCGTCGGTTGAGTCATGGCAACTGGACTTTTGTTATTGGTTTGAGATTTTTGCTCCTCATCCAAGCAGAAATCAGAGCAAGTCAGTTAGGCAGAGTTTTGTCATAATGTACCAACTCCTCCCGTACCAACCTCAGGGGTTTCTTCTCCAAAGTGCATGGCAGTGCCAGTATATTAATGAACTCCCTAATTTTCTTTGACTGATGAAGCTTCTTAGTGGAGCAGTGAAAGATCTCACACCAACGAGAAAATAAGCCCAGTTGTCATGACTCAACTTTTAGTATTCTTGGGATACTTATTTTTAATTTATTATTTGATTTTCTTGATTGACAAATATCACTCAATTCATTTATTTTAAATATTGAAACAAACTTTGAATAGATTATGTTTAATCCCTGGTTCAATTGGCCAGTTTCTTGAATCTGGTCCACACCATGTCCACAAAAGCAGATGTCTAGACATTGGTCTGCACAGGCAGAATATGAAAAGTTAGAGGGAGATTAGAATAGAATAGAATAGAATTTTATTGGCCAAGTGTGATTGGACACACAAGGAATTTGTCTTGGTGCATATGCTCTCAGTGTACATAAAAGAAAAGATACGTTCATCAAGGTACAACATTTATAACACAATTGATGGTCAATATATCAATATATATTATTGATATATTGTACCTGCTACTAGCTAGATAGTAGATTATACCTGCTACTAGCAACCTAGGGTTGCATATTTCAAGAAAGATTAGGGGGAACTCGTTTAGGGCTCATGGGACATCAGATTTCCCAGTAACATACTTTCCACCTGACTCATGAAATGTGGGAAATACATCAAGGGGGCTGTGTGGATGAGCCCTTAGTCTCTCTTGCACACTCAGCATATCATTTCATACTAAACTTGATCAGGGAAAAATCCAGCTGGGCAACATGTTGTGGAAATCCGCCATCATTGCAGCATTCTATGAGCTAATTATCATGTTAATTCATAGTATGATTTATTATGTAGAAAGAATATAGATAGAATCACAACAGCCTGTATTGTCAGCCTGAATTTAGAATACTGCAGAGGCAAGCTGATGCTTTGGAGAAAGGATAATTTTGCAAATTGTAATGGTGGAATCATTTTTTCCACCCCAGTACTACAATAAGGGGAGAAAGCACACCTGTTAGCATTTTCTATCTGCTGCAGATAGAAAATTTGGGGATTCAGAATGCTGGAAGAACAATGCTAGTGAAGATTTTCAGAGCATTAATCAACTGGTATGCCTTAATGACTCCACCTCCCTGTGCGCTTCTATATAAAGCTGAGCATTTAGGAATTCTAATCCCAACCCATCAGAAGAGTGCTAGGCTGAGGAAGTTTGCTCTATAATATAATATTTGCTCTATTATCTCACATATTTTCTTCTGAACCAGTCATGGATCTTAAACTCCCTCATCAAGCCTTGAAGAGGAATGCATCATAAGCTACTTCACAGGATTTTCCCTGTTCTTCTGTTTGAAGGATAAGCACCTAATTAGAGTAGCTTTGATACATCCAGTCCAGTGAAATGGGGCCTCTGGTTGCAGGGAGTCAGTTTCATACAAAACACACATTTCCCAGTGTTTGAAGCTTAATTTAAGTGCCAGCTGCAGCTATCATTTGCTGGTCTACACGGATAGATGCGTTTACTGAAAGTCAGCATTTTCCCTCTGGAGAGTCTCTCCCCCTCCCCCCCCCATAGATTCTTTTTCCCCTGTACAAAGAGTTCTGAGGCACTTTGAAGATAAAATGCCATTAGCTGTTAGGGCCTAGCTGGAATTCAATGCATGAATTATTCTTCTTTAGTTGGCAGAAATATATACCGGTACTTCTAATTGATCCAATGATTATGATATATAAAGTTACAATATATTTCCCCTCTGTCACTCTGTTCCAGGCATTAATTCAAGAATAAGTGGAACAGGGCCATTCAGGCTGGCCCTGCATCCCAATGTGCACTCATTTGCTGCACTGAATATGAATATGAGGTTTCTTGCCACCATAAAGCAGAAAGTGCACAAGAAAATTAAGCAGACATCTTGCTTACAGACCCAATCCTTGGTCATTGCTTGGAATATTTGTTGCATATCATACTAGAAGTTTATTTCACTGAAACCCAATGAGTTTTTTTTCCAATGCATTATATACTGGTGCATATGCAAACTGGGTGCAATAAAAGGTTTAACAAAGTATTTGATTAATTTAATAATTGGGAGCTGTTTTTTAAAAAACTAATTATTAAACTCTCTTATCGTGAATTTCAGAGAAAGGCTGATGAATGACAATTGCATGTTCTGTACTCATAAGGAGACACATGGGCTTCTGCAGACGGAGGCAAGCGATAAAACGCATGTGGGAAATGATTTTGATAAACATTCTGATAACTACATGGAGCTCCTTTGTATGTGAAGGACCCTGATTCGGAGTTCCATAAATGCACTTCTATGCAAGTATAGGTTGTATCTTCCAAGCTGCCTAAATGCACACATTAAAAATAGCACATTTGTCAAAGAAGAGAGCAGCTGGAGAACAACAGAAGGAGGTCAGCTTTGGAGGAAAGTCTAGGGGAAATATTCTTGGTCCAAGTATGTCCCCTACTGTCCTATCTATGATTACGTCAGGAAAAAACACTGATGATAGGCAAAATTAAAGAATCAGAGGCAGAATGAATGAATTACCTTTTCATGGACATTATGTCATTTATTAGCAGTCAAGTTGCCCTTTCTTAAAGATGTGTATGTTCTAAATTGTAGCATTGGTTTTAATTTAGCTTAACTTCTTCATATGTCACATTTCTTGTTAGCATTATTGTGGTTGGTCGCATAAACACCTAGATATTTAGACTGATCTTGCATTTTTATCCACCATCAAATCCTTCCCAAGGACTTAGGGTAGGGGGATAATGTTGAATGATGATGAGGATAGGTTGGTTGTTATGATCTGCAGTCATTAATAAATTACATTCCATAATTGTTTGAAAGCCAGTTGGATTTTGCTGCTGATTCACAGCAGAGGTGGGTTTCAGCAGGCTCTGACCAATTCTGGAGAACCGGGAGTGGAAATTTTGAGTAGTTCAGAGAACCGGTAGTAAAAATTCTGACTGGCCCCACCCCCATCTATTCTCAGCCTCCCAATTCCCAGATGATCAGGAGGAAATGGGAATTTTGCACTAACCTTCCCCTGGATTGGAGTAGGAATGGAGATTTTACAGTATCCTTTCTCTGGAGTGGGGTGGGAATGGAGATTTTACAGTATCCTTCCCCTGCCATGCCCACCAATCCACGCCATGCCCACCAATCCACGCCCACAGAACCAGTAGTAAAAAAATTTGAAACCCACCACTGATTCTCAGCCATCTTTTCTAGATGTATCAATGAGAAAACATTTCCCGGAGAGAAAAGGTGGTGTGGGGGAACAACTGACCATTCACAAACATACCTGCTTCCTTGAGAGCATTTCTCATTTCATGTGCCTCTATGGTTCCAGAACAGTTTGCATCTACTTTTTTATAGATTTCCTAGACCAAAAGAGAGAGAGAAAAGCTACTGTCAGCTCTTTCAGCCTCACAGTAGATATATCAGGTCAATTAAGATATTAATGGCTGGTCCAACCAGGCAGGAGAGATAGTTGTTTCTGTTAAGAATGGTGGAGTTAGGATTCAATTACTTCATGACAAGTTGTGTGTCCTGGGAAGTGATTCCCATAACTCAAGTTGCTTACAAGTCAGATGATGAAGTGGCCTTTGAGAAATAACCCCCTTCTCTGCCAAAGATTGTGATGCGAAACCGAGGGAAATACTTGGAAGGAACAATAGACAGCTCTTTTTTTCCCAGCTCAAAGCTTTCTTATCCAACTATACATTTAAAAGCTATTCTGACCTGTTAATTTAGTAGGGTGTTTTTCATTGGTATATTAAATCTAAGGAACAATAGACAACTCTTTTTTTCCCAGCTCAAAAGATTTCTTATCCAACTATACATTTAAAAGCTATTCTGATCTGTTAATTTAGTAGGGTGTTTTTCATTGGTATATTAAATCGCTGGCATAATTACTGATGAAGATTTGTGATTAGTTGTCCTACCAAAGTTTCATATGATTTAACCAAATTGTCAGCTGATCTGCAAAATTAGCAACACAGATAATTTCCTACCCTCTCTTGCTGAACTGAGTGCCAGACCGAAGACAACTTTATTGGGTTTGGAAACAAAACCATTAAGATTTTATTCATAGTGTGAATAAGATGCATATCTCAGAACTACATGCTTATCTCAAATTAGTGCTTTACTGCTCAGTTTTTTTTTCCAGTTTAAGATGACATCATCTTTAGGAAGGATTAGTTTGCAAGACGATCAAACTGGTCAGTCCTAGAGGAGATCAACCCTGACTGCTCTTTAGAAGGCCAGATCCTAAAGATGAAACTCAAATACTGGCCACCTAATGAGAAGGAAGGACTCACTGGAGAAGAGCCTAATGCTGGGAAAGATTGAGGGCAAAAGAAGAAGGGGATGACAGAAAATAAAGTGGCTGGATGCACTGCACTGAAGCAGTAGGTGTGAGCTTAAATGGACTCCAGAGGATGGTATAGGACAGGAAGGCATGGAAGAATGCTGTCCATGGGGTTGCGATGGGTCAGACACGACTTTGCAGCTAACAACAACAAAAAGTTTGCTTTTTACCAGATATTTCTGAATCTTCATCCAAAGGATCTTGAATTCTACAAGTCCCAGGGTACCAGTTCCATCGTTCTGGATAGTGTTAAGGTCTAATTCAAAATTTCAAAGATATTTTTCTTAATGTTTTTTACAAGACATTCTGATCCCAATAAAAATGCATAGTTCATATAGGTACATAATTCTGTAATTTCACCACATATAACAGATTAACAGATTCAACAGAGTTGGAAGGGACTTTGTAGGTCATCCAGTGTAATCCCCCCACCCAAGCAGGAGACCCTACACCATTTCTGACAGATGGCAGTCCAGTCTCTTCCTGAAAGCATCCAGTGATGAAGCTCCCACAGCTTCCGAAGGCAAGCTGTTCCACTGATTGATTGTTCCCACTGTCAGAAAATTTCTCCTTATTTCTAGGTTGAATTTCTTCTTGATCAGTTTCCATCCATTATTCCTTGTCTGGCTTTTGGGTGCCTTGGAAAATAGCTTAACCCCCTCCTCTCTGCAGCAGCCCCTCAAATATTGGAACATTGCTATCATGTCTCCCTTGGTCCTTCTCTTCACTAGACTAGCCATGCCCAGTTCTTGTAACCGTTGTTTATTTATTTATTTATTTATTTTGTCACAACAATATATGTAACTATCATACAGAAAGGTTATATAGTATATAAAGGTATAGAAGAAAAGAAAAACAATAGGACAGGAACAGTAGGCACGTTTGTGCGCTTATGCACGCCCCTTATGGTCCTCTTAGGAATGGGGTGAGGTCAATAGTAGAAAGTTTTTGGTTAAAGCTTTTAGGATTATGAGAAGAGACCACAGAGTCGGGTAAAGTATTCCAAGCACTGATGATTCTGTTACAGAAGTCATATTTTCTGCAATCTAGATTAAAGCGGTTGACATTAAGTTTAAATCTATTGGTTGCTCTTGTATTATTGCAATTAAAGCTGAAGTAGTCTTTGACAGGAAGGACATTACAATAGATGATTCTATGAGTTAAACTTAGGTCTTGTCGAAGGCGACGGAGTTCCAAGTTTTCCAAGCCCAGGATTTCAAGTCTAGTGGGATAAGGTATTTTATTGTTTACAGAGGAATGGAGAACTCTTCTTGTAAAATATTTCTGGACACGTTCAAATGTATTGATGTCAGAGATGTGGTGAGGTTCCAAACAGGCGAGCTGTATTCTAGAATTGGTCTAGCAAATGTTTTATATGCTCTGGTTAGTAGTGTAGTGTTTTTGGAAAAGAAGCTACGCAAGATTAGGTTTACAACTCTTAGAGCCTTTTTTGCTATGTATTTGCAGTGGGCTTTGGCGCTTAGATCATTTGACATGAAAACTCCAAGGTCTTTAACGGGATGGGGGTCATCTATAAGGTAATGTCCATCAAGCATGTACTTAGTGTTTGGGTTCTTTTTTCCTATATGTAAGACTAAGCATTTGCTGGTTGAGATTTGGAGTTGCCAAGTTTTAGACCAAGCGGTTAGATGATCAAGGTCTTTTTGAATGATAGATGTATTATCAGTGGTGTTAAATAGTTTGACATCGTCAAAGTTCATATGTTTTAGTCTCCAGTATCCTAATCATCGTGGTTGCTCTTCTCTGCACTTTTTCTAGAGTCTCAAAATCTTTTTTATAGTGTGGTGTCCAAAACTGGATGCAGTATTCTAGGTGTGGTCTTACTACGGTTTTATAGAGTGGTATTAGTCAGTAGCAGGGTCTGCTTACCTTCACTACTGGTTCGAAACTGGGAGCGCGTATGTGCTTTGCTCACGCACGATGCTGTGATGATGTCCGGGGAGGTGGGCGGAGCCTCCTGCCGCTGGCACTATTGGTTCGTGGGAACCAGGGCAAACCAGTAGAAACCCATCACTGGTATTAATACATCACTTGATCTTGATTGTATACCTTGGCTTTTTTGGCTGCCACCGCACACTGCTAGCTCATATTTTTCAAACAGGAGTCAAACGCTCTACTATCATCCCAGTGCCAAAGAAGCCCATCATCAAGGAACTGAACGACTACAGGCCAGGGCTCTAACATCTGTAGTTATGAAAACCTTTGAAAGGCTAGTGCTGTCTCACTTGAAAACCATCACGGATCCGCTGTTAGACTCTCTGCAATTTGCATACCGAGCAAATAGATCAACAGATGATGCTTTTAATATGGCTCTGCACTACATCCTACAACATCTTGAATCTCCAAAGACCTATGCAAGGGTCCTCTCTGTAGACTTTAGTTCAGCATTCAACGCCATCATTCCAGACATTCTTTTAACTAAGCAAAACCAGTCAGCAGTACCTGAGCACACTTGTAAATGGATCATAAGCTTCCTAAAAGACAGGAAGCAGCAGGTGAAGCTAAGCAGAATCACATCAGATACCTGCACAATTAGCACAGGGGCCCACACAAATCTGTGTGCTTTCTCCACTTCTCTTCTGTCTATATACCAATGACTGCATCTCAAAACTGTAGAAATGGTGGTGGATTTTAGGAGAAACCCTCCCATACTACCATCTCTTACAATACTAGACAACACAGTATTAACAGAAAAGACCTTCAAATTTCTAGGTTCTACCATATCTCACAACCTAAAATGGACACCCAATATCAAAGACATCATCAAAAAAGCACAACAAAGAATGTTCTTTCTGCACCAACTCAGAAAGCTTAAACTGCCCAAGGAGTTGCTGATCCAGTTCTACAGAGGAATTATTGTCATCTGCACCTCCATAACTATCTGGTTCAGTTCTGCAACCCAACAAGATAGACAAATACTTCAGAGGCTTGTTAGAACTGCAGAAAAAACAATTGCTACCAACCTGCCTTCCATTGAGGACCTGTATACTGCACAAGTCAAAAAGAGGACTATGAAAATATTTACAGACCCCTCACATCCTGGATATAAACTGTTTCAATTCCTACCCTCAAAATGATGCTATAGAGCACTGCACACCAGAACAACTAGACACAAGAACAGTTTTTTCCCGAACGCCATCACTCTATTAAATAAATAATTTCCTCAACACTGTCAAACTATTATTAAATCTGCACTACTATTAATCTTCTCATCGTTCCTATCACCCATCTCCATCCACTTATGACTGTATGACTGTAACCTTGCTGCTGGTATCCTTAAGATTTATATTGACTGTTTCCCTATGACTATGATTAAGTGTTGTACCTTATGACTCTTGACGAATATATCTTTTCTTTTATGTACACTGAGAGCATATGCACCAAGACAAATTCCTTAGTGTCCAATCACACTTGGCCAATAAAGAATTCTATTCTATTCTATTCTATTCTATTCTATTCTACTCTACTCTACTCTACTCTACTCTACTCTACTCTACTCTACTCTACTCTACTCTACTCTACTCCACTCCACTCCACTCCACTCTACTCTATTTAACTGGCGGCTGGCGGCTCCCAGGGGGAGGGCCTTCTCTGTGGGGGCTCCTGCCCTGTGGAATGAGTTACCTCTGGGGCTACGCCAATTCCCTGACTTCCAGACCTTTAAGCGTGAGCTTAAGACTCTCTTATTCCATCGTGCAGGGTTGGCCTAATCACAATTTTAGCATGGGTGGTTTTATTAGGGTTTATTTTATATTTTATTAGTTTTAAATTATTGGGCCAATTTTGAATTAGATTTTTAATAATGTTCTTAACGTTTGTTTCTGTGCGATTTTATCTTGGTTGTAAACCGCCCTGAGTCTTTGGAGAAGGGCGGTATAGAAATGTGATAAATAAATAAATAAATAAATAAATAAATAAATAAATAAATAAATAAATAAATAAACTGGTTGTCCACTAAGACTCCAAGATAAGATAACACTCTTCCTGTTGCTATTTTTTTTAAAAATAAAAGTGGGTTGATCAGACCTGGACTCAATGGCTTAGGACCGGGATACCTTCGAGACCGCCTTCTGCCGCTGATTGCCTCCCAACGACCTGTGCGCTCCCACAGAGTGGGCCTCCTCAGGGTGCCGTCGACTAAACAATGTAGGTTGGCGACCCCCAGGGGGAGGGCCTTCTCTGTGGCGGCACCAGCCCTGTGGAACGAGCTTCCTCCGGGATTACGACAACTCCCCGACCTCCAGACTTTCAGACGGGAACTGAAAACTTTATTGTTCCAGCATGCAGGACTAGCCTAAGAATAAAATGTTTTAGTTAAATTTTAATGGGGGTTTTACCGGTTTTTACTATTTTAGTGATCAGGCCATGATAATATTTAGTTTTAACTGGGTTTTAATGCTTATTTATTATATTGTTTTTAATATGCCTGTGAACCGCCCTGAGTCCTACGGGAGATGGTGCGGTATATAAGTTTGATAAATAAATAAATAAATAAATAAATTTGAAAAATGATTATAGTGTTGTAGAAGCACGTGGATTGTATTTTGGGAACAGTGAGAACCAACCAGCCCCTGAAAATCTTTTGGTAAAAGACAAAAGTTAAAACCTACTTTCTAGGTGCTCGAGTCCATTTGGAAATTATCAAACTTGGAAAACTGGTTTAGGACTAATGATTACAACTCTGTTACTCTGTGAAAAGTGAACTATTAGAACTGTTTTTGATTTTTCAGACCTCTCTGTATATTTTTATTATGTACACCAAAAAAAAGAGTATATGTGCCATGAACTCATGACAATTACATTTAGATTATGCACAACAACATGGGTAACTGCAGGTAGCACACAAGAGATTATTGCAGAATTCAGGCAGAGCATGAATATAAGTCAGAAAGAAAACAACCATGCAGCTGATAATAAGTTTTACTATCCTTGCTACCAGACAGTTTAAATCAGTATTCTACTCTACATTTTATGCCAATAGCAAGTGAAGACAGATGCACCAGAAATGAGATGTGTAAATCTTGGCTTATCTAGGCAAAAGTTCACAAGGGAAATCCAGTGAAGAAGGGTGACATTTAAAAGATACATCTAAGAGACTGATCATCTCCCTGCAGGTGTTTATGTTGAATCCATCACTTTTAATGTCTATTCCTATACAATAAAAAAGACAAAAAATGTTATTCAAATATTTTTCTGCATCCCATGGTAACACAAGATCTTCAGGCATGTTAATCTCTCCATCTGAAGCAAAAAAAAAAGCTTTATTTTTATTAGCTCATTTTGAAGAAAAATACCTTTCAGAAGAAAGATCACAAGAATACTGATGTCAAGACAGTTACCTAGCAATTTCCCATTTCATTACAAAAAGTTTTAACATTATCTTTGGTAATTTTAACAAAAAGAAAAGAAATTTGAAAATACAACCTAGAAAATTTTGAGAGAGGGGGGGGGGAGGGAGGGAGGGAGGGAGGAAGAGAGAGAGAGAGAGAGAGAGAGCCCTAAGTAGCTTTTTTTCTTGCCAAAGAAGCTTAGATATTCCTAGGGAACAGATTAGGAATATGCATCCCAATGGCTGAGATATGGCTTTTTGTCATATGCACAGACAACCCATCCCCTCCCTATTATAGAAAAAGGGTTTACTTCTTTAAAAAGAAACAAGCTGTGTGCTGAATTGGAAAACAGTTCTAGGGCCCCAGTACTCTCAGAAATAACTCACTGGAATCCCAGAAAACAAGAAGTCCAGGAAAGATGAAATAGAACAGATGTTTGGGGAGCATTATTTTTGAAGGAAATTGATAACTGGGATTTTGTATTAGATGATGAAGACTAATATGTCCAATTTCAAGGCTGCTTTCCTCCTTGATTCTTGGCAATTTATAAATAAAAGAGAAATATTACATATAAAAAGAGAAACCCTATAGCCAAGGAACAAGTTAATTTGATATTGGCCTGGAGCAACTAGTAGGATGTTATATTATAATCTGTTCAGAAGGTTCTTTTAAAAGCCTATGTCATGTTTTAAAAGGTCAAATCATTTTAGAGTCCTTAAAGTCTAAAGGGATGCTTGAGGGATCAGGGAGTGGTTCTGAAAATTCTGCATTATTTCCTGAAATCAGTTGCAGCTTACTTTTTGTTATGACTCTATTCAAAAGGGTCTGAAGTTCATCAGCAGTCAGTTCACAATCCTGCATAAAAGAGGAAAAGTAGAGCTCAAGGAGGAGACATACACACAATAAAAAGCAACACAGCCATTATCCTTTGTTTAAATTTCAATCTGAAGCAGCACCACTTGGAAGATTCTGTAGTTAGCCAGAATCAAGTTTCATTTAGCACTCCCAAATCCATTTCTTTGCAGCTAGGATCCTAGATTAGCACATATATTGGTGGACTCTCCTACTAGTCAGAATAGCTGGAGATTTCAGAAACCAAGGGATGTTTTATTTCTGTAGGTTGAATGAATGTATCCTTTTCTAGTCCTTTTGCCACGAAGATGTCAGACTCATGTTACTTATGAGAACAGCTCTATATTCATATTCGCCAAGGTTGTATATGTATAGATACAGTATTTGCACAATAATGCTGCTTCAACAGCATTGGTTTACTGGAGATTGGTATTACAGTGCTACATTGCTTGTCTCTGACTCATAGACTATTTGCCAATCGAATATGTCAGTTAAAAACTAGTCAACTGGACACCATAATAGGGTTTTTTTCAGTCCAATCCAACAGATACATATATTGTTCAGGATTGAATCCAGGCAAGCAGCTTCCTGAACTGAACCTCAAACGAAGTTGCTTCCTTTCCATAATGTTTCACACAACATGTGTGCAAACATACATGCATCCATTGATGTGCCACATAAGATGTGATGCCTTTCAGAATATTTTTTCTCCAAATTTCTCACTCATCTTTACCTCTTTTCCTGACTGGAAGTTTGAAAGAAAACAAAGGAAGAAAAGCAGAAGCAGTACAAATATTAACAACAGAAAGAATAATCACAGAAAAAACTGGACTTTAGAAATGATCTTCAGAGAAAAGGTTAATCAATCCCTCTTAACCATAATTTCTCTGGTCCATTTGCTCTCCTCTGAAGTTAATTCTCTCACTAAAAATTATAGTAGTTAGGCTAATATGCCATGTATTATACTAATTACCGTACCTAACTACTAATTCTGCTCAGGCAGGTTGATAAAGGAGTACCACTAGAGGATGAATAAATGTGGGGAAGACTCTAGTGGATGACTAAAGGGAGCAATGCTGAGGGCAACTGACTGCTGTACTAATGGGATTAGAGACTTGAAGTTATAGTCCTCTGGGGTAGTATCCTATACAGAAAGTGTATTAACTACCATTTATTTCCAAATGCAGTTCAGGCTGCTGATTTTCGATGTTATCAATGCTCAGGGCGTGGCAGTCTTATTCCCCTAAATAAATTCTGACCACCAAATCTAATCTGATAGAGAAGGCCTACTGAAGGTTTCCTCCAAACAGGGGGTTATGATAAGAGAGAAGGCATTCTGTGATTGTTCCCCTCCTTTGGAACAACTTATCCTCCAAAGAAACAATGGCCCCAAGTAAAGAATAGCCTTTGGAGATGAGGAGCTGAAACAGAAATTGCATCATTGGTTTGTGGTTTCTTTTGTGTTTTATTGTGATTCTTTGCATTTTATTTTGATCCTATTTGTATGCTATCTAGAGCTTCAGGGAGCAAGGCAGTTGGTAAATCTTATCATTCGGTAAATAAATGTTCTGGCTGTCAGGGTCACATAGCTCTTTGGATGTGAAGGCTGAAAAAGTTCTTCAGAGTGCAGAGGTTGCCTGCATTTCCTTGAACACACTTTTTCCCAGGATTGTGCTGCAGCTGCAATGGGCACCCAGAAAAGGCTGCAATGGCTTTAAGGAGTGTCCGAGAATTGCTATATAACCCCCATCCCCCCACATAACCCTTTTGCTTTCACAACTAAAGCATTGTGTCATCTAATAAGTAAAGCAAGTGAAGGAGGATTGTATGATACCAATATAAAAAACTGGTTGATATGAATTAGTGATTGTTGTTGTTAGGTGCAAAGTCATGTCCGACCCATTGGACCCCATGGACAATGTTCCTCCAGGCCTTCCTGTCCTCTACCATCCTCTGGAGTCCATTTAAGCTCACGCCTACTGCTTCAGTGACTCCATCCAGCCACCTCATTCTCTGTCGTCCCCTTCTTCTTTTGCCCTCAATCTTTCCCAGCATTAGGCTCTTCTCCAGTGAGTCCTTCCTTCTCATTAGGTGGCCAAAGTATTTCAGTTTCATCTTCAGGACCTGGCCTTCTAAAGAGCAGTCAGGGTTGATCTCCTCTAGAACTGATTTGTTTGTTCACCTTGTAGTCCAAGGGACTCATAGGAGTCTTCTCCAGCACCATAGTTCAAAGGCCTCAGTTCTTTGGCGTTCAGCCTTTCTTATGGTCCAACTTTCACAGCCATACATTGCAACTGGGAAAACCATAGCCTTGACTATATGCACTTTTGTTGGCAGGGGGATGTCTCTGCTTTTTAGTATGCTGTCTAGATTTGCCATAGCTTTCCTCCCCAGGAGCAAGCATCTTTTAATTTTTTGGTTGCAGTCCCCATGTGCCGTAACCTTGGAGCCCAGGAAAATAAAATCTGTCACTACCTCCATTTCTTCCCCATCTATTTGCCAGGAATTGAGAGAGCTGGATGCCATGATCTTAGTTTTCTTAATGTTGAGTTTCATGCCAGCTTTTGCCCTCTCCTTCTTCACCCACATCAAAAGGCTATTTAGTTCCTCTTCACTTTCTGCCATTAAAGTGGTATATAAGTTAAATAGGTAGGGCGATAGTATACGGCCTTGCCGGACTCCTTTCCCAATTTTGAACCAATCAGTGGTTCCGTGTCCAGTTCTCTCTGTTGCTTCTGGACCGCATATAGGTTTCTCAAGAGACGAATAAGATGGACTGGTACTCCCATCTCTTTAAGAACTTGCCACAATTTGTTGTGATTCACACAATCAAAGGTGATACATTAGTGATACAGATTTGTTAATTTAAAGTTCAAAAATATACCATTTATCTAATCTTGAATATACATTTATATCTGTCTCTTACCTCCCCAGAAAGCTTTTGGAACAGGCTTTTGAATTCGTTGTCTATATCCTTGCCTGTAACTTGAGGCTAAAAAAATGAAGAGATTGTAAATAGAATACTTTTACTAAGGAAGGTGATGGTTCTAGTGAAGAAGCCTGAGGCATTTTGACTAAGCAGGTATATAGCTTAAGAGAATATAAGCCATAACAACACTAGCTAAAACAGCCCAATTTGATTTTGATGACGTATTTTATATACTATGTGTTAGCATATACCTAGCTTTGTTAATGTCTAGGCTGCCTAGCTGATATCGCTTCTATTTTCCATCCATTGGGGTATTTTGGTAAGGAGGAAAACAATTTTGACTGAGAAAAGTGAATAATAATTCCAAACAGTATTTGCTGTGAAATCCCATAAAGCAGGGTATCTCAAAATTTGTGATATCAATTTAATTTTTGTGAAAACTGACCTTTATAAATATTGATGGCAGCAGCCAAGCAAGCATGCTATTTTTATCACTGGCTTCCCAAAGTCAGTATTCCCTCTTCCTGGCTCTGAAGAACCTTCACCCACACCAGACTCCCTCTTCCCTGTCAGCCCCATACATGCATAGCCACTAATTCCTATATTCCCATGAGTCAGATACTACAGTCTATACCAGAGGTCTCCAATCTTGGCAACTTTTAAGACTTGGGGACTTCAACTCCCAGAATTCCTCACCCAGCAAAGCTGAGAAATTCTGGGAGTTGAAGTCCCCAAGTCTTAAAATTGCCAAGATTGGAGACCCCTGGTCTATATCCACCTGCCTTTCCTCACTTATGGACCCTGAGAAATTTAAGGAGACGCCTCCTTAAATATGTTCATCCCATTCATCTAGATGCAGCAGAAAGTTTTGAAAATAGCACTTGTTGCAATTTCTTTACCTTTGAGAAATGCAAGTGTGCAGATATCTCTCATACTCCATTAAAAGCAAAACTAGGGCAGACATGTTTTTATGCCAGCCTTTTAATCTTCCAGTTTCCTTTCCTAATAAAGAGTTCTTAGATGTGTGGAACATATACACTATTTGGTAAACTTTCAGTTGGCCTGATAAACTGATTGCTTTTATATGGATTTCAAAGTAAATATGTCAATTTGAGTCTGCTTAATTTATTTACCTCATATGGATTAGCAGTGGCAGTGTCCCCAATTTCTCTGTAATTAAAGAAAAATGTTGCAATTATGGTGACTTATAGTTTCAAAAGGCAATAAAGTTAAATTACAAACTTGAAACATAATCCATGAATTTCAAAGCCAATTTAAAAAACAGTAGAATGACATGGAAGAATGACTATTAAAATATTCCATCTTTAGCTCTTGATGGGATTCCCCAAGCAGAGTTGGCCTCTAATCTGGGGGTACTCCTGGATTCACAGCTCTTGCTTGAAGAGCAGGTAACAGCTTTAGCTAAGAGGGACTTCTTTATGCCATTTATGGCCTTTTTCTGGGTTGACACTGCTTACTGTATGCATGGCTTGGTCACTTGGTCACTTCCCATTTGGATTATTACAGCATGGACTTCATAGAGCTGCTTTAGAAAGTGCAGTAGTTCAGGGAATTTGATTTGGCCCTGTGAACTTCTGTATTGACTGAGAACTGCACTAGTTGCCAGTTTGTTTTCTGTTTCAATTCAAAGGGCTGTTAGTACTTTAAAGCCCTTCATTTCAGGACTTTGGCATCTATGGGACTGCCTTCTCCTAGAAATCTTTGCCCATCAGTTAGGATCTAAGAGTGGGCCCTTTCTGTCCTGGCCCTCAGGGACAAGTACCCCACAAAAGGGTCTTTCCCATATTGCCTCCTTTTCTGGAACATTATTCTCCTGTTATCAGACAAGGTCTAACTTGGTTAGCCTTTCAGAAAGCATTTAAGAACTTTTTCTTCAATGGGACTTTGAAGAAGGATGTATTTGTTTCCTTTCTAGAAGGTGAATGGGGGCCATGGTAGCTCAGGCTGTAGAAGCCTGTTATTAAAACACAGCCACCTGCAATTACTGCAGGTTCAAGCCTGGCCCAAGGTTGACTCAGCCTTCCATCCTTTATAAGGTAGGTAAAATGAGGACCCAGATTGTTGGGGGGGCAATAAGTTGACTTTGTAAAAATATACAAATAGAATGAGACTATTGCCTTATACACTGTAAGCCGTCCTGAGTCTTCGGAGAAGGGCGGGATATAAATGTAAATAAATAAAAAAAATGTTTGTATCGATTGTGATCGCATCCCTGTGTCAAAATCAGTATTTCTCAACCTAAGAAATTTAGCAAGTCCACATATCTTCATATTGCTAAGGCTGAGAAACATTTGGCTAAACCAGGGGTGAAATGCTCCCGGTTCGGACTGGATCGGCTGATCGGGTAGCGATGGCGGCAGGTGGTTCGGAGAACCGGTAGCAAAAATCCCTGGCCCGCCCCCCCTCCCCATGTCCCCCCAATGCCCGGTCGCCTGCTTCCCCACTTGCCGTTTCTTTTAAAAAATGCTTTAAAAGGTAAAAAAAGAGACTCTGATGATCACAGCTGAGCTGTGCGATCATCAGAGCCTATTTTTAACTTTTAAAAGCATTTTTTTTACAATCTATTTGTCCGAATAGGTTCTAAAAAATGCTTTTAAAGGGTAAAAAAAGGCTCTGACGATCCCAGCTGAGCTGCCTGGTCATCAGAGCCTTTTTTTTTTTTTTACTTTTAAAAGCATTTTTTTACAACCTATTCGGCCGAATAAGCTGTAAAAAATGCTTTTAAAAGTAAAAAAAAAAGATCACACACCACAGCTGATCACCCCACCCCCCACACTAGGGGTTAAATGCTCCCTGTTCAGACTGGATCGCATGATCCGGTAGCGATGGGGGCGGGTACTTCAGAGAACCGGTAGCAAAAATTCCTGCCCACCCCCTCCGCCCACGCCTCGCTATTTCTCTTCTCTGTCCCTGAAGCTCTTGGTGGTGATATAGCTGCAAACGGCCTTAAATGACTGCCGTGGCACTTCAAAGGGCTGCACTACTGCTGATCAGCGTTGTAGGCGGCTAGTAAACCGGTGCCTCTATTTTTAAAGAAGGTAGACCGGTGCCTCCCAAAAAAAGGCAATTGGTAGACCAGTGCCTCTATTTTTAAAGAAGGTAGACCGGTGCCTCCCAAAAAAAGGCAATTGGTAGACCAGTGCCTCTATTTTTAAAGAAGGTAGACCGGTGCCACCCAAAAAAAGGCAATTAGTAGATCGGTGCCTCTATTTTTAAAGAAGGTAGACTGGTGCGCTCCCAAGTTTTGTATACTTTATTATTTTTATTATTTATTATTATTGGCCATGCCCATTCAGTCACCTGACCACCAAGCCAGACCCACCAATTAAGCCACGCCCACAGAACCAGTAGGGAAAATTTTTAGATTTCACCCCTGCCCCACATGCTGTTCTACTTACTCCATGCCTCCTTTTGCTGTGCACTGCGCGCACGCACCTTGCATTTGGTGCATGGTCATGCGCAGCCAGCGAACCGGTAGTAAACCAGTTCAGATTTCACCACTGGCCTAAACGTTTGAAATTGTTGGTGTTTCCAGTTCTTAATTTATACAATATGAGAGTCATATAACTAGCATATAAATCTAGCCAAGCAAACAAGTAAGTAAATAAGCTGAAGTCACCATCTACAATGCATCAGAGAACCCTGAAAATATTCTAGATCTGTTGTGCCATCTTGACTGTTGCCTGACTTCAAAACTAGATGGGAAAAAATAAGATCTGAAAACACTCCATCCCTTCCCGAAAGAAGGCAGCAGGATAAGGAAGACTGCCAAAGATTCTTGCAATGTTCCCTTCTCTTGTATATATTTGCCTGAAGTGAAGTTTCTTCTCTGATGCCCTTCATGAGGCTCTCAAGGAAAGGATTTTCTCAGTGATCACAACATAATTGAGGTTAAGCCTTCTAAGCAAGAATTACCTGGCATTTTCTACAGGGTTGCTTTAGTAACCTAACTCTCATTTTTGTTTGCGATCTTGAAAAGTGAATTGTTAGTAATGTGTATATTTAGTACCGTGTGTATTTGGTTTAAAGTCTCTATTGGATTTTTCTTCGAAGCTACACTTGTTTTAATTATATTTTTTGCTGTTGTATTTTGTTCATTTTATTTTTGTGAGTCATCCTGAAAACTATATAAATATCTTGAAAAAAATAAAAATAACAGCCATTGTCAAATTGTATCATTCCTACTTAATACTAGTGTGCTCAACTGCCATTGTTTGCCTTCCTTGCTACTATAATTTCCACCTAAATATAGACTTAACTTTTATTCTAGTCTAAAAAATAACTTTTCTCAAGTAATTGTATATTTGACCATAGTCAGAAGGAAGAGTCTGAACAAGTTCAGATAAAGGAATTGTGGTACTTTTCTTAATTTTTAAATAAGCTTGGAAACTAAAACTATTAGCTTAATTCAAGGGTAAAGGTGCTCTTTAGAGCTCTTCACTCACTTTTCATCTCCAATTCAATTTATATCTCCTTTCCTATAGATCAGAGCACCTTTGCTATTTCCTCTTCTGGTTCTCAGCCTTTTTGTGTTCAGTCTCCTGTTGCCTTGTAATTCAGTTTGCTTCTTTATAATTTTTCTAACCCAAACTGTTCTAACTGTGAAGACGCATTTCTCCGTTTTTATAGGAGACGGGAAAAAGATAATGAAGACTGACAGAAAGGGATGCTTTAGCAACATTAAGTTCCTTGTAAATTCCTTTTAGATTCGTATATATTAATAGATTTGGTACCCTATGGTCTTCTAGATAGCTCACATGACAAACCCCACTATTCAGGCTGCTGGCGATACTGGCTAGACTCCATAGGAATTAGAATTCAGTTATATCTGGGAGACCACAGATTAAGTACTCCCTTCCAAATGCACATATATTAAACAACTTCCCTGCAAAATGGCATGACACTTTTTGGCATGTGGTGGTAGAAGTTACATACTGAGCTTTAATCTGTTTCACAGAGAAGATCCTGAGGCAGAAGTCTCCATCTTGCAAAGGCTGAGAGGTGTATGGCACAATAAGATATTCTCCCTGTGGCAGGTGGAAGCGACTTGATGCTTCACGCAAGCAGACCTCTCGGTCAAAATGAACTACAGGTTTATTTGTTGAGAAGAACTCTCTGCTTAGATGAACATTAACTTGATTTTCTAACTAAAGAGAACAGTAAGAGTAAAAACATTAATTGCGCACAAGAATCAAAATAGAGAGCAGGACAAATATTCCTTTCAAGCAGATACATAAGTGATTGTGCTAGGACTTCATTATATAACATTGTCCTACTTACATATACTGGCACACTAGGCAGACCTTTAGCTTCATATTCTATATTTACCTTTCTGGACTTCTGGCATGACTGACTAAAGTTGAATATGACTGCAGGTTATTGACTGCAGGTTGAATATGACTGATGCTATTGCCTTTTTCTTTTGATTGGAAAACTGAATTCAACAAATCTAACCCTAATCAAATATAGCTAACATCATATAATAGAAATCTCCCTGGAAAAAGTCTGGATGGGAGGAGTACTAAACCTGAGCCATTGAAATCTACAGTATATAAACACTGGCGTATCGATACGCTTTTTGTGTCTGTCTGCAGCCATCTAGCAGTTATCTAGATTTTTATACTCTGGTTCTAATAGTGCTAAGATGACTTCCATATTTACAAGATTTAGGCTACAAATAAAAACATATCTACATATCTGTCTACTTGGGATTTTGAGTGCTATTGTTCTTTCAGATGACAGTGTTATTGGTTGGTATATGTGTTTTTCTCTCAGGCTTTTGATTGTTATATCCTAGTTCTGTACATCTATTATCTTGCATACAATTGTGGGCTCATTTTAGAAAAGAAAGTTATTATTTTTATTAGTAGTAGTAGTAGTAGTAATAGTAGTAAGTACTAGTAGTAAGAATACCAAAATCAAATATATATATTTTGGCATTTGGCTGCGTTGTTTTGGCCAGCTGTAATAGCATATAGTTGGCCTCGTAATATTCTACAATGTTTGCTTCCAGACCATTTTTCTTTACCATCATCCAATCATTTTCTTCTTATAGAATGATGAATGGGAACAAACTGCAAATTTATAAAAAAAAATATGAGATGATTTCCAGACTGCAGAAATACTTCTTCTTGTGAAAATGTCAAAACTGCCATTTTCAAAGCTGATTTTTCTGACAGTCTTTCCCTTGACTTAAATGCTCATCCAATCACTGACCTTATGAATTATGAGTTTTTGTGTAACTCATAAGTCTATTCCAACAATACGCATGAATTATAAAACAAAATAGCTTCCTCACATTGAACAAAGACAATGTAAAGAAAACAATGTTTAAAATTTACTATGTAAGCTTGTTTTCTAAGGAACAACTCATAAAGACAGCCAAGCAAACCAGGTGAAACTTGTTTAAAAACAAGGTATTTTCTATTATCTACTGCTAGGATATCCATTAATTACCACATAATTTACCTCATTTGATAAATTAGATCAGTTGGGTCAATTACATGAGAGTAAGGTACTTCTGTCATTTTGGTGCCCCTTCTCCCATTCCTGCAGATAGTACTGCATCAGGCATTTAAATTAGAGATAACATTCCATGCTAATTTAGGCATTACACTTTTTGGGCATAATTATAATACAGACTATGGCTACCATGATTTTGTGGCACGTTTCAGTATACAGAGCTAGTGCATAATTGGTATAAAGCAAAGTTTTGACTTTTGCTTCTAGAGCATATCAGTTTCTTTTTCCCATCTCCTGTGCTTAGTCAAAAATAAATAGGCTTAAGAGAGAAAGGTTAGGAAAATAGTTGCCTGCCTAACTTTATATTGTACTTTCTGCACTGTTGGATACGCATCTGAACAGCCTTACAAACCATATTTCATATTTTCCAAGAAATATGAATTGTCCTTATATATTACTCAGTCAATTGTCAGTCTAGAAGCATCAACATTTAAGAAAATGTTTAAAACATTCAGTTCTGGCATGGAGTAGCCATTTTTCATGATTCAGATTTCCAAAAGTGGTGTTACCTCTTTGGGTATCTACAAGACACAAAAGTAATCAGTTGAAAGATAGCCGCATTGGCTCTATCACAAATAGACAGACAATAAAATACAACAAGTCACCCTATATACTACAGCATTTTCTAATCTGCTGTTCTCCAGATGTGTTGGATTTCAGTTTCTATAATCTCCCAAAGCATAACCGTGGAGTATCAGAACTGAAAATCAATACATCTGAGGGACAATTTGGAGTATCTGGGAAGCTGAATATTGTGCCTCCTTTTCCCCCAAATCTTTTTTTAAAAAATTCTATCTTGAATGACAGGAGTGAGACACACCAAGTAAAAAGTGTGTTTGGTGGAAAGCACAAAAAGGATGTTCTTTCTGTGCCAACTCAGAAAGCTCAAACTGGCCAAGGAGCTGCTGATCCAGTTCTACAGAGGAATTATTGAGTCTGTCATCTGCACTCTGTAACTGTCTGGTTTGGTTCTGCAAACCAACAAGAAAGACACAGACTTCAGAGAATACTTAGAACTGCAGAAAAACAATTGCTACCAACCTGCCTTTCATTGAGGACCTATATACTGCACGAGTCAAAAAGAGGGCTGTGAAAATATTTACAGACCCCTCACATCCTGGACATAAACTGTTTCAACTCCTACCCTCAAAACGATGCTATAGAGCACTGCACACCAGAACAACTAGACACAAGAACATTTTTTTCCCAAATGCCATCACTCTGCTAAACAAATAATTCCCTCAACACTGTCAAACTATTACTAAATCTGCACTAGTATTAATTTTCTCATCGTTCCCATCACCCCTCTCCTTCCACTTATGACTGGATGACTGTAACTTTGTTGCTTGTATCCTTACGATTTATATTGAAATTGATTGTTTCCTGATTGCTTATTTGTACCCTATGACTATCATTAAGTGTTGTACCTTAGAATTCTTGTATCTTGAATGTATCTTTTATGTACACTGAGAGCATATGCACCAAGACAAATTCCTTGTGTGTCCAATCACACTTGGCCAATAAAAAATTCTATTCTATTCTATTCTATTCTATTCTATTCTATTCTATTCTATTCTATTCTATTCTATTCTATTCTATTCTAAAAAGATGTATGTGTACCTTCCTTTGTGAAAATGAGCAAGAATGTCCTGGTCTACATACCAGCAGTCTAAACCTAGCACCATTGCTCTAATTAGGGTAGCTTAGTGCCCTAGCACCAAGCCACCCTAATCGGCATGTTGGCCAGAATCCTGTTCAGTATTGCTCTGTGGGCAAAAGTACACATATCCTAGGAAGTAAAGTAACAAGAACCTGATAAATGGAGTAGCCAATGTTGAGCCAATCTTCCCCCTTCTTCTTCTGTTGTCTGCGATTTTTCTGCATCAAACCTACTATCATCGTGCAACAAGGCTCACATGCACTTGCTTCCTGATCATCATCTGCCTCTTCCAATTTGATTTTAAACTGTGGGTTTGTCCAATATGTTGCTAGAGAGACCAAAATATAAATGCAGATAAAATTGTCATATTTGGGAAACAAAAATGTTTTCTTGTGCCGAGAACTGCAGGAATAACTTTTAGGTGTAAACTTAATTGTGATTTCCAGCTTGGCCTTACCATTATATTTATACAGTTAATGTTTCTTTCTCCCACCTCTGCCACATCCTGTGCTATATATTTATTGCAATAAGCAGAACCCAATTGAACTACTGAGATATATTTCCTAAGGGAGCAATAAGCAACTGAGAATAGCTATGGTTATTAACCTCAGCCAGTTATTTATCCACAAAAGACTATTATTGGCATACTCTGTAGGACCTAATGCTCAGATGTGGCTGGAATATTTATAGAATATATATAGAGAGAGATGAAACGGCAGTTAAGCCCAGGCTCATATGTTATTGTGGCTCCACAAAAGTACAACATGATTTATCAGGGATCTGGAAAGGAATATTGTTATCATTTGATACCCGGATATTAGCAAAGTGCCCAATATTGTAAGAGATGGCATCTAGTGTATATGCAGAGAGGGCTTCTCTATGGTGATAGGGCTCCAGTGGTCACTATGTGCATTACGCATTCGTTTATTCATGAGATCAGATTGAGCATTAGTTTACCTAGGGTCTAAAGTCTGAAAGCACTGTTACCTTTGCATCAATGTCTCCAGAAACAATGCTGCCATTTTTGCACCTTTTTCCCCTTGGAAAAAGGTAACGACAGTGGATTTAAGTAAAATGGGTGCATTTGTCCTATCAGCGTGATTTTGAACAAATTACCTGGTCTGTGTTTGACCACTTCTGTCCAAGAGTATGAAGAACTTGACAGAGTTGGATGAAATATAGAGAAATGGGTTTGCAAATAAAGATTCTGCTTAGATATCTGTCTGCCCCAAGCCATGCCTGAAATCTCACATGATTCTATCAGGGTCTTTATGAAATTCATTTGTAAAGCATTAAAAGAGCTTTTATTTTATTTATTAAATTTCTATGCCACCCATTTCATCAGGGCAAAAAGTTGGCAGTATCAATGAAACTTTAGAAAAGATTGAGGGAGGCTTCTCTGCATGTGGCCTTTCCTCAAGTACCCACAGACACAGCCCAGTGAAAACAAAATGCCTGGTCACCCATGGCCACTGATGCCTTCTTTGCTGGATTCAGTAAAAAAAGAAATCATCTAGGAGTTGGCTGGATGGTAGAAGTTTGAAGGGTAAGGCAAAACATCTGATCCCCCAATTTGTTGCCCAGAAGCTAGGCCCAGTGCTGGCTCAATGACAGCATTTGGTCAATAATGCAGTGAGAAAGGTACTTTGGGCTTTAGCAAAGCCTCTGCCTTGCTCTTGTATCTAAGTGATTATATACAACCATGGCTTAATAAATTAATCCAGTTTATCTGGGTTTGGACAACACAATGGATCATAATCATACCAGCTGGTTTACATAACAAACCATAAATTAGATAACTCCATGTTAGCCCAATCTATCATGCAAACACAGCCAATGTATCCAAAACCTTTATTAGCTGTAGTCGGAAACGTCGTTATTAAAATTATAGACTTTTTTCCTACCATTGACTTTTCTTTTCCAAGTGCCATAATATCATTTTCATATATTTAATAGTTTACAAACTCTAGCAAATATTCAAATATCTGAGGTTGAAAGATTTGATCATTATACATGATGAAAGTCATAAAGCTTTCTAAAACTATTTATTTATAGTGGCAGACATAACCAAGGATTGGCTCTTTACAACTGACATATTTTTATAATCCATTTTGAAATCATTTTAAATGTTTAATTAACACACCATGTTGCTATTCATTTTAATTATATATTTGAGCTAGAGTTCCAAACAGCAAATGATTTAGAGATTAATTTAGCATTAGATAAATAGAAATGAAACTGTTTTGCTAGACGGTTGAAATATGCAGCTATGATGTTACATGTTATTTTTGACTGCAGTTATAATATCAAAAATGGAATGTGGCATTGAAATAAAACTTAAACACTTTGCTAGATGAGAACAAATATGGAAAGCAATAAAAATAGCATATATGAAAAGTATGGAAGTTCCTAAAAGCCAGGATGTATAAAATCCCTGAGAAATCAGGAGTCAGGATACATATCTATTGTGAACCTTTTATATTACCTAATCACTGCCAAAATTTAGGTTGCAATTTGAGCTCTCAGTAGTTATTCTACATCATGAGCCTCAGTAGCACAGTGGTTAGAGTGCAGTACTGCAGGCTATTTCTGCTGACTGCTGGCTGCTTGCAATTTGACAGTTCAAATCCCACCAGGCTCAAGGTTGACTCAGCCTTCCATCCTTCCAAGGGTAAAATGAGGACCTAAATGGGGGCAATATGCTGACTCTGTAAACCGCTTAGAGAGGGCTGTAAAGCGATATATAAGTCTAATTGCTATTGCTATCATTGTGTATTGCCATACCTCCCCAAAGAGTTTTCTTATCAATGATACAAAGGCTGCATGAACCTGACTGCAGGCTGGTTTCTTCAAGCCAAAAGAGGCAGATATATAAAGCACAGGGGAATTCCTTCTAAACATTCAGGCAGAAGGATTCAGCACCTTATTCTCTGTGTCACCAGATGTGCTTCCACGTTTAAGGAATTACTGGCTT
Organism: Ahaetulla prasina; assembly: GCF_028640845.1. Lineage (NCBI taxonomy): Eukaryota > Metazoa > Chordata > Lepidosauria > Squamata > Colubridae > Ahaetulla > Ahaetulla prasina. Next base: position 62,159,305 of record NC_080539.1, read on the forward strand.
AATCTTTGCATGCTCCTCCTTCATTCTCATAATGACCAGAGGACATTGGGCAGCTCATCAGCTCAGCCAAATCCAGGAAATTTCAGAGATGTTGGAGACTCTTATTTGCTTAACAACTCACACTCTCCCCTTGCTTGCTGGACTCAAAACAAAATAGGGTCATCAGTATATTTCTTGCCAATCTGAACAACCATATCATCTGCCTCTTCCCAGGGGCAGGTTCAGCAGGTTCTGGAGAACCGGTAGCGGAAATTTTGAGTAGTTCGGAGAACTGGCAAATACCATCTCTGGCTGGCCCTTGAGTGGGGTGGAATTAGAGATTTTGTAATATCCATTCCTTGCCACACCCAACAAGCCACACCACGCCCAACAAGCACCCTAACCTTAACTACTGCCTCTTCCCCTTTGGATGTCAAACTATCTGCTCTTAACTGGACCACAAAGAATTATAACTTGGCCAAAGTTATAAAACTGGGCCAAAAAAACAACGAATTCCCCCTGGAATAAAAACAACCTGCATTCATTTCAGGAAAGCAGTAACTCTGGAATAGCTATTTATGAATGGGGATTTTCCAAGGCAAAAGCAGAGAATTAGGTTTCCTTGAAACCAATGTTCTTATCTCTTGGACTACAGTAAAACCATTAAAGCAAAACCTCATTCATTGATGTAAATTACCACAGTGACTTCCCTAGGGAGATCACAATACAATATGCATTGATTTCTGTAGTACAAAATTGGTTATTGTATACCTGGATAATCTGGGGAGCCACCAGCTGTAGAACCACTTTGCCAGGTTCCATGGAATAGTTTCATGTTCCATTTATGAGTTTGATTGCAGGTCAGAGGATCCGGAGACAAGTTGCAGATCTCAAGATTTGTAAATTGCTTTTTAAAATCTGAGAAGGACATCCTGCCACCAGAAAAGGATAGAAGAATGCACTGTGACTTTAAAACTGTGGTCCTCAGCTGGTATACCAAATTGGGATTCAGAAGTAGTCTAGATCAACGGTCCCCACTGGCAGTGGAGATGGTTGAGTGGTGGTGGAGAGGGAATGGTTCTGTGCAAGTAGCAGGCGCAAGCACCACTTGCACAGCCCAGTTCCAACTTGGCTACAGCCTGATACCAAGTCATGGACTGGCAGTTGGGGATCCCTGGTGTAGATAACAGGAAAGTCACTGAAATTTTAAGTTTTAATAAAACTTCCTCTAAATAATAAATATTTAGAGGATGCATTTTTCCCAGGACAAATGGACTTTCCTTTCTGTTGTAGTGAGTCTCATGTTATTTGATACAGTGATTGATAGGATTTTAAGAATTGCTGATCTAGAATATTGCTACTCTGACAATTCTTATGACTATACATAAACAGCAGACAGCAGAGAAATAAAGCTCTGAAACTTCTAGGCATCATGCTCACCACATGGATTCCCAATCATCCCTCTTCATAAATCTGGTCATCTGGCTTTCCTTAGCACCAATATCACCTCTTCCCATTCCCCACAACTGGAATCTGCTTCCCATGTGATTTTTTCAGACTCCAAATTGTTGGGCAACTCTGAGCATGGATTGTTCAAATCCACCTTTCTCTTCATAGTATTGCTAAAGAGCACATGGACTAACTATTCGCCACAGTGAAGCAGTAATAAAGAAGCATAATTGAATGGAGCTGAAATGGTGAACAAGAAGGGCCCCAGTGGATATTACACCGACTGGCAGGTCTGTTGAATTTGTGGCCTGCTATGGTGAAAGCAGCCTGCCAGCTATGAAAAGCAACTGGCACAGGCACTCTCATTGCTCTGCTGCCTGTCAAAACTTGGAAACGCCAATAATTTAATGTGTTCCTAAAGGTACTACTCATTATTGGATGTTTCGTTTTAAAGTTGTTCGCTACCAAGCATGAGGGGAGAGCACTCATTTTTGTCTGGATAGTGATACATGAGGGAGTATGTTAATTTTTTCTCTATATTCCACTACTAGGACAGATATTATTAACTTTCTCTTGGTGTCACTGTGCATTTTCTCCTGAAGCTAATAAAAGCCATTACATGGAGTATGACTTTAATCAGCAATGTAACGTGGCAGAAAAGAATGGTATCTTCCTTTCAGTGCAGGCTTGATAACTATCAAGCCTCCCCATGTTTATTACTGTAATAGCAATTTTAAAATGGAAGATGCAACCGTTGATGGTATATTTAACGCCATTTTAGTTCCATTTCTTCTCATCATTACATATATTTTAAAGCACATTCATCTATCGACTACTAAAAACAGACATTTCTCACCAAAATTCTCCATCAATTGCTTGCCTATGCAGAGTATTTCTTTGCTTAGGATTAATATACTTCCATTCCGGGGCACTGCAATGAAACAAGGAGAGCACATAGTAAGATATGAATTGGGGGGGTGTATTAGTGTTTTAAAGCACATCCCCGAAAGCAGCACCTTCTTAACCGAGATTAGTTCTGACAGACAGAAAATCAACTTAGCAACATGGGATATACAAATAAGGTATTTAGAGTGTTGTGGTTTTCCGGATATGTTCAAGTGGCCGGAAACACTCATGATGGAAGCATATGGGATCAGAACAGAGATATTTCATTAAAAGCACAGGTGAATGATGCTATTTAATTCTGTGTGATATCCTCATGAATCAGAGATCAATCACACAACTGGTATATTGCAGAAGGGGCTTTTCTTTTAATTTCGCATGTCTGATGTTGCTGGCTGATATGAGAATCAACAAACCACACTTGCCGATTTGGTTACTGTGGACACCTAAAATAATCACTATTTTGTTGTTCATAGGCTTGTATATTAGGTTAAAAATGTGAACATATTTAGATCTCAGATTTTTCTTTTCAGGAAATGTAGTCTTCTTTTTGCAAATGCTCTGAAGGGAGACCAAGAATCTGTGATTGGAAGCAGCCATTTAGGATATCAGGTGAAATCTTCTGTGCGATGCCTGAGCCTCGTCTAAAAGCATGCCTTTATTATCTTTTATTGCCTTTTTGTGAATTCATATTTTATCTGAATCCTTTTTTAAAAAATATGGTAATTTTTACATTTATTGAAGTGGGATTAATCTGCAGAGTAGAGTAGAAGTTTTAATTCTCATGATTTAAAAACTGTTCTTCAGTTAATGCCACTTTAAATTACTTTTGTCTTTTTGGCAGCTTCATATTACTGATTCATATTCAGCATATACACAATTGGGATCTCAATTATAACTTTTTCAGATGTATCATTGCTAAAACTAATCTTATGCTTCAAACAGAGATCTGGGGGAGATCCTTCCATTACTTTTGTAAAGCACCCTTCCAAATGGTTCATACAATCCTCCCCAGTCCTGACTATTTTTCCCACTTCCAGCTTCAATGGAGAAGTTATACTTCCAGTTTTTCTGAAGCATAGCCCAGAGAAGTCCTTATAACACTTCTCATCCAAAACATGTCACCAGTAGTTGTAAAAATTGAATTCCTTTTACAAGCATAATTATTGCATCCCTCCTCTATTCACTTACTGTAAGAATGCTTTTATTCCTTGTCAATCCTCTTCCAATGATAAGGGGATAACTAAAACCTCCACCTTTTAAGTTATTAATGTTTATTTCCTAGAGTTTCCTTCTAGAGCTACATAGCTGTGCTTGTCACCATGAGAATGAACAACTGTCACAATGATGGAAACATTTAGGATTACATTTCCCAGTCCCTTCTCTAAAAAATGTATTTCATGAAATCTGCTTGACATATATCCACTTCTCTTCCCTGCAGGACAGAAACATCAGTCACACTACATTTTCTCTCATTTCTTCAAGACTTTGACTTCTGGATCTCCTGCCCAACAAGATCTACTATAGACTTTGCCAAGAAGGGTCAAAATCTTATTTCACTAGAACCTAAAAGCAGTTTTTACTTTCAGTATTACGGAATGCCTTCTAAATCTTTTTTCTCCGACAGTTGACCAGAAACTCTTCATCTTTTTTGATATATGTAGCTGTCCAACGTGTTTAATTTTTCTCCTAGCAACCTTGTCAGTTTGCACTTCCTGGAAACAAAGGCTTATCTTCAGGCAGGAAAACAAATAGAACAATTCTATGTAGATTGCAGGTCACCAGTACACAGAGATTTTCTTTTATTTCTGTGGATACTGTTTCTTCATTGGCAGTGAACTAGTCCTTCTTTCCTCTTATTTCAAGAGTAAGCAATGTGTTGTCTACGGATACCAATGTATTTCTAAAAACTCGGTGGATACCCCATCTGAAATTTATAAACTAATTTTCTTTAAGAAACAGTAAATAGGGATCTACTGCAAAACAAGGAACCAGTCTCTGGCATCATATCTATTGACAAGATTGCTCTGGGTACACTACTTTGCTAAAGAGATCTGGGTGGAAAGAGATCTGGGTAGAATGCAGGATGCTCGTTCATCTTTGGGTAAATCAATGTTTTGTAATTTGGCTGGGCTTAAAGGGACAAGCATTTTGTGTAAGAAAAATTGTAAGTGTACCTATCATATACCACAAAATTCAAATAGTACTATATACAAAAGGCTACTCAAGTCTAAATAATAAGGTTTGGCCACTGGTCATTTTCTAACCCTCACTATTCATTTATAACACAATAACAGAATAACAGAGTTGGAAGGGACCTTGGAGGTCTTCTAGTCCAACTCCTTGCTCAAGAAGGAAACTGTATACAATTTCAGACCAATGGCTGACCAATCTCTTCTTAAAAACCCCCAGTGTTGGACCACCCACAACTCAGGGGTGAAATCCAGCAGGTTCTAACAGGTTCTGGAGAACCGGCAGTGGAAATTTTGAGTAGTTTGGAGAACTGGCAAATACCATGCCTGGCTGGCTCCAGAGTGGGGTGGGAATGGGGATTTTGCAATATCCTTCTCCTGCCACGCCCACCAAGCCACACCCACCAAGCCACACCCACCAAGCCACATCCAAGCCACACTACGCCCACCAAGCCACACCCACAGAACCAGTAGAGGAAAATTTTGAATTTCACCCCTGCCACAACTTCTGGAGGCAAGTTGTTCCACTGATTAATTATTCTCACTATCAAAATATTTCTCCTTGGTTTTGGATTGGATCTCTGTTTGATAAGTTTCCATCCATTACTTCTTGTCCTGCCCTTTCACATGTTTTAGAGCATAGGTCTTCTTCTCTGTGATAGCACCTCAAATATTGAAAGACTGCTTTCATGTCACCCCTCATTACATACTCAGTTCCCACAACTGTTCATTGAGTTTTAGCCTCTGCACTCTTTCTAGATCTCAACATCTTCTTTTAATAAGGAAAAACATTATTTTATAAGGAAAGTTCCCACTTCAAATTGGGATAATAATAAACTTCTGTTTTTCCATTTCTTCATTCCCTGTGCTTATTTCCAGGGAATCACATATCTTAATATACCTACTAAATCTTTGTATTCAGGTTCTATTTATTCAGCAGGATGCAATCACCCAATCACATACAGTGAAAAATCCATCAATCAGATTTGAAGAGAAATCAATCCAACAGCTTATTGGAAATACTTCTTTTATCTCATAGAGCTGATTGCATAGACAGTCAGCTCATATAGGTCTGAAACTCAATCTTCACATGTTTGTTTATTCATTTTTTTAGCTGCCTCATCACTGAAAAAACTGTGGGCGCTGTATAAGAAAATCAGGATTAAAAACAGAAGTATAATAATACAAGAAAATATAGTGCTTTGGAAAATAACAGTGCCCTAAAAATAGTCACCAACCAGGAGTACCCATCATTCTGTCCCAGAATTTCCAGAGATTATTTTATATATAGTCAATTATTTAGCTATTGAGCAAGAAGTATTTCTGTGGCCTGTAAACCAGTCTTTATACTGTGAGCCAACTCTTACATTTAGTGTGTGGCAAATCTTAAAAATGCAAACTTGACTGATTTCCCCAACACAAAAAAGCTTTAGATTAGCAACTTTTGTCAAAGCAGCCACATGAAAGAAAGGGTTAAACTCTCCCTGACTGCCTGATGCAATTCCAGTAATTATCCCGGCAGCTGCTAATTTGATTTTTTTACGAGCATATTAAATGCAAATATATCCTTAATGTCATTTCTAATTTGGTCCTGTGTTTATTTGAGCTCAGGAAAAATCTTCTTAAAAAGATTTGTTTTATCATCTGTCTCTGCTTCTAGCAATGAGTTTCTTGTTTATTACCAGATATAGTAAGAGATGCCTGGTATAAGTCAATAAATAGCCCGGCTCATTTACTAATACAATATTTTTCTTTATTGGATGTCATTTGATTGACTGTTCAAATATAATTTTTGAGGAGTTATAGGAAAGAATACCAGATAAATAATACATTCCTTTTGTCCTCACTTTCAGCACAATGTTCCACAAAATTACATGAATATCTTCCCTACAGGGAGATGCATAGCTTTGTTTACCTTTGCACCTGACAGCTGAGTAACCCAATGATTGAGTTCACACAATGATTTGTTGAATAATTGACAACTGTTGCATTCACGTAGTACTCTATTTCATAAAACATGGTCTACAATTTCAAGTATTCCCAAAACCAAAGAACCCACATGATGTTAGTGCAGTGTGTAACCATAATTGATATGGAATTGAAGTAGAGAAGCATACATTTAAATCTTTTCTTGGTCAATGCATATTTTATATGTCAATTTAACCTCTAGCACATGTCAGCTATAAGATTCATATGGTATCCCAAGTATGTTTTGTTGAAGACACACGAGAACTAATGAGAAGTCTATTTATAGTAATAATAATAAATATATGATTGTGTAATATTTTGTACAGAATGACAAGCATTAATAAAGAAAATGATATTACAGTGATGATCCAAGACAAAAAGGAGAAAATCAGCAATAGGAATGTACTTATCACTCCAGGCTCCTGTCCATTCAAGTTCACCCCATGGATTTCTAATCCTGATTAATTCTTCCAGCCGGCCATGGTAAGTAACCTATTAAAATCAATAATAGTCATTGGATTGAATTATTCTACACATTGCCTGTTCCCTCCCACTGCCTTCAGTTACACTGAACTGATTGTTTTTCATCAAGAACAAAAACAATTCTGAGCTTCTGGAATTGAAGAAAGTGGAGAAGATCTCTGTAGCTTGAATTCTGCCACTTGTGATAGTAATCTCTCCTGCTCTTTTAGACCTGTGAGGCCAGATCTGAGAGACAATCAATGTTTTCCTAAGGAATAGTATTTGCCACCTGCCTTGAACAAAGTGGTAAAGCACCCTCTCCTGAAGTTTTCCCTCAATCTGGCCATGCATGATAATTTTCACTCAGCCTCCAATTTTATCTCGACAACCAGCACCTTGAATTGCACTCAAAAGACAACTGCCATTCCCTTAAAACTCAAGTAAAACACAGTCCCAAGATATGTCAAGCAGTGCTTTCCCATACTTGAATCTGCCCATCTTATCTTAACATTTACAGAGAGCCAATTGAAAACTTCTCCTTGAAGAAAATTCAGGGCATTGACTAGATCAGCAGTTCTCTACCTTTTTTGGCACCAGAGGCCAGTTTTGTGGAAAGCAATTTTTCCATGGACCGGGGGAGGGATGGTTTAGGATGCAGGCAGCAGGTGAGCAAGTGACACTTCATCTGCATTTGCAGCCATTCCCCAGAGCTAGCATCATTACCTCAACTCCACCTCAGATCATCAGGTATTAGATTTTCATAACCTAGATGTTTCGCATGTGCAGTTTATAGTAGGGTTCATGCTCCTATGAGAATCTAATGCCTGATGTCCTGAGGTAGAGCTGAGATGGTGATGCTAGCACTGGGGAGCAGCTGCAAATACAGATGAAACTTCACTCACTCGCCTGCTGTTGGCCAGCAGTGCAGCCCGGTTCCTAATTGATACCAGTTTGTGATTCGGGGGTTGGATATTCCTTGACTCAATGATAGATTCTTTTTGGTAACCCACACTCTGGAAAACTCCTTCCCTGAACTCAACCCCAGCTTTCCCTGTAGGGAAAAATTTTATCGTTCCAGGATTTGTGCCTTGTTAATTGCCACCCAGAATCTTTCAGGATAGGAGCAGGCTAAAAATAAATAAATATAAATGTTTTACTGAGCTTTAATTTTGTTGCAAATTAGGTTTTGAAAATTTGTATCTTTACCTCTTCTGCTCCAGTAACAGAATAAGCATGGCGTGAAAACAGCTGCTTACTTGTTTTTTGCACTTTTTCACTGGTATTCTAGGAAGAAAGTAAAATTATTGTCATATTAAAATTATTGTCAAAACATTTCTAGTTTCAGTGCACGCTGAAAGTTGTAAGAATCATAAAGTTGGGGAATCATCTAGCCCAACTTCCTCCTTAGAATTGGAAATCCCAAGCTTAAGCATCCCAAATAAATATTTGAAGCTCTCCAATGTACGAAAGCCTCTTTATTTCAATGAAGTGACTTTAATAACAAAATGTTCCTCTTATTAAGATGTTTCTTAGTAAAATTGAATTGTAAAATTTCATTAGATCTAATCTTATCATTTGGATGCTGGTGAGCTGGTGAGGCAGAAACCATCATATATCAAGCCAGACAGAACCCACAAGATTATAAAGATTGAACAGGTCACAATCTCAATACTGGAACAAGAAACAGTGAAATTTTTGTCCAGATTTATTATCTTTTCTGTGAAGTTGGGCAAACAACTAAGAGCAAGAGTTGGTCACCATTTACATAATAGGTCCTTAGTTATTTGAAAAGTGTTATTATGTTCCGACACCTAGCAACAGCAGTCCCAGGACTCTAGATTGCATTCATTAGGCCAGGACTTTTGTTAGATTGATTGATTGATTGATTGATTGATTGATTGATTGATTTACATTTATATCCCGCCCTTCTCCGAAGACTCAGGGCGGCTTACAGTGTGTAAGGCAATAGTCTCATTCTATTTGTATATTTACAAAGTCAACTTATTGCCCCCCCAACAATCTGGGTCCTCATTTTACCTACCTTATAAAGGATGGAAGGCTGAGTCAACCTTGGACCTGGTGGGACTAGAACCTGCAGTAATTGCAGGCAGCTGTGTTTTAATAACAGGCTTCTTACAGCCTGAGCCACACCGCGGCCCTTAAGATGAAGATCTTAAACTTTTCCTGCCTTGTGTGAACTGCCTCCACTTCAATTTACTATCACAATACGAAGTCCAGCAGCAAGCTCCAGTGGAGACGCATGTTGTTGGTGGCTCTTTGCAGGGAAAAGCAGAAGGAGAAGCAGAAGCAGAAGCCGATGTAGGATGCAGATTGTGCCAGGACTTTTGCACCTGGGTGCCAGGCAAGTCCAGGATGGGCCAGTATGAAATCCTCCTTGCAAGAAAAGCTTCTTAGCATGAACCCACACCACCAGCAGCCAGACTACTGAAGCAGGGCAGGCTTGCCAGCAGCCTAAAGGCTAGGGAACCAGCAGCGAAAGTAGCAAGGGGAGAAGCAGCAAATCAAAGACAACAACATAGGTCAGTTGAGGGCAAAGGGCAGGGAGGTGATAGAGGTGTAATATAGGCAACATAGTATCTATACTATGCAGAAGCAGCCATAAGGACAGAGATAGAGGGAGATGGTGGATGAGGGGAGTTGAAATGGAGATAGTTCCTACAGGGCAGAAGACTGTGACCATGGGATATTCCAACTGTTGTAAATGTGGGCCGGTCACTAAGTTTCCAAATGTTGACTATGGGAACACTGCGATGGCTGCAACATTGAGGACCTTTTGTAAGTCCAATTTTTTTCAAGGCCGTCATAAATTCGAAAGATTACTGAATGAATAGATGTAAACCAAAGACTACCTGTAAGGGGTGCATTTCCTCAAACTAAACTGATAGTCAATAAGGCATATCTAAAAGGTAGGACAACAACTTTTATTGAAGAGGAAAAACATTTGGATTTGGAAAGAGTTCTGTTTCACAAGGGTAAAAATGCATGAATTGCCGGGATGATTGTAAAAGGTGGATTTGCTGGAATTTTGCTGGTGGTTGTACTTAGGTTTTTGTTATTCTAAACAGTTTCATAATATTAGCAGAATATGTTGATCCAAACAATCCACCAGCCAGAATCTTCAGCTAAGAGCTGCTTAAAACCCTAACATTATAGCAAGGAGTTGAACTCTCTTCCTATACTGGTGGAAAAGGGAGAATCTTCCCTGCCTTTCATGTTCTTGTATCATTCAAACTCTGCTCCAAAGGATTCCATCACACACTGATTTTTCAGAGCAGGACTAAAATAAATAGTAACAGAGGTAACATCCACTTTTTTTTCCGTACAGTTACACGTAGCTAGCAATTTCTTATTAAAAAAAGCATTTTCAAAAGCAGCAATTTATACCAGAAAACATCAGGGGAAATGCAGTTTGTGTATTAAAACTCCTACGCATGTATCAATTTTCCCAGGTTTTTCAAAGTATGTTTGTGAAAATAAACTTGTCAGATTTAAAATATCTGCATTAGGTCACACATTCAATAAATGACTCCCACAAGCTGACAACATCTTCTGAATTGTCTGCAAATAGTGAGTAAACAAAGGAAAGCAATGCCAAACTACAGTAAATAGCTACTGAGGAACCAATCTTGATCAAAGTAGCAAATTTCTTATTCTGTTGAAGTGCATGTGGCTTCCTCTTACAGAGAACAATTCTATTCCTATTAATCTGATCCAAAGTTCACTCAAGTTTATGTAAACTCTCTAATTTACCTGGCATAAATACTTGCAAATTTAATGTTTCATCTAATTGCAACTACCATCATCCTGCAGCACTGTGGAGAAAGCAGCACAACACATGATATTTTGTCAATGGCCTCACCAATTACAATGGTGAAATTGGTGGCACAACAACACAGAAGTCATGTTTTCTGCACAGCTTTGACACCAAGAAGGATATTGGACATCAAATCAACTTACTCATTACATTCTCAAGATTAAGCTATAACGGACGGCATAAAGCTGTCTTAATAAGAACACAAACATTTTTTTTAAAAAAAGTAACCATCTTACAATGAAGCAGCCCAACAATGAACCAGCTTGCAAAGCTTTTTGGATTATTTGATACAATTTAGGGGGAGCTGAATTATGATGATACGATTCACAGATCCCACCAGTACAATCTTCAAAAGCTTCTGTCAAAGTTCCCTCAATCAAAGCCTCATAAGAGCCATTCAATCTACATTGAAGAAATAAGAAAAAAAAACAGTGATTTAAAAACAACAGATACCTTTCACAAGGAACAATATTAATTGAACAAGTGTATGAACAATTAAGTCTTTGTAGTAAAACCAATAATTTAATATTTTTCAAAAAAATACTGTTTACCAGTTTGGTAATAAATTCAGACAATGGTTGATAAGTAGAATTACATGATCATTTATGATCCATCCCTTATTGAGGACTCCTGTCCAGTATGCCCCAATATTCAAGTCAGCGTATCAGATTATAGAGAAGTAATAGATACGTGTATGTGTGTGTATAATTATATTCATTTAATATTTTAATAGATTACTGTCTATAACTATCAAAGAGAAAGAGAAAGGGTACACAAACAGGATAGACATTTTTAGTATTTCTGCTATGTAACCATTCTATTATCTAACCTACTAATTTTCTCAAACCTTCTGTTAATTTGCTCTCTGGGGTGGATGTTAACATTCACACAAACATACCTTCATTTACAGTTCAGGATGTCATAATTTTATGCCAATAACAGGGCTACATAAATTCTTATTTCACCTCATGAGTACAAATTAGTAAATCAGGATGGAAGTTAGATGTGAGTATGAATGCTTCTAACAATTTGCAGTCCTGAACTGAGCAATAAATTTGAAGTCTGTAGCCTAAATGGCTGCTTTAAACTGCATGGTTCTATAATTATATGAATTATACTGGAATCTAAAAGAAATCAGATTAGAAAGTAGCTTTCTGGGGACTTCTGTCTGATGTCGTGGCAATATCCGATGCAGGGAACGGGTCTCCGCATTCTCTGTGCTGAGTTCTCCCTGTTTGTGGGCTCCAAGAGGAGCCAAAGCTGCCTTGTAGGGGCGGTGAAGCTAAGGAGGGGTGCCCTGAGAAGTCGTGGGAGAGATTGCAACTCTCCTGCTGAACACCACACTTTTTTTCCCTCTATACCATGGCGAGAAGAAGAGGCAGCCTAAAGATGGCTGCCACAAAGCAGGGACAACTGAGAAACATCTAATAACTCTACTGGAGCGGAGTTGGTGAACAGTGTCTGGAACTGGGTGAGAAGAATCCTTTTTATTTAAAACTCAACCCCAAAAGGATATCCAGGAAAAGAGAGCTCACTGCTATTTTTAAAAGCAGCAATTTAACATTTTGAGAAGAATTTCAAAATCAAAGGAAAAAGAATCAAAGGGAGAAAGGCAAAAATCTTTTAAAATATAGAAAATTGGATTTCTAAATTGGACAGGTATTGTTTTGGGTAGGCATTTTAAAATGCTGGAACTATTAAAAAACTAATATTGTCTTTATATTTTGGATTGTTACCATTAAAATTGGATAAAACTGGTTAATATTGAAATTTGACCTAAGAGTGCCACCTGCTGACAAAAGGAAGGCATAACACATTCCCAAAATCCTGGAAATACTTGGCTATTGGAGATTTCAATGTGAGAAGAAGAAAGACACTAATATTAAAGTGACCCCTGAAGGCTACAACACAAGACTGAATTTAAAGAAGGACTTATGAAGGTTCTGGAAAAATTCTTGGGACTATCCAGAAGAACAGGTCGATCAGCTTTGGGGATATAAAGATTCATGAATATTGAACTTTTTGAGAAGTGACTTTAGGTTTGAATATATCTTTTTTTTTTTTTTATTGAAAGAGTTTTAAAAAAAGAAAAACATTTCCCCCCTTTTTTCCCCCTCCCTCCCAAAAACAAAACAAAACACCCCCCTCCCTCCCCCACCCCCCGGCTTCCCGGGTCAATCACAAGGTAAAGTTATACATAAACCAAACATAGAATAAAATTTTCCCTTCCAATCCAAATAACCACATCCAAAGCTTTTCATCTCCCAACCCCTCCCATTACATAAAATAACTTTCTAATTATTCAAAGGCAATCTGATATTTCTTAATCTGATATCTGTTTTGTAGATAATCAATCCATTTTTCCATTCAATTAAATATCTTTCCTGCGTATTGTCTTTTAAAACGCTGAGATTTTAGCCATCTCAGCCAAATTAATAACTTTCAATATCCATTCTTCTATTGTAGGTATCTCTTCTTTCTTCCAGTATTGTCCAATCAACAGTCTTGCTGCTGTTATTAAGTTCAAAATCAATTTAGTCTCAATCCCTGTACAATCCATTATAATTCCCAAAAGGAAAAATTGTGGCAGGAACTTTATCTTCTTCTTCAGTACATTTTGAATAATCCACCAAATTCTTATCCAAAAGACCTTAATTTTCTTGCAAGTCCACCAAATATGAAAATATGTAGCATCATCACAATCACACCTCCAACATTTCGCTTGGATATTAGGATACATACATGATAATTTTTGGGATCTAAATGCCATCTATAAAACATCTTATAAAAATTTTCCTTCCAATCCAAATAACCACATCCAAAGCTTTTCATCTCCCAACCTCCCCATTACATAAAATAACTTTCTAATTATTCAAAGGCAATCTGATATTTCTTAATCTGATATCTGTTTTGTAGATAATCAATCCATTTTTCCATTCAATTAAATATCTTTCCTGCGTATTGTCTTTTAAAACGCTGAGATTTTAGCCATCTCAGCCAAATTAATAACTTTCAATATCCATTCTTCTATTGTAGGTATCTCTTCTTTCTTCCAGTATTGTCCAATCAACAGTCTTGCTGCTGTTATTAAGTTCAAAATCAATTTAGTCTCAATCCCTGTACAATCCATTATAATTCCCAAAAGGAAAAATTGTGGCAGGAACTTTATCTTCTTCTTCAGTACATTTTGAATAATCCACCAAATTCTTATCCAAAAGACCTTAATTTTCTTGCAAGTCCACCAAATATGAAAATATGTAGCATCATCACAATCACACCTCCAACATTTCGCTTGGATATTAGGATACATACATGATAATTTTTGGGATCTAAATGCCATCTATAAAACATCTTATAAAAATTTTCCTTAAATTCTGTGCTTGTGTAAACTTAACATTTCTAACCCAAATTTTCTCCCATGTTTCCAACATTATTGGTTCCTGAATATTCTGTGCCCATTTTATCATACAATCCTTTACCAAATCCTTTTCCGAATCTATTTCAAGCAACACATTATACAATCTCTTTATATGCTCCTGGGTCTGATTTCTAATTTGCTTTATTAAATTTTCCTCCCTTTGCATTATACCAATTTTTTGATCTTCTTTCCATCTAGCACTTATTTGCCCATATTGAAACCAAGTATAATTCCTCCCTTCTTCATTTAATACCTGTAATGATTTTAATTGCAATCTACCTCCTTCAGCATACAAAAGTTCTTTATATGTAATCATTTCCTGTTTCTGTTCTATATTTATATTCTCTATTGCATGTCTAGGGCTCGCCCATATAGGAATCTTGTAATCTAATTTATAGGAATATTTATTCCAGACCAAAAGAGCACTTCTCAACACATGATTCTTAAAAGCCCTATCCACTTTTTTCCATAAAATAAGTACGCATGCCATCCATATAACAAGTCATAACCTTCTATATTCAAAATTCTTTCCTCTGTTAAGTTAAACCAGTCACTTATTACTGAAAGGGTTACTGCTTCATAATATAGTTTAAAGTTAGGCATTCTTAAACCACCTCTTTCCCGTGAATCCTGTATTATTTTCATTTTAACCTCGCCTTTTTACCCTGCCATATAAATTTATTAATCCCACTCTGCCAATCTTCCAAATTTTTATCCTTTTTAATTATAGGTATCATCTGGAACAGAAACAAAAATCTAGGTAACACATTCATTTTAATAGCCGCAATCCTTCCCAATAGGGATAACTGCAATTTCTTCCAGCCACTCATATCATTCTGAACTTTTTGCCATAGCAAGTCATAATTATTCTTATAAAGTTTCTTGTTCGATGAGCTAATATAGACCCCTAAATATTTAACCTTTTTTACTACCTCAAATCCTGTCATTTCCTCTAGTTTTTGTTTCTGTTGTATAGACATATTTTTAATTATCACTTTTGTTTTATTCTGATTTATTTTAAATCCTGATACCTTTCCATATTTATCAATTACTTCCAACAAAAATCTAGGTAACACATTCATTTTAATAGCCGCAATCCTTCCCAATAGGGATAACTGCAATTTCTTCCAGCCACTCATATCATTCTGAACTTTTTGCCATAGCAAGTCATAATTATTCTTATAAAGTTTCTTGTTCGATGAGCTAATATAGACCCCTAAATATTTAACCTTTTTTACTACCTCAAATCCTGTCATTTCCTCTAGTTTTTGTTTCTGTTGTATAGACATATTTTTAATTATCACTTTTGTTTTATTCTGATTTATTTTAAATCCTGATACCTTTCCATATTTATCAATTACTTCCAACAAAAATCTAGGTAACACATTCATTTTAATAGCCGCAATCCTTCCCAATAGGGATAACTGCAATTTCTTCCAGCCACTCATATCATTCTGAACTTTTTGCCATAGCAAGTCATAATTATTCTTATAAAGTTTCTTGTTCGATGAGCTAATATAGACCCCTAAATATTTAACCTTTTTTACTACCTCAAATCCTGTCATTTCCTCTAGTTTTTGTTTCTGTTGTATAGACATATTTTTAATTATCACTTTTGTTTTATTCTGATTTATTTTAAATCCTGATACCTTTCCATATTTATCAATTACTCCATTCCAGTCTCCTAATAAAATAAACGAACTATAATCCCAGAGGGTCAACCTCTCATGTAACATTTTGTAAAACTAACATTAATCTATTTGCTATTATTTTTACAAAATCTTATAATCATTATTTAAAAGTGAAATCGGCCTATAGTTACCAGGTTTAGAGCAGTCTTGCTCCTCTTCGGTATCAGTGAAATAAAAGATGTTTTCCATGACGGGGTATTCCACTCCTAATTGTATCTGATTAAATAATTCTTTAAGTGGGCCTAATATTTCATCCTGTGTTTTTTATAATAAGTTGCTGTAAGACCATCTGTACCAGGGTTTTCCCATTTTAATTGTTTAATTGCCTCCACTATTTCTCCAGTAGCTATCGGCCGTTCAGCTCCTCCTCTGTTCTAATGTTAGAATATTCACCTTATAATCTTTCAAATAATCATAAATGTCCCTATCCAATATTTTGTCTTTTTGCATATAGTGCAGTATAAAATTCTGAGAATGCCTTTTAATTTTATCCTGTTGGTATATCTCTTTACCTTTATATTCTATTTTTTGTATGACACGTGCTTTCTGTTTCTTCCTTAAATTATATGCCAACCATCTCCCAGGTTTATTTGCATTACAAAAGGTATTATGTTTAGCATATTGTATATTCGTTGCCACCTGGTCTGCCATTAACATATTAAATTGACTCTGTAATATTTTTATAGCCTCTTTAAGTTTATGATCTTGTGGGTTTTGAATTAATAACTGTTGCTTCCTTTGAATTTCTTCTTCCAAATATCTACGCTGCCTTTGTTTATTATTCCTTTGCCTGTTGTCCAAGTAAATCAATATCCCTCTAATAAACGCTTTGCTCGCTTCCCACACAGTTCCTATAGGTGTCCCTTTGTACATATTAAAATCAAAAAATTCTTTTAACTGTTTCTTACAATAAGTTACATTATCCTCATATCTAAACAGATTTTCATTCAACCTCCATGTTCTACCACCTTTTTTCCCTTGTAATAATTCCATCCATACTGGGCTATGGTCAGTTAAACACCTCGGAAATATCTTCGTTTTCTTCACCCTAGAAAGCAAGTCATTAGAAATTAAAATAAAATCAATGCGTGAAAAAGATTGATGCCTATCAGAACAAAGTAAAATCTCTCTCATCTGGATTCCGTAACCTCCATATATCTCTAAACTCAAAGTCTTCCATCATTTCAAAAAAGGATTTTGGTAATTTTGCATGTATAGGTATCTTCTTGGAGGAGGTTCTCTTATCCCTTCTTGTATCAATTACTCCATTCCAGTCTCCTAATAAAATAAACGAACTATAA
Source organism: Ahaetulla prasina (assembly GCF_028640845.1). NCBI lineage: Eukaryota > Metazoa > Chordata > Lepidosauria > Squamata > Colubridae > Ahaetulla > Ahaetulla prasina. The sequence goes on from NC_080539.1 coordinate 62,176,503, forward strand.
TCCCAGAGGGTCAACCTCTCATGTAACATTTTGTAAAACTTTTCTTGTTGCTGATTAGGTGCATAAATACCTATCAACAAAGTCTTTTTTGCATCTATCACCAGTTCAATAGCAATAAATCTTCCTTGAATATCTGCCTCAATTAGCTTAGCTGGTATATCCTTCCTGATATATACAACAATTCCATGCTTCTTTTCCAAAGCTGATGCAACAAAATGGTTACCCAATTTTGAATTAATTAAAATAAAATAAACGAACTATAATCCCAGAGGGTCAACCTCTCATGTAACATTTTGTAAAACTTTTCTTGTTGCTGATTAGGTGCATAAATACCTATCAACAAAGTCTTTCTTGCATCTATCACCAGTTCAATAGCAATAAATCTTCCTTGAATATCTGCCTCAATTAGCTTAGCTGGTATATCCTTCCTGATATATACAACAATTCCATGCTTCTTTTCCAAAGCTGATGCAACAAAATGGTTACCCAATTTTGAATTAATTAAAATAAAATCAATGCGTGAAAAGATTGATGCCTATCAGAAAAAAGTAAAATCTCTCTCATCTGGATTCCGTAACCTCCATATATCTCTAAACTCAAAGTCTTCCATCATTTCAAAAAAGGATTTTGGTAATTTTGCATGTATAGGTATCTTCTTGGAGGAGGTTCTCTTATCCCTTCTTGTATCAATTACTCCATTCCAGTCTCCTAATAAAATAAACGAACTATAATCCCAGAGGGTCAACCTCTCATGTAACATTTTGTAAAACTTTTCTTGTTGCTGATTAGGTGCATAAATACCTATCAACAAAGTCTTTTTTGCATCTATCACCAGTTCAATAGCAATAAATCTTCCTTGAATATCTGCCTCAATTAGCTTAGCTGGTATATCCTTCCTGATATATACAACAATTCCATGCTTCTTTTCCAAAGCTGATGCAACAAAATGGTTACCCAATTTTGAATTAATAACTGTTGCTTCCTTTGAATTTCTTCTTCCAAATATCTACGCTGCCTTTGTTTATTATTCCTTTGCCTGTTGTCCAAGTAAATCAATATCCCTCTAATAAACGCTTTGCTCGCTTCCCACACAGTTCCTATAGGTGTCCCTTTGTACATATTAAAATCAAAAAATTCTTTTAACTGTTTCTTACAATAAGTTACATTATCCTCATATCTAAACAGATTTTCATTCAACCTCCATGTTCTACCACCTTTTTTCCCTTGTAATAATTCCATCCATACTGGGCTATGGTCAGTTAAACACCTCGGAAATATCTTCGTTTTCTTCACCCTAGAAAGCAAGTCATTAGAAATTAAAATAAAATCAATGCGTGAAAAAGATTGATGCCTATCAGAAAAAAGTAAAATCTCTCTCATCTGGATTCCGTAACCTCCATATATCTCTAAACTCAAAGTCTTCCATCATTTCAAAAAAGGATTTTGGTAATTTTGCATGTATAGGTATCTTCTTGGAGGAGGTTCTCTTATCCCTTCTTGTATCAATTACTCCATTCCAGTCTCCTAATAAAATAAACGAACTATAATCCCAGAGGGTCAACCTCTCATGTAACATTTTGTAAAACTTTTCTTGTTGCTGATTAGGTGCATAAATACCTATCAACAAAGTCTGTTTTGCATCTATCACCAGTTCAATAGCAATAAATCTTCCTTGAATATCTGCCTCAATTAGCTTAGCTGGTATATCCTTCCTGATATATACAACAATTCCATGCTTCTTTTCCAAAGCTGATGCAACAAAATGGTTACCCAATTTTGAATTAATAACTGTTGCTTCCTTTGAATTTCTTCTTCCAAATATCTACGCTGCCTTTGTTTATTATTCCTTTGCCTGTTGTCCAAGTAAATCAATATCCCTCTAATAAACGCTTTGCTCGCTTCCCACACAGTTCCTATAGGTGTCCCTTTGTACATATTAAAATCAAAAAATTCTTTTAACTGTTTCTTACAATAAGTTACATTATCCTCATATCTAAACAGATTTTCATTCAACCTCCATGTTCTACCACCTTTTTTCCCTTGTAATAATTCCATCCATACTGGGCTATGGTCAGTTAAACACCTCGGAAATATCTTCGTTTTCTTCACCCTAGAAAGCAAGTCATTAGAAATTAAAATAAAATCAATGCGTGAAAAAGATTGATGCCTATCAGTAAAACAAGTAAAATCTCTCTCATCTGGATTCCGTAACCTCCATATATCTCTAAACTCAAAGTCTTCCATCATTTCAAAAAAGGATTTTGGTAATTTTGCATGTATAGGTATCTTCTTGGAGGAGGTTCTCTTATCCCTTCTTGTATCAATTACTCCATTCCAGTCTCCTAATAAAATAAACGAACTATAATCCCAGAGGGTCAACCTCTCATGTAACATTTTGTAAAACTTTTCTTGTTGCTGATTAGGTGCATAAATACCTATCAACAAAGTCTTTTTTGCATCTATCACCAGTTCAATAGCAATAAATCTTCCTTGAATATCTGCCTCAATTAGCTTAGCTGGTATATCCTTCCTGATATATACAACAATTCCATGCTTCTTTTCCAAAGCTGATGCAACAAAATGGTTACCCAATTTTGAATTAATTAAATATTTTTGGTCTGATAATTTTATATGTGTCTCTTGCAAACAAATCACATCATTTTTAAATTGTTTCAAGTAGTGAAATATTTTCCTTCTTTTCTGAGCTGAATTCAAGCCATTAACATATTAAATTGACTCTGTAATATTTTTATAGCCTCTTTAAGTTTATGATCTTGTGGGTTTTGAATTAATTAAATATTTTTGGTCTGATAATTTTATATGTGTCTCTTGCAAACAAATCACATCATTTTTAAATTGTTTCAAGTAGTGAAATATTTTCCTTCTTTTCTGAGCTGAATTCAAGCCATTAACATTCCATGACAAGATTCTATTTGCCATTACTGGCCTCCTGAAGCTTTGAAGCAGACAACGGAAGCTCCTCATCTGTTCTAATGTTAGAATATTCACCTTATAATCTTTCAAATAATCATAAATGTCCCTATCCAATATTTTGTCTTTTGCATATAGTGCAGTATAAAATTCTGAGAATGCCTTTTAATTTTATCCTGTTGGTATATCTCTTTACCTTTATAAAACCAGATTGATCAGTATGAATTCTTTGTTGTAAAACTAACATTAATCTATTTGCTATTATTTTTACAAAATCTTATAATCATTATTTAAAAGTGAAATCGGCCTATAGTTACCAGGTTTAGAGCAGTCTTGCTCCTCTTTGGTATCAGTGAAAATAAAAGATGTTTTCCATGACGGGGTATTCCACTCCTAATTGTATCTGATTAATAATTCTTTAAGTGGGCCTAATATTTCATCCTGTGTTTTTATAATAAGTTGCTGTAAGACCATCTGTACCAGGGTTTTCCCATTTTAATTGTTTAATTGCCTCCACTATTTCTCCAGTAGCTATCGGCCGGTTCAGCTCCTCCTCTGTTCTAATGTTAGAATATTCACCTTATAATCTTTCAAATAATCATAAATGTCCCTATCCAATATTTTGTCTTTTGCATATAGTGCAGTATAAAATTCTGAGAATGCCTTTTAATTTTATCCTGTTGGTATATCTCTTTACCTTTATATTCTATTTTTGTATGACACGTGCTTTCTGTTTCTTCCTTAAATTATATGCCAACCATCTCCCAGGTTTATTTGCATTACAAAAGGTATTATGTTTAGCATATTGTATATTCGTTGCCACCTGGTCTGCCATTAACATATTAAATTGACTCTGTAATATTTTTATAGCCTCTTTAAGTTTATGATCTTGTGGGTTTTGAATTAATAACTGTTGCTTCCTTGAATTTCTTCTTCCAAATATCTACGCTGCCTTTGTTTATTATTCCTTTGCCTGTTGTCCAATAAAATCAATATCCTCTAATAACGCTTTGCTCGCTTCCCACACAGTTCCTATAGGTGTCCCTTTGTACATATTAAAATCAAAAATTCTTTAACTGTTTCTTACAATAAGTTACATTATCCTCATATCTAAACAGATTTTCATTCAACCTCCATGTTCTACCACCTTTTTTCCCTTGTAATAATTCCATCCATACTGGGCTATGGTCAGTTAAACACCTCGGAAATATCTTCGTTTTCTTCACCCTAGAAAGCAAGTCATTAGAAATTAAAATAAAATCAATGCGTGAAAAAGATTGATGCCTATCAGAAAAAAAAGTAAAATCTCTCTCATCTGGATTCCGTAACCTCCATATATCTCTAAACTCAAAGTCTTCCATCATTTCAAAAAAGGATTTTGGTAATTTTGCATGTATAGGTATCTTCTTGGAGGAGGTTCTCTTATCCTTCTTGTATCAATTACTCCATTCCAGTCTCCTAATAAAATAAACGAACTATAATCCCAGAGGGTCAACCTCTCATGTAACATTTTGTAAAACTTTTCTTGTTGCTGATTAGGTGCATAAATACCTATCAACAAAGTCTTTTTTGCATCTATCACCAGTTCAATAGCAATAAATCTTCCTTGAATATCTGCCTCAATTAGCTTAGCTGGTATATCCTTCCTGATATATACAACGATTCCATGCTTCTTTTCCAAAGCTGATGCAACAAAATGGTTACCCAATTTTGAATTAATTAAATATTTTTGGTCTGATAATTTTATATGTGTCTCTTGCAAACAAATCACATCATTTTTAAATTGTTTCAAGTAGTGAAATATTTTCCTTCTTTTCTGAGCTGAATTCAAGCCATTAACATTCCATGACAAGATTCTATTTGCCATTACTGGCCTCCTGAAGCTTTGAAGCAGACAACGGAAGCTCCTCCTCCGGTATCTTCCGTCTAGCTCCTCCCACAGCTTCCATAATGGGATCCTGACTTTACTTTGAGACTGTTCCTCTTCTTTACCCTTAAGGGCTCCTCTTGTCACCCTTTGCTCTTGTGGTTCCTCTAATACTGGCAGCAATAAAGGCTCTTGGGTCACCACGCCTTCTTGAGTCTCTTGAAGTTTTTCTATCACTTCTATTTCGACTTTCAAAACTGTAGAAAGAAAATCCTTTGCCTTTAAAACAGTGTCAATTCTATATCTCCTTCCTTGATAGAATAGTGTCAGTCCAACTGGCACCTCCCATCTGAATTGAATCTGATGTTTTTTAAGTTCTTGTGTAAAAAGCAAATTCCTTCCTGTCTCTTAACATCTTTGAAGGAATCTCTTTCAACACCTTCAACTCCTGTTCTCCAATTTTAAAGTTGTCTGATATGAGACTTGCAGAATTTGATTTCTCATAGTCCTTTTCACAAAATAAACCACAATGTCCCGAGGAAGCTTTCTCTGTCTTGCAATCCAAGAATTAACTCTATATATTTTATCAATTTGGTAAGCTACCTCTTGGGGTCCGCTTCAATAAATTCAGCCAATGCTTCTGATATAATTTTTCTTAAGTCTTCCACGCTCTTCTTGCATACCACGAATTCTAAGAGCTCCTTCCATAAGTTTATATTGTAATATCACAACCTGATCTTCATTTTGATCCACTTTTTCTGAACACCTTTCATTTCGCCTTCTAAATGCTTATTTGACTGAGAGATCTGTTGCATTTCCACTTCCAATCCTTCAATTTTTTACTCAGTCCTTGAACTGCCATAAGAATATCTTCTTATTTTTGCATTAAAATTCTCCATCATCTCTTTTTGCCTATCTTCAGAAAGTTTTAATTGTTCTTTCAATATTTCCTCAAGACTTGGTTCAGATCCCCTTCTTCCAGAAGGCTTTAAAGGTTTAGCTGCCATTCTGTCTTCAAAAGAATCAGGAATTCAAACTTAATAACTCTCCTTCCCTCCTTTCAGTATAAAAAAACTCCGTTTGTAACAATCCACAAGTAACGCTGCTTCATCGTACTAAAAAATTTTTACTTTCACTTTTAGACGCCATTTTAAAAGTCAATTAATCAAAGACAAAAAAAGGTTTCAAGTTTCAAAAAGGGAGTCGGTACTTGCCGTACTGATTCTGCATCAAAGATCGAACGCTTGTGAAATTCCCGTCTGCTTGGAATATCAATCAATTTAATAAGTCCTCTAGAGCAGAAGCCACATTCCTCTCCTTTTCCCTGATAAAACAGGGGCGTGCTGAAGTTGGAAGGAGTGGAATTCGGTGGGGTCATAAATCCAGGAAAATTCGCTCTTGAGAGCAAACCCCCTGTCAGACCTGCCACTCTTCCACAATTCTGATAACCTCTTTCACCCAGAGATTATGCTAAGCTCAGTGAACAGTGATTTATTTTCTGTTTCACTGACTTTTACAATCTTCTAACACGGAGTGCTCTGTTAGAGCACCCAGCAGGAGGGTGACGTCACTGGAGCCTCCTAGGTTTGAATATATCGTTTTGGGATTATTGGACAAAAAAATGACAAAATAAAACTAAACGAGATGCTCCACAAGTAAGAAAGGAGTGGAATTTGGGGAGAAATGGCATCAATAATTCAAAGTATTAGGGATACTCTTGACAAGAAGCTACAAGGAGATTATGAATAAAATTCAGAGCATAGATGGAGAACTAGAAAATATTACACAAAGGACAAGGAGTGACCAAGAAGAGGAGGATCCAATTGAAAGAGTAGATGAATAAACAAAACAGAAAAACCAACAAATAAAATGAGATAATAAGAAGGAGAGAACCACAAAACCAACAATGACTGATGAAATAAGCGAGGGGAAAATATTTTAAAGGAATTAAAAAAGGAATTGGAGTTGCAGGAAGATTTTTTTGGAAGAGAAATAGGGGCAAGAGTAGATATTTTGAAAATTAGACAATGGAATAGGGTGGAGAAGGGAGAAATTTTTAAAATGATTGGTCAAGATAGAGACAGAGATCCAAGAGAGGAATATGATAGGCAAGAAGAGAAATCAGAATTTGAACAATGGTATTATCAAGTATACTTGAATAATACGATGATCGGCATAAAAATAACATATTGAAATATTGAATAATTAATAGTAGGTTATAACAACATAAATATGTGTATTATTATTAGAACCATATAATCTTGTTAAATGTAACAAATATGATTAATAATATTTTATTTGTAGTAAAAGGAATAACACTCAGAATACAGTGACTGGAATAAAAATAACATATTGAAATATTGAATAATTAAATAATGAAAGATTATAACTTAACATAAATATGTGTACTATTATCAGAATTATATAAGTTTGTCAAACATAATATATATGATGAACATTATTTTATTTGTGTTAAAATGTAAGACACTCAGGTGCCACACTGTTCACACATTGATATATTTGTAAAAAAATAAAGAAATACAAAGAACTTGGGGGGGGGGGCGAGAAAGTAGCTTTCTGGAATGTTTGTATGTGTGTGTGTGTGTCTGTGTGTGTGTGTCTGTGTGCGCATACATACATATATACATATATTTAAAAAATGTTGAGATTCTAGAAAGAATGCAGAGAAGAGCAACAGAGATTAGAGGAATGGAGGTAAAAACATATGAAGACCGGTTGCAGGAACTGCAAGTTTAATGAAACGGACTAGGGATGATATGATAGTGTCATAAGCAGTGTTTCAATATTAAAGGGCTGCCACAAAGAAGAGGGGGCCAACCTATTCTCCAAAGCACCTGGAGGCAGGACAAAAAACTAATCAAGGAGATAACCAACTAGAAATAAGGAGAAATTTCCTGATAGTTAGAACAATTAATCAGTGGAACAATTTGCCTCCAGAAGTTGTGGGTGCTCCAACACTAGAGGTTTTTAAGAAGAGATTGTACAACCATTTGTCTGAAATAGTATAGGGTTTCCTGCTTGAGCAAGGGATTGCTCTAGGAGACCTCCAAGATCCCTTCCAACTCCGTATATAAAATCTCTGTTCTTGAACTCTGATTAAGTTAAAGGAATTCTGAATATTGTGAAAATTAAAGTTGGTAATCTTGTGAAAACACCTAGAAAATGGAGAGATAAGCCAGTCAGCTGGGGTGATTGTCTTAAATATGTTCTACAGGAATGTACACTTCAGGTCCTTTTGATTTCTCAGGAGCTAAGGGCAATGCAATGATTTAATTGATAATTAGAGTGCTGGTAGAAGAAAAATTGGGCTGACCTGGCCAACACATGTCAACTCCCTGTCTAGAGTTTATTCTGTGACAGCAAACAGAGCAAACATTTTTTTCTTCTCTGCCATCATTGCATCAACACTGTTGACTAGTTGAATTGCTGATTAAATCTGACCCCAGGGTGTCGTGAGAAGCAGCTTCAGAAAGACAGTAATTATACGGGTAAACAATTATTCCCATATCTGATATTTACAATAGATACCCTTTGAGAATGTGAACAAATTACTAGGAAGGACATATCCATATTAGCAAAAGGAGGGCAGGCTGAATTATGGGTTCACTGTAAATTGAAAGAAAGGGAGGAAGGAAAAAAGGGAGAAAGAGAGCGAGAGAAATAGGCAAGGGCATATTTTTAATTTTTAAAAAAATCTGCCAGTTACTGCCATTCTAAATAATTGCCAGCCAGTCTCAAACTTGCATTTTTGAGAAAGGTTCTACAGTAGGAAATATGGATCCTATGCTATAATTTGATTAATTTTATAATTTTACTTAATTAACTTAATTTTACTTAATTTTCTGCATCCATTTCAAACTAGTCTAATCCAGTCTGAGGAAAGAACCAGCATATGCATTCACATCTATGAGACTACTAGGGGAGATGATTTAAGGGCTGAATATATTAATATTTTGATATTAGCCATTTCCCTTTTTTAGTGAATGCAAAGCAATGTGAAAGCCCTTAATACATTGCTATTTTATATTCCTCCCACTAATAAATGCATTTTATATGTATTTCCCTTAACACATGCATATCTGTACACGGAGAGCTGCATCAGAAATTTCTGAGAAGGTGGAATACCCGCTTTGCATATTAATTTGGTAATTTTTATCTCAACAAGAACTGAATTAATTTGTCCATCATCCTAGACTATATTCCCTGAAAATATATGCCATAATAAATGTATTATTCTTCAAAGTGCCACTCAAGACTGTTCACTGCGCATTGAAAGCACTGAATTATACTTAGTGCAGATTCATTGGTAATATTAGACACAATTCACAAGCAAACTATAATTAATAGTCTAATTCTGAGAGCTATTAATGGGAACAGTCTCAGAATTAGCTGTCACTTACTTGGCATAGGCTTTCTCCAATAAAGCACCCCAAAACTCATTGCGTTCTTTTGAGTGCAAGTAGACTAGTTGTCCATTTTTTGTGGGAAGCCGGTCATCAACAATAACATCCAACCATTCTCCATACTGCCAAAACTGGCCACAAAGAAAAGAAAAAGACCCATACAGTGAAAAGACCAAAGGAAAATATTTCAAAAAAAGTTCATTTGATAAAACCACTGGAATTAATCTTTCTGTACAAATACCTGCTAGATTTGCAATGTGAAGTCATTGAAGCAGTTGCAATATATTACTGATAGAGGAAAGAAAAGGAAACTATTATCCCCTTCAGCCCTCCTTTCTATCAAATACTTATCATCTTCTTTTCCCCATCTTCTTTGGCTCTTTTTAATTTCCAGATCCAGAAATCAATTCAGTCTTTTTTCTTTCAGTAAAAAGCCCACACAAGTTTTCCAGACTTTCAAAATCATTGGTGGGGGTATTTCTGTCAACAGAGCAGTCGGCTTCACCATTTCTGCAAATTCAGTTAATCTTATAATCCAGTCTTCCACTCTAGCTATTTCATTATTTTTCCATCTTTTTGCATACAATAATCTTTCTACAGAAAAGGAAACTCTTGTCAATGAGATAAAATATAAACTATATCAACACAAAGGTAGTAGTTATCTGATGGGCAGCATTCTGCCTTTTCTGTGATGTTACTAGATTTATCCAGACTTTCTCCTACTTTCTGTTTCACCCCTTTTAACTTAGTATTATCACCAGATGTATATAGCTTAAAAGAGAAGTGGTACCTTGAAATGAAATATCCCAGCATAGTCCTTCTGGAAACTCTGATCATTGGGAACAACCCACTCTAAAATGGCTTTATTTAAGGTGAGACTTGCAACAGCTGCCAAAAGCCAACAGTCTCCTGGAAACATCAAAGTTTATGAAAGAGATGAATGTAGATTAACTGAGCAATTCCTCCCTCAAAGTCATGTAACCAAATAACCAAGGCCAAGCTAAATTATTTTGACATCTGAGGGCCAATGGTGTATATCATGAAAAAGAAATAAACATCTAGCTTTTATTACCTAGAAATTTGGCTTCTACTACAGATTGTCGGTTTTGAATGCATTGTGTAAATGCTAATGTGGGGGAAAAATTGTTAGAAGCCCTAAGAGTGATAAGACAAGAGTTAAAACAAATAAGCCCATCACCTGCTATTTAATGGCTTTAATGCATAGAAAAAATGGCAGGCTAAATGCACATTTACAGAAATTGTATTATTCCGCATTGATGTAGGTATATATATCAGCCAGTCATAACCTATTGTATATGTGCTCTTTTACAAAAGTAGAAAGTGTTCTACATTTTAAAGCTCCCTTGAAAGTTTGCCAAGTTAAGTTCAATATTTCTTCCTACTGATGAAGAAATAAAGTTTAATTAATTAGGATCCTGGAGACAGTCTGGCTGTATTTCTTTTCATTAAGTATTCTATCTTAAGTCTGAAAGAGTATTTTACCGAAAGGTAAGATGACAAAGGATTGCTTTTTGTTTCAATGACTAATCAGTGGGACACATACAAAACAAGCAATAAAGTCAGGGTTTAAACTTATTTCACATTGTTATTCCATGTTTATCGTGTTTGAGTCATCAAACAAAACAACGCATTTATTTACTATTTGCATATTTGTTTTTTGATTGCAGCACACAGCAATTCAAAGTATGTGGCAGTTCAGGCCTCTTCCCTGAAAAGAGAGAGAAAAAGTGGTTTTTCTTTACTCACCCAGAACTCCCTGACAAATATCTGTGCGAGTGGCTCCTCCCTCAATGAACTGGGGGTTTGGGACCAGTTCCTGAAAATAATGGATGAATATTACAACTGGATTTTGCCACTCACATTTCTTTCCACTTTCACAGAAGAAAAACTCAATTAAAATGTTTTAGCCTCCCTCACCTGTGGTTGTTCCCCAAGCTTGAGTTCTTCCTACAAATCTAATGATTCACTAACCATTTATTTCAACCTTGAAAAGGGGATTCTTGGTTCTTATCTACTTGTACAGTGAGACAGAATGATTACTGAAAACTGTGGACCTTGCTGAGAGTGCAAACTACTGGACAAAGGGGACTTGCTGTAGTCCAATCGCTGAAATGGATATCAAATGGATATCAAAGACTGCTTAATAATAATAATAATAATAATAATAATAATAATAATAATAATAATAATAATAATAATAATAATAATAATAATAATAATAATAATAATAATAATATTTTAATTTTTATACCGCCCTTCTCCCGAAGGACTCAGGGCGGTGAACAGCCGAGTAAAAACAATACAATATATTACAATAAAAACTATTTAAAAAACTTATTCGATAAGGCCTAAATTTAAATATAAAATACATAATATAAATATAAAATAAACCCCTTTTAAAACAAATTAAAAACCCCTATCAAGCCAGTCCTGCTCGGAAGAATAGGTACGTCTTCAGCTCGTGGCGAAAAGTTTGGAGGTCAGGAAGTTGTCGAAGTCCTGGGGGAAGCTCGTTCCAGAGGGTAGGTGCACCCACAGAGAAGGCTCTCCCCCTGGGGGTCGCCAGCCGACACTGTTTGGCTGACGGCACCCTGAGGAGACCCTCTCTATGGGAGCGTACCGGTCGGTGGGAGGCATGTGGTGGGAGGCATGTAAAGTAGAACAGACTTTTGTAGGATGCTATATATGCCAACACATTTGAAAGATGATTTATCTCCATATCAGCTCATAGAAATGGGAAAAACTATTTTTTAAAAATTAAGAATACAAAAGTACTATGTTCCCTATTGCTTGTGACTTGTCAAATAATGATATGCTTGCTAAGCAGAGTGACCTTTCTGATGGTCGCATCCCCAGCCCTGTTTTCTCTTCCTTTTGTAGCCCCGAAGTTCTGCCCTGAGTGTGGTGACACTGCATAATAATTATTCCTCTTTTCTTCATATTTGAAGAGTAATCCATTTCTTGCTACAATTCATAAAACTGATAGTACTATTATTCATTCTTTTGTAAGAAATAATTGAAAGAAATACCCAAAATTAAACACACAGGACAACACAACTGAAATTGAATTACAATTACAACCTGACTCTGTGGTCTCTTCTCATAATCCCAAAAACTTCAACCAAAAACTGTTTACTATTGACCTCACCCCATTCCTAAGAGGGCGTGCATAAGAGCACAAAAGTGCCTACCATTCCTGTCCTATTGTTCCCTTTCATTATATCAAATAATATAGTTGTTGCATACTTTTGCTTATACATATGTTTATATGATATGTTGTTGTTTTATGTTGATGTTTGCGTATACTGTTGTGACAAAATAAAAAAACAACAATTCAGTTGGGTCTTCTACCAGCGCAACAAGCATCAATTTAACAACATATGTACAGTTTCTACTATACATACATACAAGATTTCTAATTTTAATGTTTAAAATCACATACAAAAAGTCTGCTAAAGTTTTAATCTTATCCATACAAGATTCTCCACTAGGGATCAGATAGAAAGCCAGAAAAAATTGCTCTTTTTCTGAGCATATTGTCTACCGTTTGAATTGAAAAGCATACTATGTAATAGATTGTTGGGGACAGAAGGAAGCCCAGATGGAATAATTTCAAGAGAAAGACTGAAATCCCCAATTGTAGAGAACAGAAAGATTAGATCCACACTGATCTAAAGTGAGTTATCAGATCTTGAAGGGAATCAATGTACTTTCAAGAGAGACTTAAGCCAGTCGGGCATTTATTATTCAGACTACTCAATATACTCCAGATAATTCTCTCAACCGACCAATGCTACTTTAGCAACCTTAGCCACAATATAACTCAGTTTAGTGCTCATGTCTGCAGCAAGAAGCCTTTACCCATACTATTAAATGCATGACAGCTTTAAAATGGGAGATGAAGCAACAAGGATGACACTCAGATAGAACACAGTACATAGAATATCACAGTTGGAAGGGACCTTCGAGGTCTTCTAGTCCAATCCTCTGTTTATACAATTTCAGATAAATGGTTGTCCTGTCTCTTCTTAAAAGCCTCCAGTGATGGAGCACTCACAACTTCTGAACACAAGCTGTTCCACTGGTTGGCTGTTCTGTTAGGAAATTTCTTCTTAATTCTAGATTTGATCATTCTCTGATTAGTTTCCATCTATTGTTTCTTGTCTTGCCTGCAGGTGCTTTGTGGCAGCCCTTCAAATATTGCTATCTGCTATCATGTCTCTCTTTGTCTTTCTTTTACTACCCTAGACATACCCAATTCCTGCAACTGTTCATCATAAGTTGCTCTTCTCTGCACTGTTTTTTGAAGTCTCAACATCTTTTTTATAATGCGGTGACCAAAACTGGGTACAGTATCCCTAAGGTAAAGGTTCCCCTTGCACATACATGCTAGTCGTTGCCGACTCTAGGGGGCGGTGCTCATCTCCGTTTCAAAGCCGAAGAGCCAGCGCTGTCCAAAGACATCTCCGTGGTCATGTGGCCGGCATGACTAGACACCAAAGGCGCACGGAACACTGTTACCTTCCCACCAAAGGTAGTCCCTATTTTTTCTACTTGCATTTTTACGTGCTTTCGAAACTGCTAGGTTGGCAGAAGCTGGGACAAGAAACAGGAGTTCACCCCGTTACACAGCAGCACTAGGGATTCGAACCGTTGAGCTGCTGACCTTTCGATCTACAGTATCCTACCTACCACAGTATCCCTACCTACCTCTACATTTTGCACTGTGAACCCTCATTCCATTCCAATGCCTCTTGGAATGGAATGAGTGCCTCTTTGTCAGTTTTATTTTCTCTCCCTCTTATTCAAGACAAGAAGCAATTATCCATGTTTGACCACGCTGACTAAATTGCTATGGATATTGAAATCAAACACACCTGATGGCAGGGGCAGTTATCCAGGAAGAGAAGCTGTTTTTAACACAAGCCTCAAATCCAATTTATTGATCAGGGAAGCAGGCATAATCAAAAACTTGGTTCTGCTGCCAGTTATTCGGTTTAAGAAAAGATCCAAATGAGAATTATTCTACCATTGAAAAAAGTTATTCTACAATTGCAAATTTTATGATATTCTTCATTATTACTGCATTCTTAGAAAATGGAGAAATTTAATGCAGAAATCAAACAACAAATAGACTATTCTTTCTAGCAGTAATTTTAATACTGAAACTAGAATCTCACTATCTTTCATTTCCTCCCCCCTTCAGAAAATAATTGCATGATTATTATCATGCACATTTTCATGTTCCTTGTTTCTGAAATATTATCAAGTAAATGAAGAACATGTGACTTTCAAATGATTGTTTATTAATAAATAAAATATGCATTATTGTTTATGGAAGTTCCCTGCTTATCCACGAGTAAGGCTTTGAAGCTTTCGCCCTTCATTTTGGCATTTGCCAATGCACTCTATAAATCTGAAAATGTATTCAAAATTACAGAGAGATTTAAGAAACATCAGAAAAATGTGAAGCACCAAGAACTCCATATTTTCATTATCATTGTTTTTTGAACTATTATCAAGTGAATGGAGAGAAAGTGACTTTCAAATAATCGTTTAGTAATAAATAAAATTGTATTGCTTATAGAGATTCACTGCTTATGCATGAGTAAGACTTTGAAGCCTTCCCCTTTTATTTTGCTTTTGGCAATGCTCTCTGTATACTGGGAAATTTATTCAAAATTATAGAGAGGTTTAAGAAACACCAGTTATACAATTCAGAACACTAAAGCCGGAGGTAAAAAAAAAAAAAGCACACAATTACTGTGCACAAGTTTAAAAGCAGTTGCTGACATTATATAGTATTAAATAGCACAAGAAAAAAAATATAATATCCAACATAATGCAGGCACTTAAGGCTTCTGTACTGAATTGTAACCGATACCTGCAAGATTCTTCATGTGGATTGTAAAAAGGAAAGAAAATGAAATCAAATTTTGAATAATGTAGCTGTGGATTAAAAAGAAGAAAATGTTATTTTTTTTAAAAAAATGGCATTTGTAATGCTTTCATCATTCTTAATAATAAATAAGTTTTTAAAAAGCTATTTTCCATTTCTGGTGGCTTTGAAAATGGGACAAGTGAGAAGTCCATAAAGATGAACTATTCTGGAACTCTGGAACCAATCTAGAGCAATCTAAATGCAGTTCTGAAATAGCTTTCCAAATTCTGACTATTAATGATGAAGATCTCAGCAGTTCTATGGAGAGGAAATATGCATTTGAACTCATGCTTTAATGGAAAATAGTCATTTAATATTTATTGCATGGAAAATAGTCATTTAAGAGAAAAATTACAATAATTGTTTAAAAGTAGGGAGGTTATTGTAAATCTGATATTAATGGACATATTGTATTAAGATACAATGGAATTACAGGTATATGACAAAATCTATGAAAATGACAAGGAACCATAATAAACATGTTAACCAATTCTCATTCAGTGAAGGCACTTTGAAGCTATTATTACCTCTAAAATACTTCAAATCTATTTGACTAGAATTGTCTCAGAAATGCCTGGAACACAGAAAGAAATCCTAAAAGAATAAATTCCCGGTCATTTTCCATGGTGAATGTTGTCAGATGGTCCTTATTCCAGATGGTGCCAGACCATGGAACAAAATAAACTTTGATTATTTTCACAGTTATAATTCCACACAATAAAATGATAATCCCTTAATTCAAGATATGCTGTCTTTCCAAAGATTTTCAGATGTTTTGATTGACAGCCTAAGCAACTTTCCAAGAACAAACTCTGCATAAGAAAGCTTCGTCATGTTCAACCCAAATTAAACCTATTTGATCAAGGCAAAAGTTGTTGCAGAAATATTAAAACAAGCCTTTTCCCAAGGTTCAAAGATTCCCTAAAACAGTACAGCTGTTTTGAGTTTGAAGGCGACTCTTTGAAGCAAACAAAATGTCATTTCAAATCAGCAAATTATTAACAGAAACAATATTCTTACCTGAGGTCGTTTCCAAATAATCCCCTGAGTTTTGGAAGAATAAAGTCCCAATTCTTTATAGCCAAGAGAGGAGGGGCAAGCAGGAAATTGTTCATCTTTGAAGAGAGTCCCAGAGTGCAAACATTGCCTTTTCAGGGCCTCAAAATCCTGGTTTAAGTATTTTACAATATTTCCACTGGATCCTAGGCCATCTAGGATGGCCTTTTCCCTGGCCAGTTTGAAGGCTATGGCTGACATAGCACCTGGTTCCCTGTGAAATGTTAGGGCACAAAGGCTTTAAAGTTAACAGCAAGGAGGAAAGTATGCAAGTGAAGGCCACAAAGAGGTGGGTCAAAGAAATATCTGACACAGTCTAATGCCTCCAAAGAAAAAAGGAACATGCCAAGGTAAATAGGTACATAGCGCCAATCAGTAAATGATAAGAATATGGTATTCAATCTACTCTGCATTCCTCTGATGTTAAATATTGCCTTTCTCTTCCTCCCCCTCCCTTTCTTTTAATAGTCATCTCTACCCAAGCCTTAAATTCAGACTCAATAGTCCTCCCTAACTTATTTTTAATGGGGGGAGGAAAATATCAAGTATATGACTAAAGATGAATTGATAAGTCAAATGTCAGTAAAATGAAAATTAATTTTTGTCCCAGGCTCATACCTGCTCAATGCAATAATCAAAGGCCAAAGACAAACTCTGATTCCTAAACCTAAAAGACTCGTTGCCCAAAATCCAATATAGAGAAATAATAGACAAAACAAATAAGCAACAAAACTTGTCATTAAAACCTACCGTTACTTTTAAGGTTAATGCTTCTAATTGCAAACATCCAGCTTGTAACTGTACTCAGCTAATAGCTGATGGCCACTTACTGACTGTAAAATGCTTTTTAAATTTTTTTTAAAAAAGGCCTTTGAGGGAGTCTTTCAGTCTTGACCAGTCCTGTCCTGTGATGTCTTGCAGACAATTATATATATATATTTCTCAGTCCCCTTATATATCTACTTTCTGGATGGCTAAGATGGAGCTCTCTAGAACAGGGGTTTCCAACCTTGGTCCCTTTACGACTTGTGGACTTCAACTCCCAGAGTCCCTCAGCCAGCAAAGCTGGCTGAGGAACTCTGGGAGTTGAAATCCACAAGTCTTAAAGGGACCAAGGTTGGAGACCCCTGCTCTAGAATATGCTCCTGAGGTCTAATCTTAGTTATGTGAGTTTCTAAAAGGGAACATCTGGCTTTTCATTCAGTCATTATGGAAAGACACATTTTATGGACATAAAGACACAATATACAATAACTCCAACATGGCAGCTGCAGTTTAGTCTTTGAAGAAAACATTTGTATTTCATTGTCTGGATATTGGATCCAGCTTTTTCTGAATGGTTTATTAGCTAGGTTTAGTTTGGCCAGTCTGTTCATATCCTTGGGTAGCAGTGAAGCAGCATACTCTGTTTAAAAGAGACAGCCATTTTAGTAGGAAGCCTGGCTAAGAAGCTTTCACAGTCTGCCAGATATATATGTGCATGTGTGTTTTTACTGTAAATAAAAAGTCTGCATAGTCAAATCAAGATTCCTTTCTACCCATATTTTATAGATATCATATGGCCACAAGGAGTGTGTGTGAAAATAAAATAATCAGAGTGATGGAGCATCCTGCATGGTTCCTGGCTCTACCCCATTGCTTTAAGTTCATTCTCCATGCAGAAAGAACATTTTTTAAAAAATTATTTTTATTACAATTTTTTTCCATAACAGTTGTACATATTCAACAGAGCCGTGACATTATTGTATATTTCAGATCTACCTTCCATGTAATTTCTATATACATTATATACATCTAATCATCAATAGCCTTATATGTATTTTGTTTTCTATTTCTATTGATTGTCCATGTGTACCAATTTTCCCAGACCGCATAGTATTCTGAATCTTCTTTTTCTTGTAGTTCTATTATAAGCCTGTCCATTTCTGCACAATCATATACTTTTTGGATAATCAGACTCTCTGGTGGTATGTTACTAAGTTTCCAATATTGTGCGAACGCAATCCTTGCCGCTGTTAGAATGTGCAAAATCAAGTATCTTGTTTTTTAATCAAATTTTGTCTTCAATATTCCCAAGAGAAATGTTTCTGGATTCAGTTCAATTTGACATTTTGTTATATCCTGTAACTTAATCCAGTACCTTTTTGCTTCGGGGCACGTCCACCAGGCAGCATGTAGAAAGAACATTAACCTTTCTGGTAATCCTCTTTTCTGGCTTTGTATAACATGTAGAAATAGGGAAAATTAGTTTAGTATCCTTAAGGATGTTTTGGATTCAAACTAGTCCTCTAATTCGAATGATGACTGGATTATGGTGTTCAGATAACCTGCTCATCACTTTAAGCAGTTAAGTGGAAAGAAAGAATAAAATAAGCATACCTCTTTAAAGCATGGCTCCATATTCTTTCAATCTATAAATATGGAAACATAGCTGAAGTAAATAGACACATCTTCTAGCAGCCTGAACAAATAACCAAGCAAGAACTAGAATGCTTTTCAAATATTATTAAAAGAATTTTCCTGGGTCACTTTCTCCGAGCAGTTGAGAACACAGGTAAATAAGAGACAAAGCACACTGCTGGTGGAGAGGAGGTTGATCTCTTTATTTCCCAAAAACAAAGGAGTTTATTCTTGGGGGTATCTACAGAGAGAAAAATGGGGTTCCAAAACTTTTTACAAGGGGATTGGCCCTTAATGTGGGGCTGTGGAATGTATATGTGCTGGTTCATGTGTGGGCTTGAGTTCCCTACATGCTTTTTCTAGTGCAGGGGTTCCCAATCTTTTCTATACCCTGCAGCCCTAGAATGCTTCTGATATGTTCTTGCACCCCTTACAGAAGTAAATAATTATGTGCATATAATTATGCATATAAAGTATAATTTTGAAACTTCTAAACCCAGTTTTTGCACCCCCTGGAATATCGTCTTGCACCCCGGTTAGGAACCCCCGTTCTAGTGTGTGACTCTGTCAACAGATCAATTTTAAGTGTGACTGAACAGGTTCTTTGTCTGGTTAATTACTCATGCCCAAGTACTTGGTTTTAGTACTTGGTTATGAGGTTCTCAGTTGATCCCTTACTGGAGATGTAGTTTAGTAATCTATAGTTACACTGTATCTGCCATAGTTTCCAGCTTCAGTGGATCATGGATTTTGGTTCATGGTTGAGGGATAGTTGAAACAGTGAGAGAAATAAAGTTAATTTTGGAATAGAGAATCTCCTATGATTATTATTGATTATTGAAATAAAATACTTTCCTCAGTATGAAGTGAAGATGATTAAATATAAAGCAGGTTTGCTGTCACCACAGTGTGGTGGATTTAGAAGAGAATTTTAGGGCATACAAAAGGAGGAGGAGAAAAGGCTCTGGGTGGGGCAATCAGTGGGAAAGAAAAAAAAAGAAAGGAAAAAGTATGTTTGTCACAGAATACCATCCCAATGCAACAAAATGCTGCTTAAGGGTGTTCTCTCAGCTATTCTGCTTCCTTCTTGAATAGCAGTTATAAATATTTTACAAATAGCTTTACCCCTATTTTCCCCCTATTTCCAGTAACATCTGAGGTAGTTTTTATAGTCAGAATTTATCTCTGTCATTACACACAGAATAATATCTATCCTAAAAAGTACAAGTGGGCTACAATCATTTGTATGGAGGTTTCTTCTGATCAAAAATCCACTTTAATTCCCCCTTCTATAGGTTCAATACTTTAGCTTGCCAAATTCCCTGTAAATCACAGAACTATGATATTTTCAGATTTAAACAACTGAATATACAGAATTCAGAAAAAAAAATCCCCTGCAATTTCAAATACTTAGGCAAGATAGAGACTCTCTAAGAATAAATAGTGCTGGCAAGAATCAACTTCCATGAAAAAAAAGATGCAAAGTAAAATTTTGTATCTTTCACCTCTACGTAAATTAGACTAGGTAAGTTATTGTGAATTTAACAGCGCTATTTTTCTATATGCTAGAAACCTCTAGTAGTAAAAATTGGTTGGCTGGCAAACTAAATATTTTAAATTCAATTATAGTGTTTCTTTCATTTACCTTTCCTTTAGGGTTCTATTTTTCCAGTCTACTGCCTACTCTATATTCAACCTCCTTGCCTGCAGGTTTAACTGTCTCAGCTTCTCTGCGGCAGGGTAATTTTTCAGTCTTCAGATTACACCATTAATATGGTATCCAGTTTTAATCCTAGTAAAATAATAGCTTTTAACAATTGGATTGTAAACATATCATCAGTCTTCTCCCTGAATAATGGGGGATTCCTTGAAGATCTCAGAACAGTGTCTCTACAGTTGTATAAGTTTCCCTATCTCATTTTAATATCTGAACTGCCATTTTCTTCTGTATATTGCCATCCACAGGTTATCCAGATTTATTCAGATATGCTGTAAAATTACATTGTAATTTTAAATTTCTATCAAACACAGCTATGAGCTTTATGAGCCTGAAAGAGAATGAATAGTGTTAAGCCAGGTAAAGATTTGAACTAAAGATCTGATCTGGGTAAAGATTTAAAACTGAAGAAATTACCTGGTCAGGTAACAAAATGTCTGCAAGCAAATAATCAAGCTTAGAGAGCACCAAGGGTTCCACAATTGAATTTCAAGCTGCATATGTTCTCTTCTGTTGGTTCAATTACATTTTCCTTCACCCCAGCTCTATGTTTGAATCACCACACCGTATTGGCTCTTCAATTGGCACAGTATATTCTTGTTTCTTGGTGAAAATCCTTTCAAGTTTTCTGAACTGTTTTAAGCACCTTGCCTAGATCAACATATTCAGAAAAAAGGCTTTCATCAAATGTCATCCTTACAAAGTTTTATTGTGAAATGGTCTTGCTTCTCAGAAGACATTTTCATACATATATTCCAGAGCATACAGGGAATTTCTAGAAGATGTACTCGGTAAACTAAACCTTGCAGGCTTCACTTCATAAGTAGAGGTTTTTGTGTTTTTCCATTATACAGAGATTTCTCTGTATGCAAGCAAAATCTTCATGTGCAACAAATCTTGGCTTTTGCTGCTTATCTCATCTAGCTGTTGCTAGTAGTAACAACTAAAAGTAAAACAAAATGATGCACAAGCACCACCTAGAGGCAATAGGGTACAGTAGAAAGAGAGGATGCATTAATTATCAAGAAAGGATGGCAGCTCTGTTGGGTCATATCTGACTAAGAATGGACCTTTAAGTATCCCTTAAGAGTTGTCAAGAGAATTACACAGCACTAATTAGTGCCACATTTAACATTTCAGTGAAAATTTTCAAGATGGCTTAGGATAATGATATCCTTCATTCTTCATAAACTTCATCCTGTCCACTCACTAAACCAGCTTTCCCCAACCACACACATATATTCTCATAGATTCTCCAACCAATATGGCAGTCACCTAGGTGGAGATCAATATATTTACACAACACAAGATTAGGGAAGATTGAAACAAACTAGACCAAGCAGCACAGAAAGTATAAGGAGTGGTTTTGCTAATGGCTGCTTAGGGGTCCCTGGTTAATTCCTTATATACCAACTCAAACTAAAGGAAAAGCTATAATTGTTGATAAATTAATAAGTTATTATTAATTTATCAACAATTATAGCTTTTCCTTTAGCAAGACCTTCAATATAGGTCAATACAATACAATACAAATACAAATACAATACAAATAGAATGAGACTATTGCCCTATACATTGTAAGCCGCCCTGAGTCTTCGGAGAAGGGCGGGGTATAAATGTAAACAAAAAAAAAAAAAAAAAAAAAAAAAAAAAAAAAAATATATAAAGCACAGAAGCGATCATCTGTCTCAATTTCAGTCTGGGCCTTAATTCAATGTCAATCTTCTAATAAATGTGTCTCTCGTGCCCTCTTATTACCTTATTTTCTTCAAAATAATATACCCAGTCTTTCAACCAACAAAAGAGCTAGCTTCCATTTGTGCAATAAAAATAAAAATTGGTGGTAATGTTTATGCATTACATTTTTTTACTGCAGTGGCCTAGATCATGTTTTTCAACCTTGGCAATTTTAAGATATGGGGACTTCAGTTCCTAGAATTCCCCAGTCAGCATACTGGAACTTGAAATCCACACATCTTAAAGTTGCTGAGGTTAAAAAACATTGTCCTGGATGATTCTAGAAGAATGACCAGTGCATAATCAGTCAGAAAAAATGGCATGGATCACGTTGGATAGATATTCATCAGCATACTGCTGTTGTTAGAGTTAATTACACATACAATAGATAAAGGGAAGAAAGTGCTTAAAATGTTATTCATGTATGCAGTACAGAATGTTTAAAAATCACTCTTTGCAGGAGAATAAACCAAGGTTAGCTCCAAGGACTTCATGAGTCAGCAACAAACGATGAAAACAATTGGTTTAAATTTCCCGTTGGAACAGAATAATATTAAATTGGCAGTGGTTGCGCTTCAGCAGTTTCTGGCAGCAGAATGCCACAGAACTAAAGAGGCTTCTCTTTAGAAAACCAGACTGAAAAGTAAGATGGCAAAAAATTAGCAACTTACCATTTATGTCAAACAAAGATTTTTTTTTTTTTATTGAACAGATTTGCCCAAGCTTTAAAGCAGAGGTAGTCAACCTTTTCATACCTACCGCCCACTTGTGTATCTCTGTTAGTAGTAAAATTTTCTAACCACCCACTGGTTCCACAGTAATGCACTGTGTATTGTGTATGTCTCTCGCACATCGTGGATTGGGTTTGGGGAGGGCCTCCGGCTACCAGCTCTGCTTGTCTGTTACAGCTGGGTGGTGTGGGGGGAGATGAGTGAGCTATTCTGGGACAAGGCTCTTTTGTTTGCAGTCGCACTAAAGCGTCATTTAGTTTCACTTACGTAACGTGAACTAAACTTATGCGCAGGTGATACAAATAGTATATTTTCAGAAATTTAAGTTGTCACGGGGAATTTTATGAAAACCTAATGAAAATTTTTTAAATAATGCTATGAATTTTTTTTAAAAAGTCAATTAAATAAAAAAAAAAGGAAAGTGCTTCAGTATCGGACAAAACCCCTACCGCCCACTATGAAAGCTGGAATGCCCAATAGTGGGCGGTAGGGACCAGGTTGACTACCACTGCTTTAAAGCATCTCTGATGTTTCATAGCAATCAAAAACCTGACTTGTGACAGTCAAGAGCAGACAAAAATGATGCTGTAGGAATGATCAAAATAAGGATAGCCTTGTGAAAGGAACAAGACCCAGAACACAAAAGGAAGGGGACTTGATTAAAATTGGACTTATTTCCTCACTAACCACTTCCTTTTCATCTGAATGGATGGTCAGGAAGAATGCCAAAAGCTGTAGGAGTAAGAAGCTAAAGTAATTCAGATACAAAGCTTCTCAGAGAGGTCTAGGACAACTCACCGAAACCAACTTGCCCTGGTCAACTTGCCATGGGACATCTTGCTGTGACAACTCTTCACAGTTGTCACCTAATGACTGCTAATCCCAATTGCAATTGGCAAGGAAGGACTACCTGTCCTGCATTATCTCACAACCCGCAGATTAGGTTATTAACTCTCTTATCTTTCAGATAAGGCTCCTCAGCCTTTCTGGAGATTCCAAAAACTGACCCTACAACCTTTGTCTTACAAATGTGATCAAGAGCCACTGGCTTTAATTACTAAGTACTTTAAGGCTACTTCCTTGATCATCAGATTCAGAATAGAGCTGGAAGAGACCTTGGAGATCTTCTAGTCCAGCCCCCTGCTCAAGCAAGAGATCCTGTACCATTTCAGACAAGTGACTGTCCAGTCTCTTCCTAAAAACTCCAATGGTGAAGCACCCACAACATCTGAAGGCAAGCTATTCCACTGGTTAATTGTCCTCACTGTTAGGAAATTTCTCCTTAATTCCAAATTGCTTCTCTCCTTGATTAATTTTAATCCACTGTTTCTTGTCCTGCCTTATGGAGCTTTGAAAATAAAAATTGGTGGTAATGTTTATGCATTACATTTTTTTACTGCAGTGGCCTAGATCATGTTTTTCAACCTTGGCAATTTTAAGATATGGGGACTTCAGTTCCTAGAATTCCCCAGTCAGCATACTGGAACTTGAAATCCACACATCTTAAAGTTGCTGAGGTTAAAAAACATTGTCCTGGATGATTCTAGAAGAATGACCAGTGCATAATCAGTCAGAAAAAATGGCATGGATCACGTTGGATAGATATTCATCAGCATACTGCTGTTGTTAGAGTTAATTACACATACAATAGATAAAGGGAAGAAAGTGCTTAAAATGTTATTCATGTATGCAGTACAGAATGTTTAAAAATCACTCTTTGCAGGAGAATAAACCAAGGTTAGCTCCAAGGACTTCATGAGTCAGCAACAAACGATGAAAACAATTGGTTTAAATTTCCCGTTGGAACAGAATAATATTAAATTGGCAGTGGTTGCGCTTCAGCAGTTTCTGGCAGCAGAATGCCACAGAACTAAAGAGGCTTCTCTTTAGAAAACCAGACTGAAAAGTAAGATGGCAAAAAATTAGCAACTTACCATTTATGTCAAACAAAGATATTTTTTTTTATTGAACAGATTTGCCCAAGCTTTAAAGCAGAGGTAGTCAACCTTTTCATACCTACCGCCCACTTGTGTATCTCTGTTAGTAGTAAATTTTCTAACCACCCACTGGTTCCACAGTAATGCACTGTGTATTGTGTATGTCTCTCCATCGTGGATTGGGTTTGGGAGGGCCTGCTACCAGCTCTGCTTGTCTGTTACAGCTGGGTGGTGTGGAGATGAGTGAGCTATTCTGGGACAAGGCTCTTTTGTTTGCAGTTGCACTAAAGCGTCATTTAGTTTCACTTACGTAACGTGAACTAAACTTATGCGCAGGTGATACAAATAGTATATTTTCAGAAATTTAAATTGTCACGGGGAATTTTATGAAAACCTAATGAAAATTTTTTAAATAATGAATTTTTTAAAAAAAGTCAATTAAATAAAAAAAAAAAGGAAAGTGCTTCAGTATCGGACAAAACCCCTACCGCCCACTATGAAAGCTGGAATGCCCAATAGTGGGCGGTAGGGACCAGGTTGACTACCACTGCTTTAAAGCATCTCTGATGTTTCATAGCAATCAAAAACCTGACTTGTGACAGTCAAGAGCAGACAAAAATGATGCTGTAGGAATGATCAAAATAAGGATAGCCTTGTGAAAGGAACAAGACCCAGAACACAAAAGGAAGGGGACTTGATTAAAATTGGACTTATTTCCTCACTAACCACTTCCTTTTCATCTGAATGGATGGTCAGGAAGAATGCCAAAAGCTGTAGGAGTAAGAAGCTAAAGTAATTCAGATACAAAGCTTCTCAGAGAGGTCTAGGACAACTCACTGAAACCAACTTGCCCTGGTCAACTTGCCATGGGACATCTTGCTGTGACAACTCTTCACAGTTGTCACCTAATGACTGCTAATCCCAATTGCAATTGGCAAGGAAGGACTACCTGTCCTGCATTATCTCACAACCCGCAGATTAGGTTATTAACTCTCTTATCTTTCAGATAAGGCTCCTCAGCCTTTCTGGAGATTCCAAAAACTGACCCTACAACCTTTGTCTTACAAATGTGATCAAGAGCCACTGGCTTTAATTACTTCCTTGATCATCAGATTCAGAATAGAGCTGGAAGAGACCTTGGAGATCTTCTAGTCCAGCCCCCTGCTCAAGCAAGAGATCCTGTACCATTTCAGACAAGTGACTGTCCAGTCTCTTCCTAAAAACTCCAATGGTGAAGCACCCACAACATCTGAAGGCAAGCTATTCCACTGGTTAATTGTCCTCACTGTTAGGAAATTTCTCCTTAATTCCAAATTGCTTCTCTCCTTGATTAATTTTAATCCACTGTTTCTTGTCCTGCCTTATGGAGCTTTGAAAAATAAATTGATCCCCTCCTCTTCGTGGCAGCCTCTCAAATACTGGAATACTGCTATTGTTTCCCCCCCTAGTTCTTTTCTCTAGACTAGCCAAACCCAAATCCTGCAGCCATTTTTCATATGTTTTAGTCTCCAGGTCTTTAATTGTCTTAGTTGCTCTTCTTTGCTCTTCTTTTCCAAAGTGTCAACATCTTTTTTGTAATGTGGTAACCAAAACTGGATGTAGTATCTCAGATGTGATCTTACTAAGGCTTTATAAAGCGGTACTAATATTTCACATAATTTTGATTCTATGCCTCTGTTCATATAACCAAGGATTGTATTAGCTTTTTTGGCTGCTGCCGCACACTACTGACTCATGATTAAGTGATCATCTACTAGGACTCCGAGGTCCCTCTCGCAGTTACTGTTTTTGAGCCAAGTTTCGCCTAATCTGTGCTTGTACTTTAATCTCAAAGCCTTGTTTCCTAGTCCCTCCTGCAGCTGCCAGGTTGACAGTCTTTCTGCAATTCTCCCCAAATGCATAGGAAAAATCCCAACCTTGGTGTTTTTGGCATTCCACAGCCTGTGCAGTTTACTTATAATTTTCAGACCTTAATAAGTCACTCTGTTATTGCAGAAATAAACGGCCACTATTTTTTTTTCCTAACAAAAAATACATTCTAACTCCTCGTCTGCCTGAATTGTCATTCTGGGACTTCTGCCTTTAGCTGCTTCAGAACTGCTAAGCTCTCTCTGTTAGAAAAAGAAATTTGGCATTCGAAAATGCCAAGAATGTTGCAGTTGCATGGAAAAATTATATTAAAAAAAAAGAAGAAGAAAAAGAAGAAGACTGGAATTTGGTGATCTCACCTTTCCTTTCCCTTGCACTGAGTTGTCATGTTATAATCAGCTATTAGTACAGTCCCTTCACTGTAACAGATTTACAAGTATGTATTACGAGTATCTTATGCTAGTAATGCTAATAGGCAGCTGTGCAAGTCTATAATTGAATTGTGCAATCATAATGAACAAGGTGCTTGTAGCAGGAATTCTTGACAATATCAGCTTTTAAAATACTCGAGACCTTCCTATCCCAGCAAAATCTGAAATGGCACAAATGGAAAGTGTCATTTGCATAACAGTATGACTTGTGTCATGTCATTGTTCCCTTCTGAGCCCTATTCCAATAGACACCCACAGGTTCCAAAAAAGGAAGACAGATTAGCTCTGCTTCATTTATTTTTAGCAGAATGAGTTTTAAATTCATCCAGAATGCCGTAGACCCAGTGGTGAGATTCAAGTAATTTAACAACTGGTTCTCTGCCCTAATGTTTTCTTCCAACAACCAGTTTGCCAAACTGCTCAGAAAGTTAACAACCGGTTCTCCCGAAGTGGTGCAAACTGGCTGAATCCCACCACTGCGTAGATCCCTAGGCTGGCACATGTAACACCACTGTTAAGTGAGCTGCACTGACTTGCCAGTTGCTTCTGGATTTAATTCAAGATGTTGGTTATTACTTTTAAAGTCCTTTATGGCAGGGATACCCAACACCACCAGGAACTGGGCTATACAAGCAAGCAAAGTCCCATCTGCGCATGCACAGGATCCAGGCATTGTGCAAAACCACACAGACCTATCCCATGGAAAAACCACCTCCACAGAACTGATCCTTGGTGCCTAAAAGGTTAGGGGCCACTGCTTTATGGCATGGGGACAGGATATCTGGGAAACCATCTTTCCTCAATAGGACTGACTCGCCCCCCTTATGCTGGCAGAAAGGGATCCATTCAGCCAAGGAATTTCAGCTAGTGGAATCCAGAAGAGCCTTTCTTCTTATGGCTCCCGCTCTTTGGAACATCTTGCTACAGGAGATGAGAACTGTTAAGTTCGGGTATTGACGAGGCAGGAGACCAGGTTAGTGACAACAGCTCTTTAATATAGTGTGACCCAGCAAAACTCTGGAGAAAAACCTCTCCTTATATACACTTCAGCCTGAGGCTGCAACCAATCAGGAACGAGATATTTCCCGCCTAAAACTCCCGCCAAAACTTACAGTAATACATTACACTCCTTCCCTCCCAGAAGGCACTTTGCCAATATTTGCATATTACTTCTCTACGTAGTCCTGCAGGTCGTGGGCGTCTCCTGACTCTCCCGGACCTCGCAGTTCACTTTCTGGAGTTGAGTCGAGCTTGCCGGAGGGACTTTTCGCCCTCTGAGCTCCTCCTCCCGCCATCCGCCCTGGATTATTCGCTCGGACCTGCTGTCCTCTAGAGGGACGGAGGTGTCGCTGGACCTCGCCTGACTCAGATAAGTCTCTGTTGGTTCTTGCTTTCTGTTTGTTCTCCAGTCAGCTGTGGGGTTAATTAAATCATAGTCAGGGCTGTTCTCGCCTAATTCTGCCTTATCGCTCAATCTGTTTCTTAATTGATCTATGTGGCGCCTCCAAACTCTGCCATCGTCTATTTCCACTAGATAAGATTTGGGGCCCGCTTTGTCTATGACTATCCCCTCTTCCAGTTTGGGCCGTGCTGTAATTATGTGCCCACACTGAGTCTCCTATGTTTAATTCTCGGATTCTATCTGGTTTTGTTTTGAACCCGTCCTGCACGTAGTTGGTGTAGCCGGTCTAGCGGGCACCTTAGCTTCCGCCCATTAATAGCTCGGCTGGGCTGCGGCGGTGGCCACACAGGGGTCCTGTGTTGACGGTTAGGAATGCGTCGATTTGTGCCTGCCAGTCTCCGGGCTGCCGTGATAGCGCTTCTTCGCACTCGAACAAAGCGTTCAGCAAGGCCGTTCGGCGCAGGGTGGAGCAGGCGCTGAGAGGGCATGTCGGATGCCCTCTTCAGCCAGGTACCCTTCAAAATAATGCTGCGGTGAACTGTGGGCGTTATCGGACACGAGGGTGTCCGGTAGCCCGTGCGTGGCGAAAAGGTGTTTTAGTGCTGGATGACGGCTAAAAACCTCTCCTTATATACCAACTCAAACTAAAGGAAAAGCTATAATTGTTGATAAATTAATAAGTTATTATTAATTTATCAACAATTATAGCTTTTCCTTTAGCAAGACCTTCAATATATAAAGCACAGAAGCGATCATCTGTCTCAATTTCAGTCTGGGCCTTAATTCAATGTCAATCTTCTAATAAATGTGTCTCTCGTGCCCTCTTATTACCTTATTTTCTTCAAAATAATATACCCAGTCTTTCAACCAACAAAAGAGCTAGCTTCCATTTGTGCAATAAAAATAAAAATTGGTGGTAATGTTTATGCATTACATTTTTTTACTGCAGTGGCCTAGATCATGTTTTTCAACCTTGGCAATTTTAAGATATGGGGACTTCAGTTCCTAGAATTCCCCAGTCAGCATACTGGAACTTGAAATCCACACATCTTAAAGTTGCTGAGGTTAAAAAACATTGTCCTGGATGATTCTAGAAGAATGACCAGTGCATAATCAGTCAGAAAAAATGGCATGGATCACGTTGGATAGATATTCATCAGCATACTGCTGTTGTTAGAGTTAATTACACATACAATAGATAAAGGGAAGAAAGTGCTTAAAATGTTATTCATGTATGCAGTACAGAATGTTTAAAAATCACTCTTTGCAGGAGAATAAACCAAGGTTAGCTCCAAGGACTTCATGAGTCAGCAACAAACGATGAAAACAATTGGTTTAAATTTCCCGTTGGAACAGAATAATATTAAATTGGCAGTGGTTGCGCTTCAGCAGTTTCTGGCAGCAGAATGCCACAGAACTAAAGAGGCTTCTCTTTAGAAAACCAGACTGAAAAGTAAGATGGCAAAAAATTAGCAACTTACCATTTATGTCAAACAAAGATATTTTTTTTTATTGAACAGATTTGCCCAAGCTTTAAAGCAGAGGTAGTCAACCTTTTCATACCTACCGCCCACTTGTGTATCTCTGTTAGTAGTAAAATTTTCTAACCACCCACTGGTTCCACAGTAATGCACTGTGTATTGTGCATGTCTCTCGCACATCGTGGATTGGGTTTGGGGAGGGCCTCCGGCTACCAGCTCTGCTTGTCTGTTACAGCTGGGTGGTGTGGGGGGAGATGAGTGAGCTATTCTGGGACAAGGCTCTTTTGTTTGCAGTTGCACTAAAGCGTCATTTAGTTTCACTTACGTAACGTGAACTAAACTTATGCGCAGGTGATACAAATAGTATATTTTCAGAAATTTAAATTGTCACGGGGAATTTTATGAAAACCTAATGAAAATTTTTTAAATAATGAATTTTTTAAAAAAAGTCAATTAAATAAAAAAAAAAAGGAAAGTGCTTCAGTATCGGACAAAACCCCTACCGCCCACTATGAAAGCTGGAATGCCCAATAGTGGTCTGTGGTCAGTGATAATTTCAAAGTCTCTCCCAAAAACGTATTCGTGAAAATTTTTCACCCCTGACACTATTGCGAGAGCCTCCTATCTAGCTGGCTGTAATTTCTCTCAGCCGGGGACATCGTTAGTGAATAGAACGCTATAGGGGCTTCTGTGCCGTTTGGGAGTCTGTGGCTAAGTACAGCTCCTACTCCATAGGGGACGATCACAAACCAATACTAACGGCAGCCTGTTGTTGTATTGTATTAACAGGCTATCGCTTGATAGCAAACTTTTACTGCCTCAAATGCCCTATTCTCTGACTTCCCCACGACCAAACTGTGTTTTTCCAAGCAATTTATGCAACGGTTCAGCAACGGTTGCCTTGTCTTTTAAAAACACGGCGTAAAGTTTACCAGACCCAGGAAAGCCTGGAGTTCTGTCTTGTTTTTGGGTGCTGGGGCTCTCTTTATCGCCTTGACTTTGCTCTCAGTGGGTGAATCCCTTTTGTCTATTCTATAGCCCAAAAATTCAACAGATTCGACCCCTATCTGACACTTGCTTGTTTGACTTTTAATCCTGCCGTCCTGAAAATGGCCAAAACTTTCCTTAATCGCTTCCCCAGTTCTCTTAAATCTTCCCTGATACCAACACATCGAAATAGGTACGACTCTGTAACCCTTGTAGAGCCGCCCATCAAATTTTGAATAGCCCGGGCCTCACCCAACTGTAACCGGGTGCACTAAAGGCACCAGTGCGTTATAATAGTCTGGGCTTCCAGCTGTGCTAGCATCTACGGGTAGCTGTTGGTAGCTTGTGCCAAGTCTAATTTGGCGAAAACTTGTCCTGCCTAGTGAGTGCAATAAGTGTTGCACTACTGGAACTGTGGGTGCTCTTTGCAATGCTTTGTTCAAGGTAGCCTTGTAATCGGCACAAATTCTTATGGACCCGTCTGGTTTCATAGGGTGATTTAATCTCCCATTTGGCATGGTCAACTGGCACTAGTATCCCTGGCAGATTAGGTTATTAACTCTCTTATCTTTCAGATAAGGCTCCTCAGCCTTTCTGGAGATTCCAAAAACTGACCCTACAACCTTTGTCTTACAAATGTGATCAAGAGCCACTGGCTTTAATTACTAAGTACTTTAAGGCTACTTCCTTGATCATCAGATTCAGAATAGAGCTGGAAGAGACCTTGGAGATCTTCTAGTCCAGCCCCCTGCTCAAGCAAGAGATCCTGTACCATTTCAGACAAGTGACTGTCCAGTCTCTTCCTAAAAACTCCAATGGTGAAGCACCCACAACATCTGAAGGCAAGCTATTCCACTGGTTAATTGTCCTCACTGTTAGGAAATTTCTCCTTAATTCCAAATTGCTTCTCTCCTTGATTAATTTTAATCCACTGTTTCTTGTCCTGCCTTATGGAGCTTTGAAAAATAAATTGATCCTCCTCTTCGCTGGTTGACTCACGATAGGTTTCTTCGTGGTGGACTGTGCTCGGCTTTGCGCCCGCCATCGGCGTGAGTCGCTTTTGTAAGGTGTCTGCTGCATGGTTGGACATCTCATGGGCTCTGGCTTCGTCCAGAGCGTTTGCCAATGTCAGGTTGCTCTTGGCTAGCAACCGTCTCCTCAAACGGATGTCTCTGACCCCCCGTATAAGTTGTTCCAGCAGCTCTTCGTCCAGATCGCGGTACTGCAATGCTTGGAGGCTTGTCTCAGGGCTGCCATGTAGTCGCTGATAGACTCGCCTTGTTGCTGCTCGCCCCCAAACTCGCATCCGAACGATTTGGACGGGCTGGTGCGAGTGATTCTTCAGGAGGGTCTGAAGGGTCTGCCACGACACGGAGTGTAGCGGTGTTGGCTCCGCCAGGGCTTCTGACGGCGATGACTGCGACCCACAGTGGCTTATGATGCGCTTATGTTGTCGGAGACTCCTGTAGCTCGCTTGCCTCCAGGAAACTTTCAAACGGGTCATATATATTCCCCATGTCTCCTGAGCAGGGTCAAACGGAGTGGGTGGCGTGTAGCCGGTCATCGCTGCATTCGCCTCCCCTTGCTGGGTTTGATTCTCGTAGTGAGTTCAGCTCTGTTCTGGTGCTCTGCCTCAAGATCCCACCTTCGTCGCCAATGTTAAGTTCGGGTATTGACGAGGCAGGAGACCAGGTTAGTGACAACAGCTCTTTAATATAGTGTGACCCAGCAAAACTCTGGAGAAAAACCTCTCCTTATATACACTTCAGCCTGAGGCTGCAACCAATCAGGAACGAGATATTTCCCGCCTAAAACTCCCGCCAAAACTTACAGTAATACATTACAAGAACCACTTCCTCTCTTTTAGCCTGCAGGAAAGGCCTTAAAATCTGGCTATGCTGACTGGCATGGGGTTGCAAAGGAAGCTGCTGGCTGGAGGTGGCTGATACACTAACAGAGAAGGTACCCCCACCTCTCCCCTCCAAACTCTTGTTTTGAGTTTGTTTTAATTTTTGCAAGTTACTCTGTCAGAGTCACCTGAACTGCGAGATGGCAGGGATGGTGGTGGTCGGTAAATTTGGGAACGGGGGGGGGGGGAGGAAGAGAAATTTAGTAGTTAGAAATTTAGTAATGACATATCTATTGGATTGAATCTGATCAGGAGTTTAAATTCTCTTCATATATACCATATGTGTTTGATATTTAGAGGTTGTTAAAAATTATCCATAGAAAAGCTACCAACAAAGTGAGATGGTCAGGGTTACCAGCTCTGGAATACAAAAATGGCACATTTGCATTAAAAAAAACAGGAGCATGTACCCCGGATTTATGAAGACAAAGATTGAGGGAGGGGGAAATTAATTGGATTATGTGTATTAATGGCACTTACTATACCCTTTTCTACTTTAAGTGCACAGATATTTGCAGATTTATGCAGTTCCTAAAAAAGGTAATCGCAGCAATGAGACCAACTATTTTTTGAGCGTCTTAAGGCTCTCTAAGGTTTCAAGCAGCTTTTTCAATTCTGGTTTCTGCAAATGTGCTTGTCATGATATTTCACTGAATTTCCAAGCAGCATGTTTCTAAAGTTCTGCAATTCTATGTCTTTGAGCATGACTGAACACTGTTTGGCTCTCGCTGTTCTTCATAATACTCCATTCAATTTCTCCTTTTCCCTAGTTTTTCATATTTCCTCCCAACTATCAATCATCATTCCATGCCCATTAAGTACATTCAGTTTGCACTCAGCTACTTTTTTTGCATTGGGCTTTTTTTTTTTTTACTTCTGGCCAAATTAGACTTTTGTAAAGTTGAGATTTTCCCATGAAATATTAAGCATGAATGCTGTCATTTTGGCTACATAATCTCACCCAGTATACTGGGTACAAAATGACTGTACAATATGATCTATAACAAAATACGGTAGCTTGCTGGTTTGTGGCTTAATATATGATATGAAATTGAATCTGTCCTTCATGGTTAATATACAATTCCGTTTTGTATGAACTATTCCAGTGGTGGGTTTCAAAAAATTTTACTACCGGTTCTGTGGGTGTGGTTTGATGGGCATGGCATGGCTTAGCATGGGCGTCCCTAGCAACTTCAAAGAGATTTTACATAGCAAGAATGACAATATGAAACTCCGTGTCACTCACAGTAGAAGGCCCTAGTGCAGGACTTTTTGCTCCTAGGTTGAAATATCTTCAGGAAAAGGAAAACCCACTGATAAACAAAGCCTCCCACTCCTAACCCTCAGAGATGGGTCCAATAAGATATCATGATTGATGATATTAAAAACTACTTATCAAAAACTAACTCCTCGCTCAAATCATTTAAAATATAAATCCCTTAGAAGTTATGATCTAAACTTAAAATATCTGTGTACCTAGCATATACTCACCCATCCATTTTTCTAAATACCAGATTTATTGCTATCTAGCACCAAAAAAAGGCTTAGCGTTATATTGGCCAACATCCCTCCATCAATCAGATTGGTAGCTCATGTTCACTGGCTGTTGTCTGGCAATTAACTTTTCTGAACTTTTTAGCTTTACTTATCTTCAGCTCCACTAAGAACTGTCTCCATGAGTCAAAAGTCCTATAGCCTCTTCATCATACTTCTTCAGATACCGTCCATATTGAGCTTTGTTAAAAATCAATAATCCAGTTTCAACAATCAGACGTTAGAAGCATTTCATAAATTTTAACTGCCAGCAATCACTTCCATTTCCAAGCTTTTTCTTTCTGATATTCTTTCTAATCTTTTTAAGGTCTTTAAAACCCCATCTATAATGCCAGAAATAATAAAAATAAATACTATGAAAAGAAACCCAAAAGGTCTCCCTCAAAATATTTTGAAAAATAAGCTTCTTTTGGGATATGAAAAAAAAACTTTCAAGAAATCAGAAGATACAGCACATCTGCTTTTGAAAAAGATGTATAAAACTAGGGTCCATTTCTTGTACAACCCTTCTCTTCATCTCTACTACTTATAACCTGTTGAATATAGTGCAGGGGTGTCAAACTGGATTTCTTTGAGGGCTAGATCAGCATTGTAGTTTTCCGCGGGCCAGCCAGGGAAGGGCTGGGCAAGGAGACGGGACGGACGCCTCCTGCAGCACTCTACTGGCCCCATGCCCTGTTTTGGCCGGCAGAGTGTTGCAGGAGGCTGTCCAGGCCAAAAACAGGGCAGGAGGGACTGTGTCCGTCCCCCCTCCCAGCCCCGCAGCCTGTTTTGCCTGCCAGAGGCGCCGTAGGCCGGTCCTTTGTTATTTCCAAGCCAGCCCCGCAGGCCAAATTTAAGCATCCCGTTTGACACCCCTGGTCTAGTGAATTAACCTGTGCAGACTGAAGCCCAGTGTTTAGTTTATTTTATTTATTTATTTATTTATTTATTTATTTTTGTCACAACATCATATTAAAATGATTATATAGTATATGAACATATATATGAGTAAATATTAGGAGGTATAAGCATCAATATATATATAGGAAGAAAAAAAACAATAGGACAGGAACGGTAGGCACGTTTGTGCGCTTATGCACGCCCCTTATGGTCCTCTTAGGAATGGGGTGAGGTCAATAGTAGAAAGTTTTTGGTTGAAGCTTTTAGGATTATGGGAAGAGACCACAGAGTCAGGTAAAGTATTCCAAGCACTGATGATTCTGTTACAGAAGTCATATTTTCTGCAATCTAGATTAAAGTGGTTAACATTAAGTTTAAATCTGTTGGTTGCTCTTGTATTGTTGCAATTAAAGCTGAAGTAGTCTTTAACAGGAAGGACATTACAATAGATGATTCTATGAGTTAAACTTAGGTCTTGTCGAAGGCGACGGAGTTCCAAGTTTTCTAAGCCTAGGATTTCAAGTCTGGTGGGATAAGGTATTTTGTTGGAGAACTCTTCTTGTAAAATATTTCTGGACTCGCTCAATTGTATTGATGTCAGAGATGTGGTGAGGGTTCCAAACAGGCGAGCTGTATTCTAGAATTGGTCTAGCAAATGTTTTATCTGCTCTGGTTAGTAGTGTAGTGTTTTTGGAAAAGAAGCTATGCAGGATTAGGTTTACAACTCTTAGGGCCTTTTTTGCTATGTAGTTACAGTGGGCTTTGACACTTAGATCATTTGACATGAAAACTCCAAGGTCTTTAACGGGGTGGGGGTCATCTGTAAGGTAATGTCCATCAAGTATGTACTTAGTGTTTGGGTTCTTTTTTCCAATATGTAAGTCTGAGCATTTGCTGGTTGAGATTTGGAGTTGCCAAGTTTTAGACCAAGCGGTTAGATGATCAAGGTCTTTTTGAATCATAGATGTATTATCAGTGGTGTTAAATAGTTTGACATCGTCAGCAAAGAAAACTTGCTATGGTCACAAAGATCATTAATGTATAGTATGAAGAGTGTTGGTCCAAGGACGCTGCCTTGAGAAACGCCACTCTTGACAGGAACAGGATTTGATAGAGCATTGCCAATTTTGACCACTTGTTGTCTGTTGGACAGAAATGCAGATATCCATTTGTGAAGGGGTCCTGAAATGCCATAGGATTTTAGTTTTAGGAGAAGTTTATCGTGTACTACTGAGTCAAAAGCTTTGCAGAAGTCTATGTAGATTGCATCTATTGTTTTGCCTTGATCGAGATTTGTAGTCCATATGTTTTTACAGTGAAGAAGTTGTAAGTTGCATGATAATTTTTTCCTGAAACCAAATTGTTTATTGGAGAGTAGGTTGTTAGTTTCTAAGTGTGAGGTAATGGATTGGTTGATGATTGATTCCATGACTTTGCAGTTGACGCAGCACAGAGAGATCGGTCTATAATTTTCAACTAAGCTGGGGCCTCCTTTTTTGAAGATAGGGATGACTGTGGCTAGTGACCAAAGTTTGGGAAGGGAACTGGTTGTGAAAGCTTTGTCAAAGATTATGCTTAGGGGTTCTGCTATATTAGTGGAAAGTTTTTTTAAGAAGTATGCGCATAGTCCATCAGGTCCAATAGATAGTGATGGTTTCAAGTTATGAAGAGCTTTTTCAACGTTTTCTTCTGTGAAATCTATATGGGTTAAGTCATCATATTCAATGCTAGTGCGTTTATGGAATGTTGGATATGTGTTATTGCTGTTAACAAAAACTGAGCCAAAGAAACTGTTGAAGAGGTTAGCTTTAACTGTTTCGTCATTGTATTCTTTGTTGTGAGAATCTTTTAGTGGTGGGATGGATCTTGAGTCTTTAAGTTTATTGTTCACAAAATTATAAAAGGCACGATTGGAATTTGTGCGCAAAAGGTTCTCTTCTTGCTTGGTGTGATAATTTGTGCATTCAGTTTTTATTTGGTTGCATATATTTTTGTAGCGGATTTTGAAATTTGCTACACAGCCTTTTTTGTTTCTTTTCCAGAGGGATTTTTTTTTTGATTGAAGCTTTTTTATTGATATGGGTAGTTTGCTTTTCCTGGTCATGGTGGACATTTGTGGTACATATAGTTTAATGACTTTATTGATTTCAAGTAGGAAAACTCTATAGTGGTCTTCAGCGGTTGTGCAGGTTGCAAACAGATTTTGCCAGTCCAGAAATGAAAGATCGTTGTTTATAAGATCGTAGTTGGCTTTTTTGAAGTTGTAGCTGGGAATACTATTGTTATTACGATTTAAGTATGGACGTATATTGAGACGAAAATCAATCATGCAGTGGTCACTGTTGGAAAAAGGTTCTTTAATTTGTAGTCCATAAATTGAGTTGGAGTTGTTGCAGAAGATGAGATCAAGGCAGTTGTTGATCTTGTGTTGTTAGTTACAAGTTGTTCAAGACCTAGGTTTGTAACAGCATTGTATAGTGTAGTATGGATTGGATAGGTTGAACATTCATTAGTTATCCAGTTTATGAGAGGTAGATTTAGGTCACCCAGGAAGATGAGAGGATATGGGCAAGAGGTAGCCCATGTTAGCAGTGAGGTTAGCATGTTTGCATGGGTAATGTCATAGTCAGGGGCTCTGTAGCATAGTAAGAATCGAAGAGTAGTGTTGAGGGATAGGTCGCATACAATAGTTTCAGGAAGAGAAAGTTTTTGTGCAACCTGGATATTTCTTAGATTCAGTGACTTTTTGTAAAAGATAGCCACTCCACCACCTCTTCGGTGTTCACGATCTGATCGATAAACTTGATATTCTTTGTTTGAGATAATGGAGTCAGGAAGGGATGAGTTCAACCATGTTTCACAAACAAAAATAATATCTAATGTACCACTGTTTAACAAGAGGATAAATTCAGGTAATTTGTTAACAATGCTTCTTGCATTTATCAATTTGCATTTGAGATCTGTAGTAATTGGTGTTGTAGAGGTAAGGGGCGTGCATACCTAGTTTTGGATGTTTGTAGGTTGGGGGTTGTGCACAATAGGTGGTTGAATAGATTTTAAAAACTATTCGGTTATATGCATACTTCTTGACTACTTCTAAAGCTAGTGAAGGACTAAAATGATAGGGTAGAATGGTTGCTTGAGGGTTTATTTTTCTTTTTTAAAATCTCTTAATTGTTTTGCTTTTTCCTGTTTTAGTTTAGAATTGTGGTAGGACTGTTTTAGCTGTTCCTTTCATTTTTAGCTGCTATGAGAATTTTCTTGAGGATGGAATATAAATAACGGTAAAAACAACTAAATGTGCTTTCAATCTACCTTTGCAAAAAAAAAAAAAAAGAGGGGCATTTTTAGGTGGAACAACACATTTTATATTTGTGAAAGAATATGTTCTGATTTTAACACCTTTTTACTGATGTAACTGATTTTACATTATTTTTAATGAACTTAACTTTCCAGCAAAGAAATTAATTCTACAGCTTCCACTTTGTCCTGAAAAATACTGTACAAGGCTGTTCCTCATCACTGTGTTAATGTGCATTCCTCTCATTCTTCAGCTGCCAAAAAGGTATGCTAGCATAATTTGTGCAGCCCCAGGGCCAAGTTCTATTCTACCTCAGTAATAAGGCTGGTGGCTGGTTCTGTCCTTATAGTTTTCTTGAGACATACGTCAAAGACAAAGATTAGTGGATTCCACTGGCTGTGTTCCCCCTGCCATGCAGTGTGTCCTGCAGGCTAGAAAAATAGTCATCAATTGCTGTCATTAATGTATAGAAAGGCTAGTTTGAGTAAAAGTGACAGGTGCCTGGTACAGAAGCTTTCAATAGCTCTGAAGCTGCCAAAGTGACAGATTGCCAGCGTGGAACTTATCTGTGCCTATAACCTGTAACTCAGGCTATATCTGACAGAGATCTAGCAATCGTCTAAAAACCAGAAACCCTGAATCCTGAATCCCAAATCTGGCCTGATTGACAGACAATAAAGTAAAGGAACAATGCTAGAGAAAGTAGGATGGCGCTCTCCTAGTACATCAGGCAATCTCCCTCCAACTTTATCCTATGCTTCTCCATTTCCCCATCCTGTCAACCTGGATATGTCAGAACTTGGCTTTAAAGCTTAATCATTTAATCACCTTTTTAGAAATAGCAGGAAAGACAGATCACTGGTGTGGTGAAGAGGTTGAAAGGAGCACTGGGAAATCTTGGGCCAACTTCACACCTCTCTGCTTGCTTGTGGCCTGGCATTTAAGCTAAAAGAGGTATAAGACAAAAGCAGGGGTGAAATCCAGCAGATTATGACAGGATCTGGGGAACCAGTAGTGGAAATTTTGAGTAGTTTGGAGGACCAGTACAAGAAATTTTGAGTAGTTTGGAGAACCGGCAAATGCCATCTCTGGCTGGCCCCAGGGTGGGGTGGGAATAGAGGTTTTGCAATAGCCTTCTCCCAAGAGTGTGGAGGGAATGGGGATTTTGCAGTATCCTTCCCCTGGAGTGGGGTGGGAATGGAGATTTTGCAGTATCCTTCCCCGGCCACACCACACCACACCCACCAAGCCATGCCCACAGAACCTGTGGTAAAAAAATTTGGATTTCACCACTGGACCAAAGTATAGTTGGTTCCTATATATTTCAAAATCTTGCCCAGAAGAATTCAGTGGTGACAACAGGTGGCTATAGACAACAGATCTCAGTAGCCCAGTTATTACACAAAGTAGGGCAAATGGCTCTCTCCAGGAATAAAAAGGGTAAAAGTAATGGCCACACAACCCCCTCCTCCCTCCTTGGCAGAAGCAGTGAAAATTGGTGGCCTGGTCTAAATCAACCAAAGAAAGGGAATTTGCAGGAGTCAGAAAAGTAAAACTGGTGCTTATGACATGATCAAAGCCCTGCTTCTTTATCTGTCTGTGATATTTTTACTTCTCTGCAGCCACCTCCAAAGTACCAGCATTGATACTTTAAAAAAATAGCTGTAGCACTCTTTCAAATGAATATTAAATATGCTTTTTAAAAATATGTCTAAATTCTTCCAGAAAAGTATTAAACCTACATGTAGAAGACATGCTGTTAAGAAGTTTCTCCTTAATTCCAGTTTGCTTCTCTCTTTCATTAGTTTCCATCCATTATTTCTTGTCCTGCCCTCTGGTGCTTTGGAAAATAAGCTGACCCTCTCTTCTTGGTGGCAACTTTTCAAATACTGGGACACTGCTATCATGTCCCTTCTAGTCCTTCTTTTCTCTAGACTAGCCAAACCCAAATCCTGCATCTGTTCTTTATATATTTTAGTCTCCAGGTCATTAATCACTGTAGTTGCTCTTCTTTGCACTTTTTCCAAAGTCTCAAAATGCCCAATCAGGCAGTCTCTGTAGCAGTCTAGGAAAGAGACAAAGGTAATATCATGCAAATGTTTGTGTAATGAGAATATGCCTTCTAAAGGCACATCTTTATATCTCATTTTGTAGGATGGGAGGCTTAGCCTTTGACTCCTTACTACACTGTGATTAGTTAATTAGCATCAAGTTTTGTGTCAGCTCTTAGTGTCTATGTTGTTAGATTCGGGCAATAACGAGGCAGGAGACCAGGATAGTGACAACAGCTCTTTACTATATGGTGAACCCCAGCAATCCGGGCTGGGAAAACCCTCTCTTTATATACAGTTTAGCCAGAGGCTTCATCCAATCAGCAACGTGCTTTTTCCCGCTCAGTTTTCCCTCCACAATTCTTAAAGATACATTACGCTCCTTCCCTCCCAGAGAACACTTTACCAATATTTACATAAAATTAACATCTTATTTTTCAACGTAATCACGCAAGTAGACTGGGCGTCTCCTGACTCTTTCGGACCTGCGCAATGCATTTTCTGGGAGTGAGTCG
The DNA here is from genome assembly GCF_028640845.1 of Ahaetulla prasina. NCBI lineage: Eukaryota > Metazoa > Chordata > Lepidosauria > Squamata > Colubridae > Ahaetulla > Ahaetulla prasina. The sequence goes on from NC_080539.1 coordinate 62,217,647, forward strand.
AGCTGACCGGAGGGACTGTTTGTTCCTCTCAGCTCCTCCTCTAGGCCATCCGGCCCTGGATTATTTGCAGAGTCGTCCCTGCTGTTTTCAGGAGGAACCGGTTGGCGTCGCTGGACCTCCTGGAACTCAGATAAGTCCTGCGTTTGCCCCGGGTTTGAGTCAGCTGTGGATTCAAACATTGAATAGTCAGGGCCTGTTTCGTCTGATTCTGATTTACCGGTTATGCTTCCTTATTTGGTCTATGTGGCGCTTCCATACCCGGCCATCCTCTATCTCTACTAGATATGATTTTGGTCCTGTTATCTCTAGGATTTTTCCTGCTAACCAGGTCGGGCCTCGCTGTAGTTGTGTGCCCACACTAAGTCGCCTACTGCCATCCCTCTTGTTTTACCGTGTGCCCCTTTGTAACCGTCTGGTGTGTAGTTTGGGTTTAAACGGTCTAGTGGGCACCTAAGCTTCCGACCCATTAATAGCTCGGCCGGGCTGCGGCCAGTTGTTACACAGGGGGTTCTGTGTTGGACTGCTAGAAATGTATCGATTTTTGTTTGCCAATCGCCTGGCCTGATTCTGGACAATGCTTCCTTTGCGCTCCGAACGAAACGTTCTGCAAGGCCGTTCGTCGCAGGGTGGAAGGGCGCCGAGAGGACATGTCGGATGCCCTCCTCTGCCAAGTACCCCTCAAACTGGGTTGCCGTGAATTGCGGGCCGTTATCGGAGACTAAAGTGTCGGGCAACCCGTGGGTTACAAATAGGTGCCGTAGGACTGAAATCACGGCCTCGGCTGTCATGGATCTCATGAGAATGATTTCCAGCCATTTGGAGTAGGCATCGACTACTACCAAAAAGGTTTGGCTGTGGAAGGGGCCGGCAAAATCGATATGGATCCTAGACCAAGGGCCCTGGGGTCTCTCCCATTCCCGAATCAGGGCCGTTGGGGTAGCGGTCTGGACTCCTGGCAGGCCTGGCATTTCCTACCCTTTCAGCAATTTCCGTGTCCATTAAGGGCCACCACACATAGCTTCTCGCTAGACCCTTCATCCTCACGATCCCTGGGTGGCCTTCGTGAAGGAGCCCCAATACCTTTTCCCTCAATTTCTCCGGGATCACCACTCGATCCCCCCATAGCAGGCCCCCCCCCTGAGCTGAGAGGTCCCCCCGCTTTTTTACAAACTCTTTAAAACGCCGCCCGCGCAGCGGCCAACCTCTTTGTACCCAACCAATTACAGTCCTTATTGTAATGTCCTTACGAAGCCGAGCCACCTCTTTGGATGTGACTGGGCCAGAGTCCAAAGAGTCAATTAGCAGAACTGGTGTCCCCGGAGTGGGGTCTTGATAGTCTCTGGTAACGGGCATCTGCTCAGGCGCTGCATGCCCTAATTCCTTCCTGGCCGGTGTAGTAGTTTGTAAGAATACGCTGCCAGGAAGATAGTCCATCGGGTCAGTCTGGGCGAAAGTGCCACGGGCGTTGGGCGGTCGCCTGCCAACAGGCCTAGCAAAGGTCTATGGTCCGTGATGATTTCGAAATCACGACCAAATACATATTCATGGAATTTCTTTACTCCGGAGACTATAGCCAAGGCTTCCTTATCAAGCTGGCTATAATTCCTTTCAGTTGATGACATGGTTCGGGAGTAATATGCAATAGGGGCTTCTGTGCCATTTGGCAACCTGTGGCTGAGCACAGCCCCCACCCCATAGGGAGATGCATCGCAGTTTAACACTAATGGCAGCGTGCCATTGTATTGGATAAGGAGGCTATCACCGATAGGAGATTCTTTACCCCTTCGAATGCCCTAGCTTCCGCCTTTCCCCAAGACCATGCAGCCGTCTTTGCTAGTAATTTATGCAGCGGCTCGGCTACTGTTGCCTTATTTCTTAAGAATACCGCGTAGAAGTTGACCAGACCTAAGAATGCCTGTAACTCCGTTTTGTTCTTTGGAACCGGGGCCTTCCTGATGGCCCGTACCTTGCTTTCAGTAGGGTGAATCCTTCCTGTCTATCCGGTAGCCCAGGAATTCCACAGATTCAACCCCGATCTGGCATTTGTTCAGTTTAACTTTGAGACCGGCAGACCGGAAAATGCCCAAAACTTTTCGCAGCCTTACCCCTAATTCCTCTAGATTCTCAGCGGATACCAGTACATCGTCAAAGTATGGTACCACCCCTGGTAGTCCCTGCAATAGCCGCTCCATTAGGTTCTGAAATAACCCTGGAGCCACACTAACCCCAAACTGTAACCGGGTACACTTAAAAGCCCCTCTGTGAGTCACAATTGTCTGCGCTTCGGCTGTGCTGTTATCTACAGGCAGCTGTTGATAGGCTTGGGTCAAGTCTAGCTTGGCAAAAACCTGCCCTTGCCCCATTGAGTGCAGTAAGTGCTGTACCACCGGGACGGGGTAAGCACTCTTTTGCAACGCTTTGTTAAGCGTTGCCTTATAGTCAGCGCAAATCCGGACCGACCCGTCCGGTTTGACTGGGGTGACTATAGGGGTCTCCCACTTAGCATGGTCAACTGGCACTAGAATTCCCTGGTTTACTAGCTTGTCCAGTTCCCGGTCAATCCTGGGCTTTAGGGCGAACGGGACCCTCCTAGCCTTTAGACGGATAGGGGCAACTTGTGGGTCTAAGTTAAAAGAAATAGGGGTCCCCGTGTACTTGCCCAGGCAGTCTCTGAAAACGTCCCCAAATTCCTTCATGAGTGCGTCTTTGAGGTTGACTTCGTTTCTGAAGATTCCAGTCACTCCCATGCCCAATGCTCGGAACCAGTCCAGTCCCAACAAGCTTGGCAGGGTCCCATCGACTATGGTGATGGGCAGAGTTTTCTTGTATTGTCCATACTCGACGTGGACGGACGTTACCCCTCGAACAGGGATGCGATTCCCTTGGTAGTCTTGTACCTTTAATTTCTGTGTTTTCAGCTTGCGCTTTGCGATGGCGGGTAAGGCTTTCACGAGAGTGTCCCAGGACATGATCGTGATCGCTGAGCCTGTGTCCACCTCCAATCGGCACGGCACCCCTCAATCTTTGCCTTTGTAAAGATTTTTTCTAGGCGTGTTGATGCGTGACCCACTCTCACGACAGTCTGATTCAACTTCGCCTTTTTGAATTGACCAATCACGGGCCGCCGCGTTCCAGCGCTCTGATTGGTCAGTTTGAATTTTGGCGGGAAGGTTGGGGTGCTCGACAGACCTGTGCTATGTGCCCTTACTTTCTTCTTGAAGCATCCTTAGAATTATATCTACATTGCTGAAAATTCCATTTCAGAACTTGATGTGTTCTTTTCTGTGCTGCGTGCAATCCAATCTTCACTGCTTTTGATGTACATCTTATCTTGCGATTGTATTATTGTTGATGGTGACCAAAGATCTGATGGTGAACGTGGAGGATTTTGCTATTGCTCAATTCTAAGAATTAACGAATTCTTTAACTTCTTTGTTGTTAAAGGAGAGAAGGATAACTAAAAGTAGTCTATCTTATAGTTACTTATTTGGAATGTTTGTAATATATACAATCAACTCGTATATGTGATCATTAGAAATAGGGATGAGAAGTTTAAAAGACAAAGGCCAATTTATAAATCTGTATATGGACATTCTAGAAGTTGGAAACCAGCTTTCTTTCTCTTGCCTCTTAACTCTTGTCTTTAATTTATTTTGCTTGCTGTTTTTTCTCTTTTTCCATACTTTGCATAACATTGTTTACCATGTGGATGAATAATATGATGAGTATGTATGTATGCATGACATCTGCCTAGTATTTAATTTGTAATTTAAGATACTATATTCCAGTGGTGGGATTTAAAATTTTTTACTACCGGTTCTGTGGGCGTGGCTTGGTGGCCGTGGCTTGGTGGGTGTGGCAGGGGAAGGATACTGTAAAATGTCCATTCCCACCCCACTCCAGGGGAAGGTTACTGCAAAATCCCCATTTCTTCCCGATCAGCTGGGACTCGGGAGGCAGAGAAAAGATGGGGGCAGGGCCAGTCAGAGGTGGTATTTACCGGTTCTCCGAACTACTCAAAATTTTCGCTACCGGTTCTCCAGAACTGGTCAGAACCTGCTGGATACCACCTCTGCTGTATTCCCATAGGGCAATTGCTGAGAGTAATATATGTGAATGGGGAAACTTCAGTTAAGCCAACTTCTGGGATGATTGTTTCCTATTTTTCTTTTTAGAGAGAAAGTTTTAACAAATATAGCTGGACTTTTACAACAAGGTGGACTGCAAACTATTAATCATATTTTAGTTTAATTGAGAATATAAAAATCCAATATTTCTCTCCATGCATTTGTTTGAACAGAGTTACAGTTAGGATAAGTCCTATGCAATGTCTGAATTGGTGGTCATTACCAATATTAACATGTCTTAATTTGGCTTCTGCATTCTATATATTGTAGACACAAATTACAATGTATAGTTTGTTGGAGGAATGTATGTTGGGAATGCAACATAGATTCCTCATCAACCACCATTATTGGTGAAAATTCATAGTTGGACTATATATGACTATTTGACTAAATGCAGTTACTGTCTCTATGGGACTTCATGCCATTCAGTCCCACATAGACTGCAACATGTTTAGTTAAGATAAGATTTGTCTTATAAACATTATGAGATATAATTGTTTTTACCCATTCACATGTAAGATAGCAATGTTTATTTAAGAAATGTAAGATAAGGACTCTCTGTCTTAGAACCCATGAAAATTCTAGGCATTTCCATTTCCATTTCCATATATATATATATATGTCTATATGTAAGAACTAAAAAAATAATGGCTGAAAACCTGCTTTAAGTATTCTGAATTAATAAATTCCTGAAAGTTCCATCATCATCTCAATAGCTTCTTATTGAGATGTGGAAATTCACTAGCTTCCTTCTATTCCATCCAAGTTTTCTACGTTTACAGTTCTTCCACTTGTGAGTCATCTTGATGAAGTGAGCTGCAGTTCACAAAAGACTCTATCTTTTAATAAAACAGTCCATCTGAAAAAGGTGCTACTAGATTCCTTTTGACTTTTTAATAACATCATCTAATTGGCTTTACTTCTACAAGGTGAAATTATGAAGATCAGTTCTGTGCTCAAGACCCAGGTGCTTAGGTATTATATAGGGATGCTGAATATGAAGCATTGTGCAGTATGCTGCACAAACCAAAATGCATATTATGTCAATCCTTTCACAGGCAACCTTTCTTTTTCTTATGGTAATGTCAAGATTGTGGTAATGTAGTGAGCCTAATGGCTCAGTAGTTAAAGATGCTGACCTTGTCATCTGGAAAATTGACAGCCCAGGTCTGAGCATTGTGCAACTACTGGAGCATCCCATTCCTGCTCCAGCAGTTTGAAAGCATACAACTGCAAGTAGGTTAATAGGTACCACTTAGGTGGGAAGGTATAGTGTTCTGTGTACCTTTGGCGTATAGCCATTCTGGGTCACATGGCCACAGAAGAAGTCTTCAGGCAACACTGGCTTCCTCGGCCAAGAAATGGAGATGAGCACCTCACCCTAGAGTTGGAAATGATTGGACAAGGAGAGTTTAACAAAGCTGAATTGTAGGTGAGAAGAAACTTAGTTTATAATAATACATTCACAATTCCTCTCCGTAAATCTTTGCAAACTGGTCCTTTTTTGTACCACAATCATATACCACTTCATGCATTGCCTTTTATTCTTTTAACGTCTTGCTTCTTTCTTTTTCAAGACCTCATCTTCAACACCCAACCATGAGGTCTTTGGTCTTCCCCTTTCTCTCAACCAATTCACTCTTCTTATGTTTGTTTTGCAATTCGATCCTCATTTATTCTCTGTATAATGAAATAGTCTCAATGTATTTCTTTTGTACTGATCTTTTTTTTTAACTCAGTCCATAGTCATTTAGTTCATTCTTGATGTGATTTCTTCTTGGTTTATCAATGAGGTTTTTAGTACCTCATTTTCACTTGTATTTATATCTTAATTTACATTTAGGCTTATGGGAAACTAAACCATGGAAGTAGATAAATCAGTAGAGGCAATTTAGAAAGTTTTTACTGCTTCAACTTGTTCAATTTCAAGGACTATAGCAGAAAAAGAAAAAGAGAGGAAAAGAAACAGATGTATTCATTGCATACTGTCATGATGCTATCAAATTGTTCCCCCCATCAAAATCCTACTTCCTCTACAGACAATTTTAGTGAATAAAACAGCATGGTGGCATGACATTGTTATAGAAAAAATATTTCTTTTTCTTATGCAAATATGCTTTTTAATGAAGGAGACATCTGCCCCCTCCCACTCAGAGGAAAACTGTTTAAAGGTCATTGCTGTGATACCATGGCAACATCTTTTGAAAAATGTATAAATACTAAACATGGTTTCTCTATGAAGACACCATTAATTTCTTTCCTTTTGCTTCACTGATTCATTATATCCAATGCACTAAACTTCATGATTATATGCAACTGGGCAGCAATAACATAGACATTTAGCTATATTAGAGTTTTGAGACAAAACACTTCTCAAATATACTAAGGAATACCCAGAGAGAATTCTTTATAAACAAGCTGTATGAATCCTAAATCTTTAATGTGGAAATTATTAAATTTGATTTGGTTTGTGGTACAAAATTATTGTGAGACATAAATGTGGCGAAATATCATTAATAGTAACTATTTTACTGTACACATTATATTAAAAAGTGTATCGTTATCAGATCACTAAACAGCTGATTTCCTCATATAATATCATGATGAAATACTGGCAGCTATTACAGCTCCACCGTGCCCAAATAGCATACCTGTTTAGACTTCCACATTCTGTACTACAGGTGGGATTGGGCCTTATTGCAGCAGTCCTATAGAGCAGTGGTTCCCAACCTTTTTTTGGCCATGCCCCACCTAAGCATCTCTAAAATCCTGATGCGCCCCCCCCATGACATATAATTCTTACTAGTCAAAAAGTCACTCCTACCCACGCAGAGGAAGCCTAAAAGGCTTAAAACTTGGTTCAAACAAGGTTCCAATTGCCCCCATTAAAAATCAAATTGCCCCCGTGTGGTGTGTGGGCCCCACGTTGGGAATCACTACTATAAAGGGAGCCAAAGTGGGAGGAGATTAAGATTTTGAGCAGTTCTCTTTGCAGACAGAGAGAGAGAGACAGAGAGCTTTTTGGAAAGTGAAGGCCTTCCGCTGGAGTCCACCAATTTGCTCTGGTGGTATGGAATATCAGTGGAGGATTCAGAAGGCCTTTAATCCAGAACTTTGCTGACCCACAACTCAAAAATGGCAAATAGGCCTGTTGTATTCTCAGAACAACAATGAGGAGGCGATGCAGGGTAACAATTAACAACCATTTATTAACTGACAGAAACCTTCAACCGTGACTCGCTTCCGATACTTGGATAACGAGTTAACAAGCAACAACAACAGCGCTGACAGCTCTTTTATATAGGAGCTGTCAACGTCTCAGCCAATCAGCATGCTACTGTGTCCCGCCAGTTTGCTGCCTTGCCGGCAGACCAATCAGCTGTGCGCCCCATATCACATGGCCGCCGGCTGTCCATAGCACTCCTTCCCTCCTGGATCGCGCAAGCGTAATCGGCCAAGTATGCCGGGCGGTGTCGGCTCCTCCCTGACCTGCGCGGTGCAGCATTTTCAATTTGGGATGGTGGACCTTTCAGCGGAGTTTCTGTAACTGCTGGAGGCGGATCGGCTGCTACTGCAGGAAACTCGCTTACAGCCTGTTGACCCTGACATGGGGTAAGTCTGTGGCCTCGCTTGTACTGGAAGACCCCTGTGCTAGGAATGTCCTCAACTTCCTCCTCATTGCCTACCATCACAGGTGTCAGTGGGGTAGCTATCTCATTGGGGTTTCTCCCACCGAGGGTAAACGGCGTTTCCGTATTTGATCAATGTGCCGCCAAATACGCCCATCGTCCAATTGCACACGGTATGAATGAGGCCCAGTTACCTCAACTACCTGACCTGGCAGCCATCGGGGTCCCCACCAAAATTTAGGGCATAAATCCATTCCCTGATTGAATATCCTAGCCCCTCCCATGGAGTCCGGGGTTTCTCTGTCGAGTAGTCAGGATGCAATCGATCAAGAGTAGTTCTCAACCGCCGCCCATCAGTAGCTCGGCCGGCTACGGTTAGTTATTGGGTTAGGTGTTGAGTGCTGTGATAGGAGATACGTGGCAAGTTTTGTATGCCAGTCCCCAGGCCCTAACTTTACCAGGACCTCTTTGGCCGATCGGACGGTTCGTTCAGCCAGGCCATTGCTGGCCGGATGGAACGGGGCCGACAGCGCATGGCGAATGCCATGCCTCGCGAGGAAGGTCTGGAAGTGTGCTGATGTTAATTGCGGACCGTTGTCTGACACCAACACATCAGGCAGGCCATGAGTAGCGAACACCTTCCTCAATGTCTTTACAACCACCTCAGCAGTGGTCAAGTCATGGATGCAACCTCGACCCACTTAGAATATGCATCCACTACCACCATGAATGTATGGCCCTGGAAAGGGCCGGCGAAATCCAAGTGGATACGGGACCAAGGAGCCCTAGGGTTTCCCATTCCCTAACGGCCGCTGTGGGTGGAGCTGCCATATTCTCTTGGCATCGCTGACAGCTCGCTACCCAGTCTGCAATAGCTTCATCTAACTTTGGCCACCACACGTAGCTGCGGGCCAAAGCTTTCATTCGGGCTATGCCGGGGTGACCCTCATGCAACGTGTGCAACACCACCTCCTGTAACTCCTTAGGTATTATGACCCTGGAGCCCCACAACAGGCAGCCTCGCAAGATAGAGATCTCGTGCTGCTTGAGCCCGTAATGTTGAAATTGGCTCTAGCTTTCCTGGGCCAACCCCTTTTCACCCAGTCACAGATCTGGCGGAGAGTACTATCCCTGGAGGTGAGCCTAGCCACATCTGCAGCAGTAACAGCTGCCAGCCGGTCATCTATAAGAAGGACGGAGGACGAGGAGCGGGTCCCCAACCTCAACAGGCAGGGGACACCGGCTCAGAGCATCGGCATGACCCATAGCTTTGCCAGCCCGATGAACCAGTCTGTACTTGTAAGCAGCCAGGAAAACAACCCAACGAGTCATTCTGGGAGACAGGATACTCGGAGTCTGGCGATCGCTGGCCAGGATGCCCAACAACGGCTTGTGGTCGGTGATCAAGTCAAACGAGCGGCCATACAAATAGTCATGGAAACGTTTCACGCCCGCCACAGCCGCCAAAGCTTCCTTGTCAATGGGGCCGTAGTTCCGTTCCGTAGATGAAAGAGTTCTGGAAAATAGGCAATGGGGCTTCTGAACCATTAGGCAGCCTATGGCTCAAGACAGCCCCACCCGTATGGAGAAGCGTCACAGGCCAATGTGAGTGGTAAGTTGGCGTCAGATGCACCAATACCTGGGTGGACAACAGTAAGTCCTTAACAGCATGAATGCCCTGGCCTCCTTCTGTCCCCAGGCCCACGGCATATGGGATCTCAGGAGTCGGTGGAGCGGCTCTGCAACGGTAGATTTGTGGGGCAAAAATATGTTATAAAAGTTCAGTATGCCCAAGAAAGCTTGTAGCTCCGTTTTATTCTTCGGTGTAGGGGCCTCCTTGATGGCACGCACCTTCGACGGTGATGGGTGCAGACCATTGGCGTCCACCAGGAACCCGAGGAATTCGACCTGTCGTACGCCTAGCTTGCATTTGTGCAGTTTAAGCTTTAGTCCCTTCTGCCGGAAACGAGACAATACAATACGAAGGCGGTTAACAAGCTCTGCTTCGGACATGGCTGACACGAATATGTCATCAAAATATGGTATCACTCCCGGCAAGCCATGTAAAAGCCTCTCCATGAGGCTCTGAAAGATGCCGGGGGCGACGCACGCCGAATTGGAGCCGACGACACTTGAATGCTCCCTGTGTGTGACGATGGTCTGTGCTTCCGCAGTTGCATTGTCCACCTCCAACTGGAGATATGCTTGAGCCATGTCGAGCTTTGCGAAGATCGAACCACGGCCCAAGGAATGAAGAAGGTGCTGGACCACCGGAACTGGATAGGGATTCGCCTGGAGAGCCCGATTGATTGTCGCCTTATAATCTGCACAGATTCGAATAGAGCCGTCCGATTTAATCGGAATCACTATGGGTGTCTCCCACCTAGCCTGCTCTACGGGTTCTAAAATTCCCTGCTCTATCAGTTTATCGATCTCCTTGTCCACCTTGGGATGGAGGCGAAGGAACCAGCGTGGCTTAAGGCGTCTAGGGGCTATGCTAGGTCCATATTAAATGATATAGGAGTCCCGGTATATTTTCCTAGCTTGTCATTGAATACGTCAGCAAATTCAGTAACCAGATCTGAGAATGGATCTGGCGTAGTGCCGTGTATTCCAGTTACTGCCAATCCCAGAGCCTCGAACCACTCTAGGCCTAGCAGGCTGGGCAGCGAGCCATTGACCACAACTAACTTAAGGCGGCCACTGAAATTTCTGTATTGTACCCTAAATCTTCCGCAACCTAAAATGGGAATATGATTCCCCTGGTAATCGCGCAGTCTGAGCCTGCAGGACAACAATCTGCTCTTCACTATCGAAGGCACTAACCTCCTAAGTGTATCCCATGATATGATTGACACAGATGATCCTGTGTCAATCTCCATTTTACAAATCTTGCCCTCGATTAACACTGAGAGAAACAACTTCTTTTCAAACTGGAGCTAGCCTGATCAACTATTTCCTCAGGCCAGCTGCACAATTGTAAAACAGTCCTCTTCCACCTGTTCCATTCTATTCTGTGGCCTGTAACCTCGAGTGTTAGGCCTCGCTGGGTTACCATTTACAGGAGTATGGCTCTACAGACCCTTGCTAAATGCCCTTCTTACCGCACCGCCTGCAATCAACATTTTTAAACGGCAGGCAGAGCGGTTGTGGTTTCCTCCACACCCCACACGGACCCTGAGTCTTCTTTCCCTCAGGTTCCCTATTATTTTGGTCTGGGAGGCTTTAAGGCGGCTGATCTCCCCTTCCCCTTCACTTGCTTGGTCCAATTCTACTTCCTCCTGGTGAACAGCGGATGGTTTATCCGTTGTTGCTGAATTAAAAGGCTTCCTAATTTCTGTAGCTGACTGATTAGATAATTCAGAGGCTCTAGCCTCATCTATGGCCGTTTGCAATGTTATATCAGTTCTAGCGAGCAGACGGCGTTGAAGTCGAATGTCCCTGACTCCACAAATCAACTGATCCAGCAATATCTCCTCCAGCTCCTTAAACTCACAATACAGGGCGGCTTGTCTTAGAGCAGCTGTGTATTGTGCAATGGTCTCCCCCTCCTTCTGATATCTAAATCTAAATGCATGGCGTCTAGCAACTCTAGATGGCAGTGGGGCATAGTGACCCTTCAAAACAGCTAACAGGGTCTCCCAAGCCACATCCTGGACTGATTGAGGTGCCAAAAGAGCTCGTGCATTCTCAAACATATCATGTCCACAGACACTCAGGAATACAGCTAACTTCCTGTCCCCGGGTAGCCCCTTATAATCATTAGCAGATAGGAAACAAGCAAAACGGTCTAAGAAGGAATCCCAGGTTTCCTTTGTCTGATCAAAGGGTGTGAAGGTTGATAACGTTGCCATGCTTGGTTAGGCACTGTTCTGCAGCTTTAACTGACCCGTCTTTGTCTTCGCTGTGGATCTGCTCAGCTGATAGTTCTTAACGACTCTGTAAATGACTCTGTTAGCCCTGCCGCCTCAGGCAAATCCCATCCTCCGTCGCCAGTGTTGTATTCTCAGAACAACAATGAGGAGGCGATGCAGGGTAACAATTAACAACCATTTATTAACTGACAGAAACCTTCAACCGTGACTCGCTTCCGATACTTGGATAACGAGTTAACAAGCAACAACAACAGCGCTGACAGCTCTTTTATATAGGAGCTGTCAGCGTCTCAGCCAATCAGCATGCTACTGTGTCCCGCCAGTTTGCTGCCTTGCCGGCAGACCAATCAGCTGTGCGCCCCATATCACATGGCCGCCGGCTGTCCATAGCAAGGCCGATCCTATCACAGGTGATCTTTCTTTTTAATGTCAAGATTGTGGTAATGTAGGGGGCCCGCGATGGCTCAGCAGTTAAAGACACTGAGCTTGTCTGCTGGAAAACTGACAGTTCAGGTTCGAGACCTGAGCACCGTGCAGCGGGGGAGCTCCCATTCCTGCCCCAGCTCCTGCCCACCTAGCAGTTCGAAAGCACGCAAATACGAGTATAATTAACAGTTACCACTTCAATGGGAAGATAAGAGTGTTCCATGCACTTTTGGTGTACAGCCATTCTGATCATATGACCACAGAAAATGTCTTCAGACAATACTGGCTCCCTTGGCCAAGAAATGGAAATGAGCACCTCGCCCTAGAGTCGGACATGACTGGACAAGGAAACCTTTACCTTTTTTCTAATGTCAAGAAGAGTTTAACAAAGCTGAATTGTAGGTGAGAAGATGTTTCTTCTACTTTGGCAAAGCTCAAAAGCTACTGGTTATTCTTACTGGGATTCTGTCTCTCCAGACCCATAAGGTTGTTTTGATTACCTACACTAGATTACCTGGACATTAAACCTTGATTCATGTGATATTACCTGGGAGATACACCCCATCGCTTCAGAGTGTTTGCTGCTATGATAATGGCTGGAAAAAGAATATTGTAGAAAGATCTAGTTCTTTTTCATAGAAATATCACCAAGAAAATAATGCTGAAATTAAAAAAAAAATCTTAGGTTAATTTACCATTATCTTTTGGTTCTTTTCATTAGTGCCATAAGAAATATATGGACCTTGCTAAAAAAATTAGTACAAATGTCATTTGATTGCAGCAGCAGAGAATAAATAAATAAGTAGTACCAATAATCTATATAATTGAGTTAAGTATTTCCCATTTCCAAATATCACTGAATATTTTGGCCAAATTCCCTGTTATATCCTCCCAGAGAGACTGAATAGCTGACCAGAAGGCATGGCAAAGGAAGACAAAGCAGAAACACATCTAAGATAAATTGTGCTAATCCAGATTAAGAGCTTCTAGCCAAGAAATCAAATGGGAACACAAGGGAATATGGATAAACAGAAATGTTGCACCAACAACATACTGGCAGCAACTTAGCCATTTATTTAGGTGCCCTTATTCTCCAAATGTTCCTGGAGTATCAGCAGGAACCTTAGCCAGAACACAAGCTGATTGTTATTTCCATTTTTAAGGAGAGCTAAGCAATAGGAAACTGTGAGACACTCTGAGAATCAGATGGAGGAGGAGGAGGATTTCAATGGGTTCAGGAGATGGGTCAACGGGAAGGAAATGTTTCAAAGAGCCTTTGCCTTAATTGTTTTGCTTGCCTGGGAATTTACCAAATCTTGAACAGTCTTCAAGGTTGTTTTTATCCCTGGCTAGTATTAAAGACACTTTTCTGAAATCTGTATTATTCTTGGATTTTTCTTTAGCCAACTATTGGAGCTTGTCACAATAATGTGATGCAGCTTCTCATTTGGTCATCATTTGGTCTCGCTACCATCTTTAACTCTGGGATTCTAGTAAAATGTGAGTCCAATTGAGCACATTTCATTTCCTGGCCCTACAGCTTTGCTTTAAATAGTGATTCAGGATGTCTCTTTAGGTAGACTGTTCCCTCCTGTTTATGGAATCAAGTCTTGATTTACTACATCTAAATGTGAGCAGTGACTAACAAGCAGGTACTGGAGTGCATAATACTAGAAAGCAAAATCACAAAACTGTGTCTCACTTTTTTTTTTTTTTACATTTATATCCCGCCCTTCTCCGAAGACTCAGGGCGGCTTACAGTGTGTAAGGCAATAGTCTCATTCTATTTGTATATTTACAAAGTCAACTTATTGCCCCCCCCAACAATCTGGGTCCTCATTTTACCTACCTTATAAAGGATGGAAGGCTGAGTCAACCTTGGGCCTGGTGGGATTCGAGCCTGCAGTAATTGCAGGCTGCTGTGTTTTAATAACAGGCTATCTTACAGCCTGAGCCACCACGGCCCCACCATGGCCACTTACTTTGGCCATGTAATGTGGGGGAATTCACTAGAGAAAGCAATTATGTTTGGAAGAGTTAGTGGTAAAAGAAAACCTGGCCATCAAAAAACACAATGGCTGGACACTATCAAAGCTGATATCTGACAGAGCATAGAAAAACTGAAAGAAATAGTGCAAGATCAGAAGATGTGGAGAGACCTGGCCCATAAAATCGTCAGGAGTCAGACTCAACTGAACAGAACAGATAACATCATCATCAGATATGGGCAAGGAGATGAAACGTATAAAACTGTTTTTGAGGACAGAATCTATATTAAAGTAGATTAATTATGTACCATCAAGTCAATGTTGACTCTCAGCAACCACTTAGATATACTTTCTCAACCTGGTCTTTGACATCTTCTAAGGTGCACTCATTGCCATTGTAATTGTATCCATCAATCTTATTGCTGGTTATACAAGACCAGGACCACACATGAAGTTCCAACTAAACTGATTTATTGCTCATGCCTATGACCAGAAATCTACTCAACTAACCGCTATTTTGATGTTAGATAAGGGTTAACATAATTCAAAGGGGGGTGGGTGGGTTGTTTCTACATAGAGATTTTAAGACAATTCCTCTTTTGACTCCACTCCCAGGTTCTGCCAAACCTTCACCTACATTAACCTCTTTTTCTATTTACTTTCTCTGTTTGCACCTTTCTCAGGGTCTTTGTATAACATGTCCACATTTTAATGAGGGCATTTGTGCTAGTGTAAAAATGATGAATTGGTTTATTCTATGATCCTAAAGTAATATTATATTCATTTTAACTCACTGTTTACTGCCTGTGCCCCAGGTATGAGGCAAAATGTTATCCAAACTGGAACTTGAAAATTGTTAGTTATTCCAGGCAAAATTGTTACTGTAGTTATTCTTAAAGATGTCTTTACAAGAGGAGAATTTTGTTGTGAAAACAAATCAATATTGTTACTTGTTTATTTCTGGATACAGAGTGTTCCAACCTCTGAAGCACAACCAACATTCAGTGTCTGCCATGATGATCAGCTTGCATTAAGCATAAAATCAAAGAAGCCTGTTATCAAAGATCAAAGTAGAATTGCATTGAGTGGGATGGGGAACTAGAATGTTGCTGGATTAGCTATAAATGATGTTGGTTTCCTTTGGGACTGTTGTTGTCTGCACAACCACCGATAGGTAATTTTAGGAATGAAGGGTGGGAGTGAGGTGTCTGCTGTTTTCAATTTGGGGATATATATTTCTGAAGCTTTTCCTGTTCAACCCTGGTCGAGCATATTTTGGATATACTGTTTGTTTTCACACACATAGCAGTGGCAATCTTTATCTGGCATTGGTAGAACAAGAATCAGCTGGAAATCCCAATGTATAACAATGGAATAAAGGGGAAAAGACGTAGAATTGAAGCATTATTTGTTTTTGACTACAGGAACTGAATGGGGCTCATTGTCCCTCTGAACAAAAATGTACTCAGAATCGTTCCAGACTGTACATTTCTGTTATATACAATTTGGGCAGCTCATGTTGCCATACCCTGTTGATCTGCAAATCAACCATTATATTCTATTTTGGTATCTTCTATCTTAAATGAAATGATTGATCTGGATTGGTCAGTGAGATTCAAATGTGCTAAATTTTGTTCTCTGCCTTTAAGTAGCATTTGATTTTGATTTTTGATTTTTGGTTTTTTAGGAGACTGTTGGCTTCTAGCAGCCATTGCTTCTCTCACTTTGAATGAAGAAATTTTGGCTCGGGTGGTTCCCAGAGATCAAAGTTTCCAAGACAGTTATGCAGGAATCTTCCACTTCCAGGTATCAAGGAGTCTTTTCTACTTTTCTGCTTTCTCACTGGAGCAAAGTTTATGGGAAGAACAGAAAGGGCTAGATATAATTTGTCCCCAGGAAGGTCATGGTGCTTTCATAACACTTCCTTAGCAGTGCTTTTCAAGTAATTCTCCACTTACAAATACCGATGAAATATAAATTTTCTGGAAATGTTGAAGATATGAGGTGGAAGAGGAAGGTAAAACTCTAAAAAATGTGGTAAAACTATACATCAATATAATGTTTTGCAAAATGTAGCCTAAGCAGAACTAGAATGATAGATATGTATGTATAGATATTTAGTCAGGGTGAGTGACATGAGCTGGAGCCATGCTATTGATCAGCAAAACTGGTTTGAAGTTTTGGAGTAGTATAATATAAATGAAATTAATTCAGATTTGATAACTAAAATCACTTTCTTAATATACACATAGTAATTGTAGTAATAACAAGCATAAAGAAAAGCATACATGGTAAAATCTGTCAACAGTAGAATAGTTATGAGAGGATGTGGGTACTCTATCTGGAGGTTTTAAGAAAAGCATGGACAGCCACATCTCATGAATGGCTTACCATATTTTTCGGCGTATAAGACACTTCGGACTATAAGACGCACCTACCTTTTTTGGTGAGGAAAGCAAGAAAAAGAAATCTGCCTCTGTGTCCCAGCAATTTTGCCTTGTTGCAGCAAACAGCCTGCTTTACTTTCATTTTCATTTTCATCATAGCTTGATTAGCACCAGAAAAAAAAATCTGCTCCCAGCAATTTACCTCCTTGTAGCAAGCAGCAGAGGCGCATGCAGCAATAGGCAATGGCAATCAGTGCAGCCTGAAACAGCTGAGAGTCGGGAGACTGATCCAAGGGACAATCAATTTGTGCTAATTAGGCTGTGCTGAAGCTGAAATGGCTGTTTCTTCTTGCTGCTTGCTTTAAGGAGGTAAATTGCTGGGAGGCAGAGGCCATGGGGTGGGGGCCAGTGGGTGGGCGGGGCTACATTCATTGTATAAGATGCACCCAAATTTTCACCCCCTTTTAGTGGGGGGACAAGGTGTGTTTTATACTCCGAAAAATACGGTAATTAGATGATGCTTGTAGTTCTTTCGAGCTCCACAGTTCTGTAGTGATATATTCCAATTGTTCTTGAATAAAACCATATTCCTTACCAAAGCTGTCTTCCCAGCCTCCAGAATTTCCATCCAGCATTGTAGACCTTAAAGCATGACTATAGCTCATGTCATTGGGCCATGATTGGATTGCTTTATTTCCCCTTTCAGTTCTGGCAGTATGGAGAGTGGACAGATGTTGTTGTTGATGATCGATTGCCAACCAAAAATGGAGAGCTACTTTTTGTTCACTCAGCAGAGAGAAATGAATTCTGGAGTGCCCTACTGGAGAAGGCCTATGCCAAGTAAGTGAAGATTAAGAACATTCTGCTGCTTTATGCAAACTTTAGAAATCTTCTCTTGTTTTATACTGGATTTTTATTTATTTATTTATTTTTGTCACAACAGTATACACAAACAACTGTTATAGATAAAACAGCATTGTTTTATCTATAATTTTATCTATAATTTGTTTCCCATAAGTGAAACACAAAGCTAGGGTATGATATGGTGGACATGACTCTGAAGAACTATTCAATATGTTTCAACCCCAAATCTTGTAGCTTGAACCTGACTGAAAATAAACTTAGAATGAAAGAATTCAGAACCTAGAAATTTGTTCTAACAGAACTATTAAGAAGATCCTTGCACACACAATTACATTTCTAAACTCTCCTCTCCTTTAATGTTTTGGTAGCTTTCTATTGTTTCTCCTGCTAACATTTTGATAGTACATTTTAATAACACATTTTAAGATAGTAATAAAAGCAATGTATTCAGTATCTATTAATATCCATTAATATTTTCCCTTGACTTATAGACACAGGTAGGTAAGCATGTCTGGATAAAAGAAAGAAAAAGAGAAAGAAAATTAAATGCAGTATGGCAATCCTTTTCCAAAATGTGTTTTTCTGTTGTTTTTAATAATAGCTGCAGGAAGAGGATAATTGTTGAATAATTTTATTTTGTATGTGGTTTCTTTGTATCTGTGAGTTGCAAAGGAAGGAAGGAAAGGGAAGGAAGGAAGGAAGGAAGGAAGGAAGGAAGGAAGGAAGGAAGGAAGGAAGGAAGGAGAAAGAATTTTCTCCTTGTTAATTTGTATTTTCTGGATTAATATATGAACCAAAATATGGTTCCCAATTCTCTATCATTTGTGATAACAATTACCTGGTGTAGACATCTAAGAATGGAGTTCCATCTCTGTTAAGAGTGGATTTCCAAAGACAGAGTTATTAAATATTAAAAGTTTGGGTTGTATCTTTCACAGGGTGAATGGTTCTTATGAAGGTCTTTCAGGAGGAAGCACTACTGAGGGCTTTGAAGACTTTACTGGTGGAATTGCAGAGTGGTATGAGCTGCAGAAAGCACCACCAAACCTGTTCAAAATAATCCAGAAAGCTCTTCAGAAAGGTTCTCTCCTTGGGTGTTCTATTGATGTAAGTTAATACCATAATCTCCAAGTTCTTTTGAATGCAAATGAATTGTTTGACTGATGTAATTGATAATGTCATGATAGCGCAGAATTTCAACTTTCTTGTTAGAACAGAAATCATATCCAAAAGCTGGAAAATCCATAATTCTTCCCTTCTTTAAGAATGGAGGTACAGCTTTGAAGTGGACCAGCTTTGTCTAGTAAGGAGCAAGAAAAAGCCAAATGAGTTGTGCTAGAAGCATGAAAGTGCTATATCTTCCACTATCATTCCTATGTTGCTTAGTCTTTCTTGTAGCAAATATATGGGTCGATGAAGGCTGCAGATGAGGAATTAGCTGCTGCTCTAGGTATCTTCCTGCATCTGGAGATCTTCTAAACACTAAGCCTCAAACCTTCTAATAGCTACAGTAATTGACCAGAAGTAGGCAACATGCCTGGAAATCTTTACTGAAAATTTTGAAAGTAAAAAGTGTGCCATTTTAATTTCTGGGCAACCAGCTTAACTGATAAGAAGCAGATATACAGTAAAGTAAAGCAACTGACTCAGATGTTTGCTCAGATTCTAAGCAAACATTAAAATACTTCAAATCGGGAATATTGTTAAACTGTTCCCCTGCCGGTATTCAATCTTTCTGATATGAGCTTTCAGATTTTCTTTTGCCCTTTTGCAAGCACTCTGAATCCAAACAGATTAGGAAACCCTGACAGAAAATTATGGCAGAAAATTATCTGAGATAATGCAAAAGAGGTCTTTTGATGAGTTCTACATATAACTGTGGTCTCTCCTGCCAATCCTGGCTTTTTGTAAGATGTGAAGCATATATAGATATTCTCTGCAAGGTTTTCCTATATACTAAAGTGGCAATGATGACTGTTCACTTGGATTTTTCAGCATACAGTAATTGCCTCCAGAACCAGACCAAATGGTACAGTTTAGACTATTCAGGAGACTTCCTCAATATTAAGGGCAAATACTAAGGAATTATTTATTGTCTATGTATACATCTCTAGCATTGTCTCTGATGTTGCCCAATAAGCCCCTTTATTCTCTTAAATTTTATTATAACTGTAAAGTAAGCTAAGAAAATTCATACAATATGCTAAGTTCTAAATCATGGTTTACAAACCATACTTGCTGGGTTCACCAACATATTGCGATTATGTATGAACCCAGCCAGTGACTGCTTTAATTCAGCTGCCAACGTTTACAGCTGTGTTAATGTCAGAACTGAAAACCTGTCTCTAAATAGGGAGTTACCCATCACATGTAAACTTTACCAGAGTTTCATTTTAAAATGTAGGAGGAATACAAAACATGAGAACAATGCTGAATCCTCACCAACTCTGGGCCACATTTTCTACCCACATACTACTCGCAGCAACTTTCCTACTAGGAAAGATGTTTTTTAGAACTGAAACCAAGTTTTGGAAAATAACCTAGGGCATGAGCCAACTGTGACACAGGGAAAGAATTGGCTGGCTGATGAGAGTTTCTCTTTGCTCAATTGTTGTGGCCCTTCTGGCTGTCCATGTGATTAGAGCAGATACATATTAAAAGCCTCTTGGGTAGTACCATCACATGTAGTTTCATTCCAAATAGGAGATGATTTGGAAATTTCCCTCACTCCAATTAAAACATCCTGTTCAATATCTTTTGTCTCAACAAATAGGAAGGAAAATAGGATGGTTGTTTTCTTGCTGCCAAAGTTAATGCTAATTGCATGAGTTTCAGGCTTGAAACTAATAGGCTGGCCCCTCTCCAATAAAGTTTTAATAAAATATACAAATGGCTCTATTCCTGAAAGGGGACTTTTTTCAAACAATGACAAACATTAAGGGTGGCAGATGGCCAAAAAGACAGAGATGGGGGTGGGGAGGAAATAGATGGGTGGGGGGAGTTTAAGTGCTCCTGAGGTTTTAAGTGCAGGCGGCCTGCCAAACTTCTGAATTTTGTTCACATGATTGCAGGAGTGCTGCAGTAGCCTAAACTTAGGCGAACTGGCGTAACTATCATTTGTTCAGTGCTGTCATAACTTCTTCAAACTGTCTCTTCATGATTGGTTATTAAGTGAAAACTACCTGTACCACCATGCCTAGTCTGATGTTGTGCTAAAACATTTTAATCATAATTTACCAATCATAATTTTAATCATAATTTTATCATAATTTACCAAACAGTCTCGTGTTTATAAAACCAAATAGTGAGTCCTTACAGTATCTTAATCTAACCAACCAGTCAATCAAACCAACCAACCAACAAACCAATCCAACCAACAAACCACATTATGGGTTAGCATGGTGTGGCAACCTATTTCTGCTTCTGACCCAGACATCCCCATCACTTATCAGGATTACTAGCTATTGTAAAGCTAAACCTTTTTCTAGTTGATTCTGTACCCATAGCATTATCCAATTAAGATCTGTCTTATTGCTGTCTTAGTTTTCTAGAGATAGGTAGAACTTAACTTCTTCATGTTTCTAGATCACAAGTGCTGCTGAGACCGAGGCAGTCACAACCCAGAAGCTGGTCAAAGGACATGCGTACTCTGTCACAGGGGCTGAAGAGGTAACATCTTCATTTTGGAAAAGGGGAAAATGAGTATTACATACTTGATTCATACTTGAATCTCAGGATGGGGGCTATTCCAAAGAATATGGTGGTTACAGAGTACGGTATAGATATTCCCATGAACCAATTTTGTGACTAGTTCTCTGATATTTCCTTTGTTCAAATGGTTGTTCTGTGAGATGGTTGAGTGTTTTTCTCTCTTGTGGCTGCATGGATTCATATCAGTCAGTTGCTTCATTCAACCTGAAGATATTTTTATATCGTTTGTGTAATTTGCATCATGATGTTGTCTTACACAGTATTATTGTATTGTATTATTTGTGTAATAACACTGTGATTCATGTATTATGAATGCCTATGCACACACTACCAGTAAACAAGCCACTTTACATTTAGCTTCTTTGCCAATAATTGCATGAGAAACTATAACTGCCCCCTCTCCCACTAGAGAGCAATTTATTTCACTGTCATAAAGGTATATATGATATATATTGTATATAAACAGGTATCTATTATTAACTGAATTTTTTTCCCTTTTGGCCCTATCAGGTGAATTTCCGAGGCAGCATTCAGAAGCTGATCCGGATCCGAAATCCCTGGGGAGAAGTTGAATGGACTGGAAAATGGAATGATAAGTGAGTGTTAAACTTGAAGGCCACAGCTATTTGCTGTCCAGTGTGAGCAAATGTTTCACATGACATTTTGCATCATGAATTACTAAACTTCAAATAGTTGGTTTCCTTGAAAGCATGTTGGAAACTATTGACCCAAATTCCTTGTGTTTTCTGTAGCACTTTAATGAGATATCTTCTCTTTTGATAGGTACATAATCCTCATTCATAAAAAGTTATAGATTTCTTCAGTTTTAATATCAGCCCCCTGCAGCTAGCAATGAGAGAAATATGCTCTTTTACTTTCCAATCATAGCTGCTCCTCCTACAGCCTAAGCATTTCTGCATTATGAACTGTCTGTCTAGTTGCTCCTTCCATCACCTGCCAAAGTTATAAGAAATTTCTGTTGGCTTTAGTGAAGGGTGGGTGAGTGGGTAAGGGAATGTAGTTAATTTGGTGCATCAGCAGGTACATAAAGTATTGAGCCCCAAATTTATGTTGCTAAGCAAGACATTTGTTAAGTGAATTTTGCCCCATTTTACAATTTTTCTTGGCACAGTTGTTAAATTAATCACTGCAGTTGCTAAGTTAGCAACAGGGTTGTGAAGTGAATGTGGCTTCCCCATTGACTTTGCTTGTCAGAAGGTCTCAAAAACTGAACACATGATCCCAGGACACTGCAACCGTCATAAATATGAGTTAATTACCAACTACCTGAATTTTGATCACATCACCATTGGGAGACTGCAATGGCTATAAAATGGTCTTAAGTTACTGTTTTCAGTGATGTTGTAACTTTGAACAGTCACTAAATGAACTGTTGAAAGTTGAGGACTACCTGTATTGTGCAAAACTCAACTGTGAATATTAAACTTTCTGAAGAGAAACAACGGCAAGATATCCCCTTGTCTTAGATGTCAAATAGAAGGAGACACCTAGATGAGTTGAGTGACCTGGTCTTTATTAGATGTACTGTCTATAGTTCATTAGACTGAGGGAAACAGTATTCTTTAATAAATCTCTAGCTTATTTTTACAAAAATAAACTGTCAATTTTCAAGCATTCTTGTTTTTCCATTTTCAGATTAGTGTTATTCATTTTAAATAATCAATTGAAATCTCAAGGCAAGATTGTCAAACAGAAGGACATCAAATCTAACTTTTTCATTATGGACAAATTACTCTTTCACTGACATATAAAAACGTAACTTTTATTTTTATCTTTCCTTGGTCAAGATGGCCCTATGATAACTTCCTGTTTCTATTTCCCTATTTAGCTAAGGTTTTTTTTCAAGCCATGGATTTATAATTTAAAATAAATTCTCATTTTCAGAAAAGGGGGTGAATTAAATATTTCCTGTTCTCCTTTGGTCAACATGCACCTTTTTATTTTACTGCTAAATACACATATTTTCTATATCTTCCTTTTTCTGTTTTATTTCTAGACCTTTTGTATATTAGCTATTATATATAGCTTTTGTATTTTTCCAGATTGTGAATAATATACGTGTAGAACTATACTACGGACATGTGCATTTTACTGTACATATAATATTTCAGGTTTATTTGCTCTTATGTCTTGTTACTGATCTCTAAGATTAATTTAACAAGTCAATTTTAGTTATATCTTTCAAAACAAAAAAAAGCTATAATAACCATTACGATAATCTAAAATGATAAATATAACTGGGCATTTGTGGAATTAATATGTCATGAAAACCCAGTGTTCTGTTACAGCTGTTACAGAGGGCAATTTTTAAGTAAAGTATCCCTGAGTTATTTTGCATGAAATTAATGTCCCTCATCCCCAATATCATCCAAAAATGGAAGAAAAGGATAATATTGAAAGGTTGAATCTGGCAAGTCCCTTCCTCTAATGATTTAATTTTTCATCCTCCTCTGACTGAACTGAGGACTGAAAAATATTAGATAAGTCTGTCTGTGGTGGCTTATTAACTTTTCTAGTGATAATAAAATAAGCACCATTGCTTTTTGTAAAAATGGCTGTTGTCTGGCCAAGGTCGGCAACAGCTTGCCACAGTGAACTTGCCAAAGCCAACTTGCCATGGCCAACTCACCATGGACCAGAGGTAGGTTTCAGCAGGTTCTGACCAGTTCTGGAGAACCGGTAGCAGAAATTTTGAGTAGTTCGGAGAACCGGTAGTAAAAATTCTGACTGGCCCCACCCCCATCTATTCTCTGCCTCCCAAGTCCCAGCTGATTGGGAGGAAATGGGGATTTTGCAGTAACCTTCCCCTGGATTGGGGAGGGAATGGAGATTTTGCAGTATCCTTCCCCTGCCATGCCCACCAAGCCATACCCACCAAGCCATGCCACGCCCACCAAGCCACACCCATAGAACCAGTAGTAAAAAATTTTGAAACCCACCACTGCCATGGACAACTCACTGTAGACAACTTGCTGCGGGACAAGAATTACACTAATATCGAAGAAGTAGTCAGATAGAATCATTAAAGAAAGGATGCCAAATGAGGGACAAAATAAAATGTGAATGACAAAAATTAAAGTAATTTTTATACAGTGAGTTGTCCCGTGGCGAGTTGGACATAGTGAGTTGTCCTGCAGTGAGTTGGCCATGGTGAGTTGGCCGCGGCGAATTGGCCAGGACAAGTTGACAGTGGCAAGTTGTCCCATTCCACTCTGGAATATCCCAAAATCTTCAACCAAAAACTGTCTACTATTGACCTCACCCCATTCCTAAGAGGACTATAAGGGGCGTGCATAAGAGCACAAAAGTGCCTACCGTTCCTGTCCTATTGTTCCCTTCATTATATCAAATTAATATAGTTGATGCATATTTTTTTACTTATATATATATATATTTTCTTCAAGATATGTTGTTTTATTGATGACAATGTTTGTGTATACCGTTGTGACAAAAAAAAAAAAAAGATTGTGCCAGCAAATGCAAACATTATGAGATTGAATTTTCTTGAGCCAAGTTGTTGAGGCCCACCAAGTTAATACAATCATTAGCCATAATTCTGGGTCTAAAACTTCAAATAATGTTGGTTTCCTATATTTAGGTGCCCAAACTGGAATGGTATTGATCCAGAAGTGAAAGAGAGATTGACCAGACAGCATGAAGATGGAGAATTTTGGTATGTCTGGTGACTTCCTGGGAATTGGGAAAGAAGGACGGTATATAATCTGTTTGTCGGCAACGACTAGCACGTATGCGCGAGGGGAACCTTTACCTTTACCTTTACCTTTAATGCTTAAATAAGTTGTCAGATCACTAGATCACTATATTTCATCAAATTGTAATGGATATATTAGACAGATGGAAATAAGAATATTAAGTTCTGGTCCATATCACTAATTGGGGGCTATAGAATCAGAAGAAAATTTGTAGAAGAAATGTTTCATTTCAATGATGGGGAGGGTGGGAAATAACTGTCCGTTACATTGCGGTTCTATTGCTAGACAGTAATTCAATTTTCCTCAATCGTTTGCCCTCTAGATAACTTTGGATTTCAGCTCTTAGAATTCCCAGTCAATGTGGATAGAAAAAAAATATGGAATTGAAATCTGACATATCTTGAGGCATGATGCTGTGACAAGTTAACTTGTCAAGGAGGCTTGCTGTCATAGTGACCAATGATTGCTCTTGGTTTTCTTTGAAGCTGCGACAGCAGAAGGGAAAAAGCTTGTCTGAAATGCCTTTTCTAAGTATGGTATTTATGGCATTACTCCACAGGATGTCATTTAGTGATTTCCTGAGGCATTATTCCCGTCTTGAGATCTGTAATTTGACTCCAGACACTCTGGCCGCTGACAAATATAAAAAATGGAAGTTGAACTTGATGGATGGAAACTGGAGAAAAGGTTCCACAGCTGGTGGATGCCGAAATTATCCTAGTAAGTCATTTTTCAGCCTCTATTTGCCTTCATATCCATATCTGTTCTGTTGTAATTTCCTAATAATCTATGAATAATAGAATTGCCTAGAGGTAGTCTTTAACTTAGAACAGTTGCCTAACTACTGTTTGAAATTATGACAGGCCTGGAATGGGTGCTTTATGGCCAATAAATCCATTCCTAATTATGGGTAGTTTTAATATCATGTCACATATGGGCACAGGTCTATCAGTTAAATATTTTTTTTGCTGAGATTGTTTTGAAAAAAGGAAAAACAAACCCTGGGATTTATAGGAATTTAGTTTATAATTACTTCCATTCAATCAGTCAACATTTATTTATAGTCCAATGTCAAACACTAATTCCATTTACAACTTCCACTAGAATTTAACTGTTTAAAAGAAGATACCTACTACATCCTTCATCTAGGAGAAAATCATTCTAAAGTTTGGTTCTAGGTTTACTTTTATAAGTACTCTTAAAATGAGCACACCACTCTAAAATCTGTAGGGCTGCATCTTTCCAAGTCACAATTCCTATGAAGATCAGTATAGCCTGGGCATAATTTTAGTGACCTCCTTTCTTTTATTCAGATACATTTTGGATGAATCCACAATATTTGATTAAACTTGAGGAAGAAGATGAGGATCCAGATGACCCAGAAAGAGGTTGTACCTTCTTGGTTGGTTTGATTCAGAAACACCGTCGGAAGCAGAGGAAGATGGGAGAGGATATGCACACAATTGGCTTTGCAATCTATGAGGCAGGCTCTTTTTTTTTTCTGTTAAACCAAATCTTGAGATAAAGATAATGGATCACTTCTTCCTAGCTACAGAACTGACACTTTCAGGAATATCTTATAAATGAATTGCAACGTTAAAGATTCATGTAATCCTCACAAATGAATTATACAACACCTCTTTTTTTACCATAAGTGTGCAGTTCATTAAAACAGTTGAATAAAATGATGATTTATACAAGGGTGGAGAATCTTTTCCATTCTAAGAGCTAGATTACTACTTGGGAAATCTCACAGGAGCTAAACAAATGAGATTGGGTGGGTTTCTTTTTCTCTGATCTTGGGCCAGTTCCTTTCATTGAGCAGAGAGAGGTATGGCTTAACTATGTCTGGCTTTTTCCGATCATGGGGAGAATTAGGGAGAGAAGGAAGAAGAAAATGGAGGAGAAATAAATTAAGAGTTGGAGGCTTGCATGCATGTGAGATACAGAATAACAGATTTGGGAAACAGAAAAGGGAATAATTTTATATAAAATGAGTTCGGACATTCTAGAATTTGGGATGAATCCATATTTGCTTGGACTCAATCTTTTAAATTTTTACCTGTGTAAAATCAATGTGTGTTATGCTCCATTAGATATTTGGGATTTATACCCCATCTCTTACAGTCATTTTTAATAACTTTTTCATTTTATTTATCCTTTGTAGTCAATCATAAGTGTTTTTTATGATGTATTTTTCAAAATTCCAAATGCATTTGTGGGCTCAAAGAATTTGGGGATCCCTATAGAATAGAGCCCAGTAAGAAATAAATAAATAAAAACTGTTCTAGTAAAATTTGAATTTGAATTCCTTTCTTTTATTCAGATACATTTTGGATGAATCCACAATATTTGATTAAACTTGAGGAAGAAGATGAGGATCCAGATGACCCAGAAAGAGGTTGTACCTTCTTGGTTGGTTTGATTCAGAAACACCGTCGGAAGCAGAGGAAGATGGGAGAGGATATGCACACAATTGGCTTTGCAATCTATGAGGCAGGCTCTTTTTTTTTCTGTTAAACCAAATCTTGAGATAAAGATAATGGATCACTTCTTCCTAGCTACAGAACTGACACTTTCAGGAATATCTTATAAATGAATTGCAACGTTAAAGATTCATGTAATCCTCACAAATGAATTATACAACACCTCTTTTTTTACCATAAGTGTGCAGTTCATTAAAACAGTTGAATAAAATGATGATTTATACAAGGGTGGAGAATCTTTTCCATTCTAAGAGCTAGATTACTACTTGGGAAATCTCACAGGAGCTAAACAAATGAGATTGGGTGGGTTTCTTTTTCTCTGATCTTGGGCCAGTTCCTTTCATTGAGCAGAGAGAGGTATGGCTTAACTATGTCTGGCTTTTTCCGATCATGGGGAGAATTAGGGAGAGAAGGAAGAAGAAAATGGAGAGGAGAAATAAATTAAGAGTTGGAGGCTTGCATGCATGTGAGATACAGAATAACAGATTTGGGAAACAGAAAAGGGAATAATTTTATATAAAATGAGTTTGGACATTCTAGAATTTGGGATGAATCCATATTTGCTTGGACTCAATCTTTTAAATTTTTACCTGTGTAAAATCAATGTGTGTTATGCTCCATTAGATATTTGGGATTTATACCCCATCTCTTACAGTCATTTTTAATAACTTTTTCATTTTATTTATCCTTTGTAGTCAATCATAAGTGTTTTTTATGATGTATTTTTCAAAATTCCAAATGCATTTGTGGGCTCAAAGAATTTGGGGATCCCTATAGAATAGAGCCCAGTAAGAAATAAATAAATAAAAACTGTTCTAGTAAAATTTGAATTTGAATTCCTTTCTTTATTCAAACTGTATGCCTCCAGATCAGTAAATAGAGCAGTTTACTGTTATTTAGTAAAAAACTCACAACCAATAAAAATGTCTATGTTGAGTATAATTAAAATTAAAACTGTAATCTGTATTAGATCACGAAAATGCAACAGTTCAGTTGATATTAAGAAATGGCAAGAAGTAATTAGTCAACATATGCTGTGTGGAAGAGTTCGGTCTGAAATAGCTTTTAGAGATTGAGAGATATCTTAATTCTACAGGGTGGCTATTCCATAAGGTTAGACCAGTGGTTAAGAAACTACTTCCTGAGAAGGATCATTGTTCAGTGTTATTAATAAAAAGTGTATAATTTGTTTTTCTTTTTGCTCTTCCACAGGTGCCTGAACAGGTATGTAGTGTATTATTTTTTTGTGAAACAGAAAAATTTACAAATATTTACAGATATTTTTAATTAAACCTTGCATTAAAAAGGTGGTCTCTCAATATTAAAGCTATAGAATTGAATGTACTGTTTTAATTGAAGAAATTTTGTTCTTCATAAGCTTTTGCAAACAATTATCCATAACAGAAATTCAAACTGGGCAAGTTGAGATCTATTGTTTGAGGTGGGGGGAAATGTTGAGGCTTTTCATTTTTGAAAACCTGGGCATTGTTCAAAAACTATCTGTGGTTAAAGTAAGCATCAGTCATTTAAAACACCAATTTTGGTTTGTAGTGCACTTGTGGGAGTCTCTGTAAATTTACTGCCATCATGGTTCCTTCCACACACAGAGCCATAGAGACTGCTATCTTGGCTTTTGAATTTTTATAGATATAGATACTCTGGAGAACCCCCTGTCATGCAAATTAATAGAATGTAGCTTTATCTTCTGATGTTCTACTAACAGTCATCTGAGTAGGATTCTGGTAGTTTAAGAATAATAATTTCCGTTTTATCCTTTCCTTTCATGAAGTCTTCTGCCCAAAAGAAGGTCCATCTGAGCAAAAACTACTTTCTCACAAACCGAGCAAGGGAACGATCCAACACATTCATCAATCTTCGGGAGGTGTTAAATCGATTCAAGCTTCCCCCAGGAGAGTATATTATTGTGCCATCCACCTTTGAACCCAACAAGAACGGGGACTTCTGTCTCAGGGTTTTCTCTGAAAAAAAAGCTGACTCGCAGTATGTCATACATTCACTAATCCATCTTTTCTGTCTTTTATATTGGTGGAATTCATGAATATGAAAATACTGAGAAATAAGAAAACAGAGCAGAGGTATTGAAAGCCATAGCTGAAGGTCTATAAGGGAAGCTAAAGAACTATTCTTGAGGCCAGTGTCAGAAACGAGCCATCGCCATAAAGCTAACAATGAGCCTATATTTAACTTTACTTCTGTAGGGCTCATACTTTTTATAATTTCTTACAATACCTGTTTTTATATTGGTTGTGAATTGGAAACGAGAGAGAATATCACCAGAGATCTCAAATCCAAAACAATTATGAAGATAGCTAATGAAGATGAGAAAAACAAAGTAAAAAAAAAATTAAACCAAGATCCACTATATCTGTATCCTCTGCCTTCCTTCTCATTGAAATACATATTTTTAAATGCTAAGCATTATTTTGTCCTTTCCCTTCATGAAAATCTGTGAATGAGAATGATATCACAAATAGTAAAATACCATAAGATTAATTAAAGTACTGTTAAGAGACAAAGCAATTCATCCACAAGCAACATCAGGTACAGCTGTATTCAATATAACAGGCATTAAATACTCAAGAATGCCTAGATATAAAAACTGGTACCAAAATGCCATTGAAATGGGCACTTAATGCATTTTTGGAATGAAGGTATTCCAAAATTAGAAAATACACCATCATCTGCTAACATTTGATTTATTTCTCTTATAACAAGAAATGTTGGACTGCTTTTCCTATTTTTAATAATATTTGATATTTACTTGAACCTGGATCCCCATCAATATTCACAATGCTCTGTTGTGTCCTGTCAGCCGCTCACCCCCCCAGCAGCTGAATCAGATGTTTCGCCTAATTTTATTTAATGCTATATTTAACATATTTTTTCATATTTTAGTATGTTTCATTTATTTTTTTAGATTCAGAAATATAGAAGCTACCGTGCTTGAGACAAAAGATTAGCATTGAGTTTGATCTGTACTCCAGTAATGTTATTGGTCTCACAGAGATCCTAGAAGAAGTCAAATATGGCATGGCTATAAATCAGTGGTGCATTTGCTCAGGTCCACTTGCTCTGAAAAAAGGCAAAGGTGGTAGAAAGCATGCTGGGAAGCTAGGGAGGAGATGGGAAGGTGGTCAATCTCACTAGTTCAACTTTTGGAACTTGGTGTCCAACATTTGAGGGCATCTCTGCAATATACTTCTAAAATTCCAAATATATCAATCACTCAGTCTCACTAGTTCAACCTCTGGGACTTGGTGTGCTGACATTTGAGGGCATCTCTCGAATATACTTTCAAAATTCCAAATATATCTATCACCCAAAATTTAGGGACACCCTTCCTCAGAGTATGCATATTAGCCTTTTGAAGTAGACCAAGCCAAGAAACAGAGTCCATAAATTTGACTGGGGCTCAACATAGAGTCTCCTGACTGTTGCACTAAACTTCTTTCTAGTGCTTTCTCTGTTCTTCAGGCTTAAGAGATGCTTTTGTAATCATTTCTGTACACTGTAGATCCTGTAAGGTCATCTGAATACAAATGCTTGTGTCCACTGAAAGCCACAAATCATATGGCTGTGTATAAGAATATTCATCCATTCATTTCTTTCTCTATTTTGTCATTTAATTTTTTTTAAAAAAAACACATTGTTTTAGGATTTTTCTGTGTGATTGTCCAGATAATCAAAAATGGCAATGTTACAAGTATGTGCCTTTTCTGTGGATAGTTCTCAAAATACTTTTCCACAGGTGGCTCGGTGCATTCATAGCTTCACCCTGCCGTAGTTATGTTCCTCTTCCTATCTGAAAATCAATCATAATCTTTTTTGTGTTAACTCATCTAACTATGTTTATTTGTAGAGTTGTTGATGATGAAATTGAGGCCAATATTGAAGAGGTATGTTAGCTGATATGAATATTTGTTTTGAGTCAGGTGGCATAAACCAGAATTCCCAGTTGGTCATACTGGCTGGGAATTCTGAGAGTTGTCTTACATCTCTTGACTTGTCTACTTATATCTCAGTATATTTGGTATATCAGGTGGGATGGGCACCTTTGTGAACATTTTGTGTTCAAGTTTGTTGTACCTCTGAACATTGGTCAAACTGCAGAAACACTTGCTTCTGATAGAGTAGCCGGATGTTGATTGATTCAGAAAAAACATTTGATTTGGTCAGTTACTTACTGACCAAGTAAGACTCCACATTAGTCTCTGGCTTATAAAAGCTAATTCTGCAGTATTACATTGTGAAAGGTGACATAAAACTTTCAACTTTCAAGAAGACATAGAAACAGCAATGTTAGAGGACAGGCATTCTCAGAGGCAAACCAAAAGATATGCTAAATATATTTAAGACACATTTTCTTCTTTATGAAATAGCAACTTCAATAAGCAGACACTTTTAAATTTTTCTTTCACTTTCCTTGACAATTCTTTTTTTTCCAGAAAGAACTCACTGAAGATGAAATTGAACCCAATTTTAAGAAATTATTTAAACAATTAGCTGGAGAGGTAAGTAAATGAATGTTCCCTGGGGAAAAATACACAGCTCTCTGGGTCATCTAAGACTGAAGTCTAAAATACTACTGGTGAATAGTTTAAGAAACTATTTAACACACATGTTCTTAATGCTATCTTTATCTTACCTTTTACCAGGATGCTGAGATCTCAGCCTTTGAACTGTGTAATATTCTGAAAAAAATCTTAGCAAAACGTAAGCATTTCCTTCTTCCCTTTCTTGCTTTAGCCTTCCCTGCCTGAGGGTTCTCCACAGAGTCTGTGCTGTAATTCCCATTAACCCCTGTATTATTGGACTGAAACCCCAGAATTCATCAGGAGGATGAATAAGCTGGAGAAAAATTAGTTTGAAAACATGCTGTCAGTGGTCATGAATGGGTTCACAAGGCCAGAAACAGCTTCTCCTTAGATGCAAAGAGCAAAGGCTTAGATGCTTAAGAGCAAAGGCGATCCAGAGCATCCCAAAATGTGAACTGTGGGCCTGATTAGATACCCAATTCCTATGCCCTTGGATCAATTCTGTGAGAGAAAAAAGAATTCAATTTTGAGGATATTTTATCTTCATAGGAAGCCAGCTAAATAAATTGGACAGGCTATGCATGGTTTTCCCAGTAGTAATGTATGGCTGTGAGAGCTGGATCATAAGGAAGGCTAAGTGCCGAATAATTGACGCTTTCAAATTGTGGTGTTGGAGAGGACACTTGAGAGTCCTTGGACTACAAGGAGATCAAATAATCAGTCAATGTTAAGGAAATCAACCCTGACTGTTCTCTGGAAGGACAGTTACTGAAGCTGAAGCTCAGATACTTTGGCCATCAAATAAGAAGAGGGAACTCATTGGAAAAGACCCTGATATTGGGAAATATTGAAGGCAAAAAGAGAAAGGGATGGCAGAGGATGAGATGGTTAGATAGTGTCATCAACACAATGGGCATGAATTTAGGCAGACTCAGGGAGACACTGCAGGATAGGGGAGCCTGGTGTGCTATGGTCCGTGGGGGACACTAAAAGTCGGACATGTTGGTTCCTTCTGGATATGCAAACTCAATATTTATTTGTACCTTTCTTGAAGCACTAAGCATTTCCAAAGTTCGGCATGTCCATGGGATTTGATTCAATGAATCAAAGCATTTACTTCTTTTTCCCTTTGATTTTAATACTGGATGATTGTCAAACTTACCCTGTTATTTGAACCTCATGCTCGAATGTCCTTTGTACAGCTTCACACAGAAGTAATTATAGCTGAGTCTGCCCTTTCTTGCTGAGTATGTTACTTTTTTGGCTCATTGTCATAGTTGTAAGGATTGAAAATCAGAATCGAGACTTCTTAGGTTTATCATATCTTAAGAAGCAAACGTCTGGATAATCATTAAATGCAAGAGTAGAGTGAAAGATATCTCTATTTTTTGCTGCCATCTTGTCATTGTCCTTTTTTTGCATCACAGATAATAGTAGACTAGAATTTCTCAGCCATGGTACTGATTGTGAAGTACTCCTTACAACAGAGGTCTTCAAACTTGGCAGCTTTAAGACTTGTGGACTTCAACTTCCAGAATTCTATAGCCAGCATAGCTGGCTGGAGAATTCTGGGAGTTGAAGTCCAGAAGTCTTAAAGCTGCCAAGTTTGGGGACCCCGCCTTACAAGAAGATAATCTGACACTTTATTGTTGTTTGATTATAGGCAAAAGCTCCTTTTTTCAGGCATTTTAAGTGATATTGTTAAAACGGTCTCTTCTCTTGGTGTGGCAACTTTATTAATTTTTTTCTCTGCCATTAATTGAATTGTACATTCAAATATTACAAGCCACCTTTCTAAAATCAAAGCCTTCAGTGGTAATAAAGCAACTATTAAAACGCTCCAGTAGTAAAATATTGTAAGAAAAGATAATAATTCATAAAAGCTTTAAAACCTCATTAAAATGTAATTTGGCCAGTTGAAAACAAAACATCACATGTAGACAAAAGCAACATAGTTAATATAGCAGAGCCATTAAACTTTCTGAAAGAAAACGTTTTAAAATTTTGCAAGCAAAGGAGATGACTTTGGGCTTGAAAAAGCCTTATTCTTTAATGACTGTTAATTTATTAGTGCAATAAAAGACTAATAGAACCTGCAGCACGGGCAAGAGAAGGAAGTTATCAGTGCTTAAAATTAGCTTTTAAAAAAAATGAAATAGAACTAGATGAATAGAATAATTGCAGGACTAGTGAAAGATTTTAAAGGCTTAGTAAGATTTCTATGTGTAACAAACTTGCTGTTTTTCTTTGCAGGTCAAGATATTAAATCTGATGGCTTTAGCATTGAAACATGCAAAATCATGGTTGATCTATTAGATGTATCCTTCAGTGTATGTTGTACATTTTCTGTTTAAGGCTCTAGTAGGGAAAAGTGGGGCATAAAAATTATGGATGGTCATTAAAGCAGTATGATGAAGTTGAACCTGGTAAGAGAATGGTCAAAAGTTTATAGGGCACTTTTTGAGTGTCCTGGTTAATTTTTTGAGTGTCCTTCTCATAGTTAAATTCTTCTGTATATAATAGCTGTATGTTGCATCTCATCCCTTGGATAAATAGATGGGAAAATGCCAATCATAGCTGTTTTATTTCACCAGGAAGCGTTTGTCTGAAAAAGGCATACTGAGTAGCAGGATGTTCCACTTTGACCCGCCAAGATTCAGTTCAGATTATGGCAGGATGTACATGTAATAAGTATTTAAATTGAAGGGTGACATATCTGTAGCTAGCATGTACATTTAAAAAAAAACATTTGGTAGCAAGGCTAGGAGGAGATCTTAGGCTAAGAGACTGGGGACACATCTACCAAACAAACAAAATAATAGTGCTAAGCTATACGGAATGTCAATATGATCCTCATTCATTCTTTGTATGTTCATAAACAGAGAAGGATGTAACTAGTTACTATACCTCTGCCTTTATTCATATGTGCAAAGAATATTTTTGCCTATACCACATATATGTACCTTGATGAACGTATCTTTTCTTTTATGTACACTGAGAGCATATGCACCAAGACAAATTCCTTGTGTGTCCAATCACACTTGGCCAATAAAATTCTATTCTATTCTATTCTATTCTATTCTATTCTATAAAGTTTAAATCAGGCAAACCCTACTTGGGCTGAAAAATTATCACTAGATGGCAGTAACAAAATACAGAAAATTGTAACAGGCCACCATCTATTAGTGGTCTGGACTTTTGAAGCCCAAATTTGGCATACCTAATAAAATCAAAATTCTTTCTGGAGTTCAATTGTATTGTTCTTTCACACACCTATCCTGCAATTTTTCGGTCCTACAATTCTACCTCAGCTACCCAAGATCTTCTGCCTCTAATTACTCCACTTGCTTTGTTCGGGAAAGCAAGCATCTTCCTGAAACAAATGTATAATTGCCCAGGCTTATTTATTTTTGCAGGATTTGGCTGTCAGCGTTGGAAATTCTTGAATCTGCAGTCTCAACAAATCTGGAAGTATCAAGTTAGGAAAAGCTGACTTAATTTTTCTTTTCCAAGCATAAATCCATACAGCCCCTTTTTCTTACATTTTTACCTTACTATAATTGTTTTTCCCCCTCCCTGCCCTTCTCCAATGTCAAATGTTAGATTAATGCTCCTAGGAGGATTTTTTTTAAACCATTGACATTCTGTAACATTATGAATATACATGAAGTTGGGTAAACATGCAATGAAACAATAATATAAGACAAAACAGATCAATTACATTATTTATATTTATAAAGTTTATTGTCATTATACGTATATACACATTATATCCATACAATGAAATTCACATAACACCCAGAGACCAAGCCCAACCACGACAGTCCCCAGACAGGTATTCAGGTAGTCCGTGACTTACAATTGATTGCTTGACTATTGTTTGAAGTTACAATGGACCTGCCCAGAGCTACTTAGAAAACTGTTTCAGACTTAAGAGTTGTATGCACCCTACAGCCATATGGTTGCATTTTGGGCACTTGGCAACTAGATCATTTGCAGCTTCCCGCAGTTATATGACTGTAATTTACAATTTGTTGCAGGTTTCTGGCATTAACTTCCAGTTTCTGGTAAAAATGCCTGTTGGGGAAAATGAATTTCCTTAATGACTGTTGTAAAAAATAGTTGTAACTTCAAATCTGAACACTTGATGCAAAAACACAAATACAAAATACAAAAATGCCAATGCACAAATACAAACAGCAAAGAAAGCTCCTACAGCACGGGTGTCAAACTCGCGATGTTACATTGCTGTCATGTGATGTAGCGTTTTTCCCTTCGTGGAGCTGGGCTGGGCATGGTCTGCACATGATGCATCCAGCCGTGGGCTGCCAGTTTAACACCCTTGTACCTACAGTGAGATAATTTGGGATTTTTTTTCTGTTTAAATTGGAAATTTCTTTAACCAAAGCAGACTGATGGAAGTGGTAGACTGGGGCTGAAAGAATTCCACATACTTTGGACAAAGATCCAGAAATACCAGGTAAAAGTGGACCTTTAAATAAACTAATGTGGGTAATTTTGATCGCTTAAAATCTACTCTAGCAACTTGGATCGTGTAGCTTGGACCGGTTTCTTGGTACCAATAGTGTCATTAATATCAAGCAAGATACATTGTTGCTCTGAGTGCATGAAACTTAAGTAGCATTGGCTTTTATAGTAGAAAGTGCAGCTTGTTCATTTGCTGGGGAATTCTGGGAGTTGAAGTCCACACATCTTCAAGCTGCCAGAGTTGAGAAATACTGACTCAAATATTCCATCAAACTTATAGGGCTCAAGATTGATTCTCCAGAAGAAAAAGAACCCTTATTTTAATTTTATCAAGAGAAGAAATGTGCCTGAATAATGAGGAAATTAAAGAGGCTATTTGCGTATGTTTTCTTTTCCTTTAGATAATGCAGTATTTTTAATAGGAAAAAATGTCCTTTTTTTTCTACATTCTATAGAAAATTTACCGGGATATGGATGTAGATCATTCTGGAACCATGAACGCCTATGAGATGCGGAAAGCCTTGGAACAAGCAGGTACTTTTAGATCAAAAGTAGAGATTACCAAAGACTAATGATTAAGGCCCAATACATTATAGCTTCCCTCATCGTAGCTGCTTCCAGATGTGGTCCTGAAAAGTTGCAATACCCCATAGGTAGAATAATGTAGCCCATTTTCCTCAACCAGATGTCCTCCAGATTGTTTGTTTATCACCTCCATAACCTCCCACCATGCCAGTGGGTGCCCTAAGAATGACAGGAAGCATAATCCACGCAATTGGAGGACACCTAATTGGATAAGGCTGGAAAAAACAATTCCAATTCTTGGGTATGGTTTGTAGCCATATTGAAGCTTCTGCTTATGTGATCAGAATGTTTACCTTAATATATTAAAATGTTTTAAAGCATTTTACAGCAGCTCCTTCTTGCTTTGTATTCAACTGCACCAAGGCTGCTTCTATAACAATTGGACTTTTGTTTGTATTTCAGGATTTAAATTGGATTGCCAATTGCATCAAGTCGTTGTGGCCCGTTTTGCTGATGAGCAGCTGATCATTGATTTTGATAACTTTGTTAGGTGCTTGATTCGATTGGAGACTTTGTTCAGTGAGTATCTTTAATTTAGGCTGGTGATCTTAAAATAATGCTTTTGTTTAGTTTTTAACTTTACTGAATTCCAGATAGGCAATATGAACTGCTTCCTTACAACAAGATTTGTAGTAATAAAGTGCATGCACAATTCTTAAAATATAAAGAGCACTTTGCGAAAATAAATAAACTGACTTCCTAGCTTTAACTAACAAGGTGTAATTATTTATGATATTGAACAATGCTTTATATTCTCATAATTACACATCTTAGTTTAATTACAGACTTTTAGGGGCAGGTCTAATAGCTAAGAGTAGTAATTTTCTCCCTTTTTTCTCTTGATGAAATAGTTTTTGCTGCTTTTTTCTTTCCTGTGAGAAACTGATGAACTTTATTAATTCACACTCATTTTTTATCCCTTGTAGAGATATTTAAGAAACTGGATACTGAGAAAACAGGAACAATACAGTTGAATCTTGACACTGTAAGTTAGCAAGCCTGTCAAAATCTAATGACACAAAGTCACTTTGGAGGAAAAGCTCCTTTTTGTGTTTGCTGGTTTAAAACAACCTTGAGTATGCATATTGTTTATAAATCAGGCACTGGAAATCTTCTATTAACTAAATACCTAGTTCATAGATATGCAACATTTCTTTATTTGCTCATTGAAGTTGCTAGGGACTAAAAACACAGGACAGGAAATTTTGAAAAATACTAAGATAGCAGTTTCCATGCAGCTGTGGCTGACGTATGACAGGCTATGCCTCCGGAGAGCAGACTGCCATAATTAAGCCTTGTAGCAGAAGAAACTCATAAAAACTCATGTTTTTTCTGTGCTTGCCTACATAGACTCCATAAACTGATAATGCTTAGAGGTTTTAATTATATTAAGTAAATATTAATATACAACTCATTGCATGTATCTGGACTACACTCCATCCTCCATAAGTCAAACTAGTTCATTAATCTTTCACATACTTTTCTTGATGAAAAAATGTTTTGGTCCCTCTGCAGCCCTAAAGCAGAACCATGAATTTGCTTTCTGGTTGCTATTAAGCACAGTCTTGTTCATAGAACAATGCAGCATTTCAGCAGACTCGGGGAGAGAATGACAGCATTAGATAGCATGGATATATCTTGTGCATTCTTAATTTAACTTGAAAATATGCATAACCCAATACATATCATTACCCTGAACATTGTAGATCTTTTAAAATGCTGTAATTCATTATGTAGTATCAAAATATATATTCTATTTGAACACAAAAGAGTAGATGACAAAGAATGAAGCAGATAATATAAATCAGCTGGAGAGCAACTTAATTGTGCAGCTATTAGCTGCATTCCTCAAACATTTTGTACCAGAAAGTTACTGCCTCTCAAAAAATATACTAAGGCTCCCTCCCGAGCCATGTTCAGAGTTTTTATATTGCATTGGCATCCTTCAGTCTCAAAAGACTATAGTATCGTGCTCTGGAAAGAGATCCTAAAACGGCATCTAGTGTGGCTAAAAAGGCCAATTTGAGAGTGGCGATCCCTTCCACACTGAGGGCAGATACATTCTGTCCCTGCCCAGCCCCCAGATTTCGCTGGTTCCAGGACTGCCTCTTTGCTTCAGCCTGCCGAACAAATGTCTCTTCGAATTGGAGAAGGCCATGCTGCGTCTTTAGCCTCCAAGCTGAACGATAGGAGGTCAAGGTTTCCCAGTTGTTAATGTCCATTCCCAGGGCCTTTAGGTCCCTCTTGCAGATATCCTTATATCGCAGCTGTGGTCTCCATCTGAGGCGCTTTCCCTGCATTAATTCTCCATAAAGGAGATCTTTCGGAATCTGATCATCAGTCATTCTCATGACATGCCCAAGCCAGCGTAGATGTTTTCATAGATTAAGAAACTAACACTATGATGTTACCTATCAAGGGGAGGCAACCTAGCATCCTCTATATATGTTTAAAACTTCAACCCATCAGTCCTTCTAGTCTAGCTAGTAGGAAAGCATTATGCGAGATTGCTAACATATGGTATAAAATTAACAATCTGCAAAATGTCAGCATTTGTAAGTATAAATCAGAGGAATTTGTATGTAGGATTTGGGGCTTTTATGAAATGTAGAGGTTTTCTGACTATTGTATTGTCTACAGATCCAGGCATAA
Source organism: Ahaetulla prasina (assembly GCF_028640845.1). Classification (NCBI taxonomy): domain Eukaryota; kingdom Metazoa; phylum Chordata; class Lepidosauria; order Squamata; family Colubridae; genus Ahaetulla; species Ahaetulla prasina. The sequence goes on from NC_080539.1 coordinate 62,257,155, forward strand.
AAGTACTTAATTCTCTCTGTAAAGTAATGCTAGTCAAGTTTGTCTAGAATTTGTAAGAGTATCAGGTTTGCTTAGTTGACTCAAGCCTTTTTCTACGAAGAATTTTATTTTTGAAAAAAAAAACCATAAATTTTATCTAAATTGCCATATATTTGTTTCAGGATGCTTATAGCATGTTTTTCTTTCTCTTCCACAGTGGTTGTGCTTTACTACCATATGAGAAAGCAATGAAAAAATGGCGAGAAGTTCTCTTGGGAATAAACATGGAACATATTTAACAAGGGCTTACTATACATCTTGTACTTATTGTGAAGCTGCTAAAGGAGAGAGTATTGAAAAAAACAAAGCAACTGCCAAAGAATCTCAATATATTAGCTATAACTTTTTATGTAATACTATAGTATTTGCTTAAAGTCTTCCAGGTTTGCCATAAGGTAGATTTCTGGGAGTTGTCATTCTATTTCTAAGAGTATTGGGAATGGCTGCATTTTCTATTAGAAATTAGCTTTGTATCACAGATTATCTTAACCAACTGAAATCTGATTCATCAGTAAAGAATGCTTTTGCCATTCAAATAAAAGATCGTTCATAATGCTCTCAGATCAGATTTCCTTTTCTCTTTTCTCTCTTCTCTACTGTTCAAATAAATTCCAAATTTTGAGCTTTTTCAGGAAAAGATTTTTTAAAAAACATTTAGCAATGTAACTTGAATATGCATTAGTTGTAAAGTGTGACATTATGTGACCACCTCACTTAGCACCAGCAATCCTTTTGATACTGTTAATTGACTTCCACTAGCCGCTAGGTGAAGAATCACCCTGATCCAAGTCATTCCCAACTCAGTCCCTCCCAGCCCTGAGCTTTGATAAGGTAAAGGACTGCTTACTCTTGAACTCCCCCCACCCGCCTATCTCCCTACCATCTGTGCCCTTTTGACCCCTCTGAATAGTAGTATTCTTTGGCAGCAGTGATGGGGCTGAGGTATTGGCCTAGGGTCTTCAGCAACCTCAGCTAATACCATTGTCCCACCTCTACTTCAGCCCCAGTAGTACCAGTGTTGGGGGGTGCTACCTCAAACTGTGGCCAGCCACAAGGGCCCAGAGTACAAAGCCCCAGCCGCCCTGTGCCCTTGTGCTCTGCAGGCCCTACTGATCTTTGGCCACCTTCCTCCTGCAGCTGATGAGCTATGCCCGGACTGACCCTATGCAAGAAAACTGCTGGCTGTGCTAGGCCTTCTTTCTGAGCCTATGCACACTGTTCTGGAGGTGGGTGGAACTGAAGAACCCCTCCTGTTGTAGGAGAGGTAGGTTGTCAAGTGCCCAAATTTTAATCATATGACTATAGGGGTGCTGCAATGGCTGTAACTTTGGTTTCTGGACATCAATCCCATTCACTCATTGCCACTATAACTTCAATGATTGTTAAACGAGGACTACAACTGTAACACATATTTAGTTAACAGAATGATTAATCATCAAGTATAAAATGCATTTTCTGGATATGAATATTCCCATAAAGAGGCTTATGGTATACACGTGTGTGTATGCACACAGTTGATGTACAAACTTCTTATCAGACTTCATCTTTGTCACTGCCAACACATATTTTTTTCTCTAAAGTTTAATGAAAAACTGAATATCCAAAGGAGTAAGGGCCATAGGATGCTTGATGCAACTGGGGAGATTATCGTAATTCAAGAAGATATGATCTTGTCAATAATAGATATAAAGCAATTTTAAAACAAACCGTTTCCTTTTCAGATATCTTTCTTCTCTTATACCCTCACGCAACCCTCTATACAATCTAATTGGTCAGGATAAAGTAATAGAACTTAAATGTCAAAAGCAATGTCATTTTTATAGTTTATGGGTCACAGAAAAATATCCCTGATAACCAAGAAATGCTGACAACATTGGAAGTCACAAATTTTAATCTTTATTGTGCTCACATCAGCACATGAGAACAGTTCAATGACAGGAGCACTGAGTATTCAAAGAGTAAAAACAAACTGGTATTTTCTGAAGCAAATGTTTAATCACAGTTAAGGAAAATATAGTTTTAACAAAATTTATGAGATGCAAAAACTGGCTTCTCTACGTTTAATACCGAAGTTACAAACATATTGTTTGTAAGGACAAAAAAGAACACCCCACATAAGCTGCATCACATGTGACATATTTCAAATACTTTGGAATCCTAAAATGCTACTGCACTTAAAATTATTGCTCAAAGAACTGCTTTAGATTCCTTAATTCAACAGATTCCATGACATTTCATCCCATTAGCTCTGCTACTAAGACATTTTAAAAGCACAACATTACTAGTTTCTATATGAAAAGGTTACCTGACTTAACATTGCTCTGTTTCTACAGAATGGAATGAAAAAGGTTTAAGAGAGACTGTTTGGAGCAATTGTTGGGTTCTATCTTACTAGTAAGTTACAAAAGGGGGTGGAAAGAAAGCTACTGTAGGAGCAAAGAAGGCAGTGATTGACCATCAGGTCTAATTTGCCTAAAGGGGAAACTAATTCATTGCTTGAGAAAATAGCATTGTAGAATTTCTTCTATAATTTTTATCCTTCATATGTTTTCAAGGTATATTCAGCCTTGCTTTTATATCACATTATTACCAAAGGAAGTCTCACAGGTGCATTTCTGCAGATGAAAAGGAAAACATCCTGCAGTTAATACTTCATAAAATTGCTTCTAACATTTTCATGCCAAGCTTCTTTGCCTTGGCTTAATCCTTGGGTATAGCTGGAAAAAAGAGAAAAGAGGTTGTTGTCTCCAGTACACAAGTTAAGACACACAGTAATTACTTTAAAACATACCTGAGATGCTCTCCTTGAAGCTTTTTTAAGAGCAGTATGTACTGTATATACAAACACATAAAGATAAAGGTTTCCCCCTGTCCAGTTGTATCCGACTCTAGGGGGTGGTGCTCATTTCTATTTCTTAGCTGAGGGAGCCAGCGTTGTCTAAAGACATTTCTGTGGTCCTGTGGCCAGTGTGCCTATATACCAAGGTGCAACAAACGCTGTTACCTTCCCACCTAAGTGGTACCTATTTATCTAATTGCATTTGCATGCTCTGCAGTTGCTTTGTTGGCAGGAACTGGGGCAAGTGATGGGAGCTCATCCCATCATGCAGCACTCAGGTCACAAACCCAGGCTGTCATCTTTACACTGACAAGCTCAGCGTCTTTAATCCCTGAGCCACCATATAGACCACCAAAATCATGTGGTGATTGCCAGAAATCAAGACTAGGGAGGAAAGAGTGGATTAGAGAGCCTCTACAATATCTATTGGGTTCATTTTGAGGATTAATTAAGATCTCAGTGAGATGATTTGATTCAGGTCCTGCATTTTGGGATTCTTTTTAAAATACATTGCTTGTTCTTCTCATAGGTTCCCCAGTTCTCTAAAACACTATAATGTAGTTCTGGAATTCATCCTACCTATATTCCAAGAAGCCAAAATACACCATTAGCAAACTTCTTTATGAACTCTGACTTGAAATAGATTTTTATGAAATCAATTTCAACTACAGAAGAGGAGCTGCCATAAGGTAGAGATTGCTGATTTTACAACATTGCTAAATATTGAACATCCATGACTTTAGAATAAATCATGCTGGCATCCTAATTTAACTTGCAGGAAACCCTGACAATTTGGAAAGTGAGGAAGACAGTTGACATAGGCAAATCATTTGTGTAAAGGATATACTGCTATCAACCTATACTAAGAAACAATTACAACTATTTCAACCTACCCCAAGCAAGTTCCGTGGCACGTAGCCTTCTCTGTCACTTAGCTGAGCCCACCACCATTCTATTTCTTCTTCATCTTCCCGGCGAAGGACTGTCATGCAATCCCCTCCTTTAATGGATAGCTCATCCTCATTCTGAGTTTCGTAATCCCAGAGAGCATAAACTACTCCTTTGTTCATTATACCCATTTTTTCTTGCACTCCTGCAACACACACACACACAAATCAGCAAGTTGTCATGACAAAAATGTATTCCATAATAATGCTGACTATCACATAAATTCTTTACTAAGTAAAAAAAAGCCAAAAGCCACAGAAGTACAGCAAATATAGTTTGTGTAAGAATGTTCAAGCCATTATAGGAGCAGCATTAACATAAATACAGTATCTGTGAATGGATATAGAAGTGACAGAAAGTGGGAAAATAATTTTACCTGCAATGTATGTGAAAATGCATTTTTTTAAAAAATATTTATTAAGAATTTTACATAAACTAAAATCCAAAGAAAAATAAACAAAAGTTATGAAATATGGCATAATGACTCAACCTTCTGTTCAACAGATAATTACAATCTTATAATCCTCCCTCTTATATATTATACAATTCTCTTAGTCCATCTTTTTCAATGCAATTTTTATAGCATTTTTTTCTTTCAGCAAAAAATATGTTTTCCAGTGTGCATGTGAAGATACTATCTGAAGTAATAACAAAACACAAATTGTGCTATTGCTTCTATCAAATATCCCCATCTCTGTTATACATGAAAGTCCTACATATAATACATAAGTGTTTCAATGCTTTGCTTTCTGAAGTTCCCTTTATTCAAAAGAAAACTAGAAAAATAAAATGACTTTTCATATATAACAAAGCTACGAGAAATTAAGGGATGGCAAAATAGATAAGACTTCGTAAGAATTTAGACAGCTAAACCTTTCTGCATGAATTATTCAAATTCAGTAAGATAGTTTGAACTGTTTCAAACTAAAAACCTTTTTCAGTTTGAAACACACACTATTCCTACATAAGCTCTTTGCAACCAAAATATTAGAAGATTATTATCCAAGGGTTTATTTCTCTGCTATCAAACAAAGAAAGCCTCTCTAGTTGTCCTGTTTCTGTCAGATATAAGTAAAAGTCAAGGTCATTCCATTCTTCAATTCACGAAGAAACAACAACAATAGGGTAAGCAAGTGTAGATAGATAAAATCTAATTCAATTATATGACAAAAGAATCACTCCGCAATGAATAAAACTTTCCACAAACATTAAAATCCAAGAAGAATTGAAAACAATGTATGATGCAGTAAATTAATCTCAGTTCAAGGTAAAAAAAACAAAAAATACTTTTCATGAAAAAAGAAGCAAGTGATCTCTACAAGAAGAAAGGAAATTTCAGAGAAACATCAGCCTATAAGAGAAAGAGTCACTTCTTCAAAGACAGTGAGCATCAAGTCACCTATTAAGAAATAGTAAACATGCAAACAGGTCTGCAGTGAAATTTGGGATTAGGGAAGTAGAACCAAATAATGCTTTTCATTTGATACCACAATATAAAACTTTCACAGGACTTCGGATATATGGACATGCTATTTTCTAGAACCTGAAAGAATCTTCTAGACATAAGAGGAAATCTAGGGGAAAATACTGCTGTAAGAAACCCCATTTTGGGCACATACCATAAAGAAACTGGGAACACTGAGTATAGCCTTCTTCCATTTCTTCACACTTGTCTGCTGCAGTCTGCATGTCACTGTATGTTGTGGCAAATACAGCAGCACCCGATTCCACTAGAAATTTGCACACCTGGACATTATTGCAAGATGCTGCACAATGCAATGGAGTCCTATACATCGCAAAAGAAAAGAAAAAAGTAACAATGTTTTGAATTACTTCCCACAAATACCCAGATTAATGGGTACTTGGTGCCTGCTCTTTGGAACATCCTCCTCCTAGAGATTAGGTAAATCTGAACCCTTGTGTCTTTTTGGATATGACTATGCCACTAGGTATGGAGATTGGAATATGTGAGAATCCATGAGAAGGCTGTATTGACGGCTGAGACTTTTTCCCCCATTGAATGCAAAGTGGTATCCATTGTGATTATTATTACTATTGTATGTTGCTGTTCCCTTTTCATAAAGGGAGGTTAAAATCTACTGTAATATGAAACATTAATATTAGCATTAAGTGTTAATGGTTGTTATGGTTTCTGAAAACTTTACTACTAACAACTGCATTTCCCCAAAGTTGCTTTCTGAAAGCCATACTGTTCATCTCTACACCCAAATTCCTTTTTTGCTGAAGACTGTACTGCTATTCTTATCCGAACGCAGTAACTAAAATCTTTTGCTTTCTATTTCAGAGATGTTGAAATTGCCAACTATTCTAATGAGCCAAGGGCAATTCCCAACCACCTATCCCCATCCCTAAGAAATAGGAAAATGATTATTTCTTTTCTCAGGCAGAGATATTGAAATGGATATAGACTATCATGTATTTGCTAGATACCGCATGGTGGAAAATTCCATTAAGATAACTTACTTATGCTAATTCAAAATACCAAAGAGCATCCTTACCATCCATCACTATCTGCAGCATTTACGTTTACACCAAACTGTACCAAAAATTTCACAATCTCTGAGTGACCAGCACAGACAGCATTGTGAAGTGCTGTAATGCCTTCGTCATTGGGCAAACTGGGATCTTCAACCTGTGCAGCAAAAAGAAGAAAAAGAAAAGGGAATGCTAAATATGCTTTCCATTATGCAAAGTATCATATATATAGTATTGTACAATTTCTTGGATTGAATAACATCTGAAACTCTTTAGCAGTACCGATCTCATATTCCATCTCTGAAAGTTGTTATAACACACTGCAGTACTAAATGTAGGTCAAGTCTAAGGGAACATGGACTTTGTACCTCATAAATAATCCGCTGTACAAGGTCAAATTCCCCCTCAAGGGATGAATCTAGAAGCAAAGCAAGTGGATTGAATTTTACTCGCATTCCGTGACCAATCCTGTCTGAGCCAATTTTGCGCAGGTTTGTCCGCTTACCCTGGAGAAAAGAAAACAATGATACATAGGAGCTTTTTCACTTAAAATAAAAACAATTTAGTTAATTTCAATGTTATAGAAATTGAAAAAATAATTTAACGGGACCAATTATTACATCATATTAAAAGGTACAATTTCTTAATTAATGTATTCAAGTAAAAAAAAATTGTTTTGAGTAGACTAAGCAATATATATTCCATTCTAGTGAGTCCTAAAAATAGATCATTTCCAAATCTGTCCCCTGTTGTCTTAGACATGATTAATTTCAGGAAAGGATCAGGCGTTGCCTGCAGAACATTTCTTTAACTCATTCAAACATTTTCCTGAGCCTATATGGCTATACATGAGCCCAGGAACCACTGCAGCTTCTTTAAGGAACAGCTTAAAAGGAGTTAAAAAGAGGCTTCTTTGAAGCATGTTTGTAAATCATTAAAACTCAACAGTGCAGTCAGTGAAAAGTTTTTCAGAGATGATGCAGGATGGGATGAGGCAATCAAGGGCTAGAAATAAAGGAGCTACAAAGCAGCAAATCCTGGAATGTCCCAATGACCATTTAAATAGGACATTAGTGTACATAAAATTCCCAAATAAACAAAAGATAGGATCTTTCTAGTATCAGAAGTAGTGCCTGGCTTGAAAAATGTATGGTGCTACATCAGACACAAGTAATACGATTATTAGCATAATATGCATTAGTTATTTCCCAAGTGGGAAAGATTTCACAGTACATGATTATACTCAAATATTTGTTGCTAAGACATCATCATGAAGCAAAACTAGAAATTAACATTTAAGAATGGAAGCAGGCAAGCAATGTTATCTTCATAGAATAACCACCAGGAAAATATTTTTTTTAAAAAAGGGAGGTTAAATCAATACTTTAAAAGACTAATCTGATAAGTAAAGACTGAACAAGGCTAACATGAGGGAGAGGCTCAGCAATTTTAAAAATTCAAATATTTGGCCTGTGGGGTACTTAGATCTGGCCCGAGGGGCTGCCCTGGAAACAACAAAGGACAGCAAAGGACCGGCCTGCAGTGCTTCTGCCAATGAAAACGGAGCTTGGGAGGTCTATCTCCAGAGCTCCATTTTCACTGGCAGAGGGTTGCAGGAGGCCATCGCAGCTGAAAACAGAGCTCAGGAGCCCATTTTCACTGGCAGAGGCACTTGGGCCGCCACATGCGCCCCTGACATGAGTGACGTCGAGCTAAACATGCCCACCCAGGCCCCCCAAGGTCAAACATAACCCTGATGTGGCCCTCAATGAAATTGAGTTCGACACAGCTGATCTAGATCAGGGTCAGTCAACCGTTTTATACCTACCGGCCACTTTTGTATCTCTGTTAGTAGTAAAATTTTCTAACCCGCCACCGGTTCCACAGTAATGCGCCGTGTATTGTCGTCTGGGCATGCCTCTCGCGCATCGTGGATTGGGTTTGGGGGGGGGCGGCTACCAGCTCTGCTTGTCTTTATAGCTGGGTGGTGTGGGCGGAGATGCGCAAGCTATTCTGGGATGAGGCTCTTTTGTTTGCAGTCGCACTATAGCACCATTTAGTTTCACTTACGTAACGTGAACTAAATTTATGCGCGGGTGATACAAATAGTATATTTTCATAAATTTAAATTGTCACGGGGAATTTTATGAAAACCTAATGAAAATGTTTTTAAATAATGCTATGAAATTTTTTTAAAAAGTCAATTAAATTAAAAAAAGGAAAGTGCTTCAGTATCGACAAAACCCCTACCGCCCACCATGAAAGCTGGAACGCCCACTAGTGGGCGGTAGGGACCAGGTTGACTACCACTAATCTAGATAAAAGGATTGAATAGCTGCCACTGAGCAAATAACAGTAATTCAAAATTATAAAAACACTAGTGACATCAGAGTACATTGAAAAGGTAGAATGTAACATGAATAGCCTTATCTCCTTCACTTTGTTTTGTTTTAGAATCAATAGAAAGTTAAGATTTAAAATATCCTAACAGGGTTTGCCGCAAAGCAAAACTATGCAAATAATTAAACTAAAGTATGGTGACAGATAAGTATTAAGTATATCCTGATGCTGGCAGTAACTCAGCAAGCTACCCAACTTGTATGATAAACTGAAATTGGAAAGTCTTTATCCTTTTTCTAAAGTGTACTGTATGTTATAGCACATATTGTACAAAACTATTCCACAGTGAATTTTTAAACATTATAAGATGATGGCAAATTGAAGCATCAGTGAAGAGAGAGCAAGAGAATGGATGTCCTAAGACACTATCAGAGAGGAAGAAATTTAGGAAACTGATTTTGATTTTTAAATGCTACAATGGTCTCCCCAAATTGGCAGACTATAGACATACCAGTATTCTCAAGCGAACTTGTATAATACTTTTTACTACGTTTGTGTGCTTTCGAGTCAATGTTGACTCAGGGAGAAGTTTCTGTAGCATTCTTGCCAAGATTTCAGAAAAGTCTGTCATTGCCTGCTTCCTAGACTGAGAAAGTGTGATTGGCCCGAAATCACCAGCTGGTTTTATGCCTAAAGTGGGATTAAAGTCTCCTTGTTTCTAGCTGATATCTTAACCACTACATCAAACTGGCTCTACACTTCTTATTGTACAACACAGATTATTATGAAGGCATCTGATTATCACAAACTTCATAAACATTTCAAAATGAGGTGTTGACCACGTTACTTTTTACAACAGAAATCTTTAACTGAAATGTATTCCCCAGAATGCAGTACTGCAGGCTACTTCTGCTGACTGCTGGCTGCCTGCAATTTGGCAGTTTGAATCTCACCAAGCTCAAGGTTGACTCAGCCTCCCATCCTTCCGAGGTCGGTAAAATGAGAAGCCAAATTGTTGGGGCCAATATGCTGACTCTGTAAACCCCTTAGAGGGGGCTGTAAAGCACTATGAAGCAGTATATAAGTCTAAGTGCTATTGCTATTGCTACTCTAGCATAATAGCCACTACCCACTACTTTACCAAAGACATCCATCTGTCATTTCAGTTTGAACAGGGCTTTCAATAAATGAAGTCTGAAGATATTGCACGGCAGCAAAGTATGTCTAGCAATCAATACAGCTGAATTGCCTTAGAGAGAGTTATACATTGCAGAAGTGACACAATAAATCATCTTACTTGAAAAGTGTCAATGTTACTGAAGCAGTGTGTTTTTACTTACAGGTGGTAAAGAAAATTGTCCTGTGACTTCAGGAGGTTGCATATTGAATGAGTCCTCTCCCAAGCTCTCTGGTTCTCCTGAAGGATACGGAGGTGGTGGGTAGGGAGGATATTCTTCCATGTATATGTCAATAGGCAAAGGCACATCTAAACTTGGTTCTTCCATTTCAGGCTGAATGAGAGAAGTGATGTCAGAGGTCCCCTCAAGAACACTATCTAATCCTGATGAAGGCAGAGAATTAGTATTGGAATCAGAATTTGGGCTTTCTGCTTCCTCTGAAATAGTTGGCTCAGGTGGAGTAGGAATCACTTCTTTTACCATTTCTGAGTTTAAGTAAGGATTTGGGATTTCTGTTGAGATTTCAGTAACTGTAGCTGAAGTTTGCTTTGGTGGATATGATGGGGCAGAAATAGTCTCCATAGCAGCCAGAGTTGTCCTCTGGTACAATAATTTCTGAATGTTGGGCCCATTAGGACCTTCTGGCTCAGTAATAGAACTACGTTTCTTCAGTGGCCTTGGTGCATTGGACAGCTTCTTCCGAAGGGCCTCCAGATCAGCATCACTTTGATTTCGGTACGGATTTGACAAGAAAGGCAAAAGCTTGGTTGGGCTGAGCGGGCGAGGAATACGTTCTGTTTCATTATTTTCACTGGCCGAAACTGTAGATTCCATTTCAGGCTCTGGACTAGCTGGCTTGCCTTGTGTATTTGAATAATTATTGTCCATCTGCTGCTGTTGGTTTGGGACACCAGCTGCAGCAATAACTGGCTTTCCATATACTAAGGAGCAATTCAGAAAGAAAACCATAAACACTTGGCAAAAAAAAAAAAGCCAAACAAATACACTATGAATACATTCAACCAATTCAATTTATATCAAAACTGATAACATGACTAACTACTCCAATCAGCTATGCAGAAATCTCATTCATTATATCTTTAGGAAATATAATGGAGCATGAGGGATCTTTTTTTACAGTTCTTTTTCTTTTTCTTTTTAAGTTTAAGCATTGGCAGTGTAGACCACAACTGAAATAGAGGGGAAAAATGAGGTATTGGGTGTTTTTTTTTGACAATTCCACTACAACGTGACTTACATCTTAATATTGCCAATAAAAAGCAACTTCTCTCTTAAGCGGTGTAAGTACTTGCACTGGAAATGTCAACAAATTATGTACATGGTTTAATTAGACAGTTGCCAAACAAACCCTGAAGCAACAATCAATCAGAATTAATAGTCTTCAATACTGAGCTGGGCCAAATTTATTCATGCTTAATGCAGACCCACTGTAACCTCTGGAATGTAACTATGACTAACATATCCTGCTGATTACAAGGGGCACTTAAGCACAATTAAATCCAGAGCCATCGTATTTAATATATTGCACTTAAGAAAATGTACACATTTCTCTAGTAAAGAGAGAAAATTGTTGTAGCTTAAATTATACTATTCCAACTCAACATCTGAAGATCCAAATCAAAATGTGAATGAACTTCAATTAAAAATTTATAAGTGTGTGTTCCACAAAAACACAGCTTAGTCAGTTCCAGGTTATAAGAGAATACATATTTTTCTAGTCTGCCTTAGTCCAGAAAAGAACAATTTAATACAAGTTGCACCTTCCTATTCCTTCATTGTCAGCCTGAATGAGTTTGAGGTATGTGTATTTGATAGCTAGATGTGCTCCTCAGTTTGTGGTTAGCTATTTCTTCATATTTCATAGATGTCATTGTATCTAAATAGAACCTATTTTGATTCAACTCAATATGTAAGTAGTAATATATAAAAAGGGGTATCTTAAAAGAGGGTAGATAAATTTGGGATTGAAGCACACCATTTCTTTCAATGACTGTGGCAGGTCCAAAATGGTTGGAGGAATTTTTTTTAATCTTCAATATTTAAGGCAGCTGCTCTCAAATGTAGAAAGCTTGAGAAGTTTGGAAGAGGGGAGTGTGGCTTATCAGTATTTTTTTTTAACTTAATCAAGGTTACAAAAGCAAAGCATGAGCATGGACAAAATCTACCTCAGATTTTGCCTATGTAAGCTGCTATGAGCAGCTGTGATATTGTCAAATCTAAGAATCCGTATGAAATATAGATGAACATGTAATTATTAAATATAAGTGGCATTTTTATTTCTTGAGCAATGCTAACCCCAACAAAATAACTAAGCTTTTTTTTAATAACAGCTGACAAAAATCCATTTGTAATTTTAGGGCTCATGTTACTACAAACCACTGACTTAATTTTTCTCTTTGAACGACTTGCAAATAAAGGACCAGTCTTTCCAGCTCCAACTGCTCTAGGGAGGACAAGATGAGGGGACTGCAAGCAACTTGCAGGTTATTAGCCCTTGCTTTAAACAGAGCAGCTCCTTGAATTCTCACCACAGTTCAAACTGCTCTTCCCTTTAGAAACGGCCTTTAATAAGAAACAGAGCATGACCTAGCAAAGCAAAAATATCCTTAAATGCTCACCACTTGGGAAATGAGGTCCTCTAGTTTGGGCTCTTGTCAGAGCACTCTGCACTGCCTGTTGAAAGTTCTTCCCAGGGGTTTGCTGCTTTGTATACATGCTGTAGATGGAACTTGTAGTCACAGTCTGTGGCTTTCGAAAAGGTGGTGGAGGTGCTTCTTTGGTTGGCTGAGGAGTGAAAGGTCTCACAGCTGCTGCAGGGGGACTCTCTTGTTTGGGAAGAGCTAGATCCAGATTAGGGGGAGGGCCACTTGGGGAAACACATATTTTTTGTTGAGCATATTGAGATGCTGGTGGTGTCAGTGCGGCTGGTGGCTTCTGCTTACTTCCTGCGCTGGCAATTGCCAGAGGCAGCTTCTGGACATTACATTCAGGCTTAGCATCTGATGAAGGAAGCTGACCAGTTTGGCCAAAATAAGGTAAATTGATCTGTTTTGGCTTGGTAGGAACAGGTGGTGGTATTTTTGCGACACTTTTAGTGCCCATCTGTGAGTGAAAAACAGCCAAGAAAACAAGACATTCAAAAAAAGTGTTATTTTACCAAAATAATAGCAAACGATAAATAATACACAAGATAATGCTATCTGTTTTACCTTGCTGATATATTGTATTAGGGTTGGTGTTAGATGGTAGTCACCAATCTCCAAAACATAAATACATAAATATTAAATAGTGAAATTTCACAAGACGGTCAAATATTGCAAAATGTCAATGTTTTCACAAGAATCCTCATATTTGGAACATTTTTAATCAAGAAGATAATCAAGAAGATAAACAAAATACTTTTGGCATCTGCAATATCTTGCAAAATCATGACTCCCACTGCTTGTAAATATTGCTGACCCCTTGCTTAGGAAATTACAGAGTATTATTATTCATTAGGTAGCATACAAAGAACTCCCACCTTACAAAATTAATAGTTATGAAGTAACTTAGGCCAAGAGGAATTGTCTGGCCCCAAGTAATCCAAAATCTCAAAATATTATCTACTGAGTTCTTTCAACAGAAGTTCAATCTTCTTTCCATCTGTGTAGCATTAAGCTGTCAAAAATCCACAGGCTTTCGACAACTTAGTGATCCAATGGAAAGAGAATGGCTGAAAGGGACACCCGCACCAGGGAAAGATGTGTTGATTATACAGGATAACAGAATACAACCAACAGAATAGGAAAGGGCTATTTAAGCTACCAGGCTTGGGGTGGGGGGACGGGATCACAGGAACAAGAAGTAATAATTGTAAGCCAGTCAGAAACCTTCAATTGACATACATAGTAGTACAGAGTACAGAACACAGAAATAATAAGGAAATATATACTCCATAAAGAAACAAATCTTCAAAGGTAAAAGAAATTGCGGAGTATGTTGACTGGGACAGAAGACTAGTTATGAAGCTTTTACAATTGCCCACTTAATCTTGTAAAAATATATGATAAGAAGATTCTGTTGAGTGTCTTGAACATCCTGACCTAAGAGACAAGAAGATATGACAGGCAGAGCCAGCTTGTCATCAGGTGAAGTGTTTGCATATTTTGATAAATTTTGGAACATAAATATTTGTGAAGGCTACAAGTCCATTGTCAAACTAAGACAATCAGCAACTGGATCTTTCTTGACCACCACAGAATCATTAAAATATAAAGGTCCAATTATTACAAAGTGTTGCTGGGACCTGGTGATTCTCCATGACCTGAAATCATGGAGAAAACTAAGAACAAAATTCCAAAGAATCTATATAGAAAGTTGAACACCCCCAAAACCTCCAAATTATGATATGTGTCAATGCTGTTACAGCAGTGTTACTGATAGTTGGTCTGTTCACTGCAGTCTCTAGAGTTTTGCTTTTCTCTGGCAGTGCACAGTCACTGAGAGGCAGTTGTAGCTGCATCAGTTCCAAATGTTTCATAGCAATGTGAAACATACTCCACAGACTCACATCTAAATGCTTACTTCACTGTAAATAAGTTTCCAAATGTGAAAGTTGCAGAGTGCCTCTGTCATGATAGGTGGGAACGACCTGGGAGAGAGGGTAAAAAGATGCTGCAAGAGAAGAGACCCTCCCTATTCTCAGGCTATAAAAGAGGGAGGACTGTACTTTCAGAATGTAAGAATCTGTTAATGTAGGTTTACAATAAAGTAGAAATAACTCATAGGGTTGTGATTCCTATCTGGTTTACCCCACAAAGCTGATAACCTCCTACCAGAGAACAGAATACACGATCAAATGAGAAAGAATGATACAATTATGTAAAAGGTATTACAGCCATAATTGATACCTTTAAATTGAGCAAATGCTGAATCTTTTCTGCCATGATTTCACCAGAATAAAAGAGGCAAGTGAAAAATCCTATACTAGTATCTATGTGATCAGGAAAAATATACAAATAGTCCTTTGCTTACGATCAGTCATTCAATGATCAGTGGGAGTTAAGATGGCCTCAGAAAGCTTTATGGACTAGAAGATACTTTTTGAGTTTTATAAAATGCCCCTCCCCCGACCCCATCCCCTAGCCATATGACTACATTTTAGGTATTTGGCAACCAGCTCACATTTATGACAATTACCCCCCCTTCCCCAGTTTCTGATGTTTTTAGCTTCTCCTAGAGGTTCTCTTCCCCAACAGCATCTGAAAGGACTGTTTTTATTTTTCCTCCACCAATAAGAAATGTGATCAAGAAGAGAAGAAAGAACAAGATAAAGCATAGAATGTATATAAGAGCTCCTCTAGAGATGGAAAGTCCCTTTCTTTTTTGATGGTGAAAATCTGCTACTTGCATTTGAGTCAGAGTAACTCCTGTTGTTTGCTTAATTGTTCCGGGAAATTGAGCAATTTCCCTTTATGGTGATCTCAAATATTAATTAATCAATGCTTATTGTATCAAATGGACTTAGATACTTCTCTTGGCATATAGAGAAATCAAGATTTAAAAAAAAACACTTAAAAATACCTGGCCATCACGCAGGAGGTCTTCACTACTCTGATTTTTTCTCAGTGTAGTTGTTGTAGGCACAGAAGTACTTCCGTTTGATTCAACGGAATCAAACATAGAAAGGGGGCGCACTTTCTTTTCTCTTTCTCTAAAAGCTACATCTCCTTCACCAGCTATAAAAAGACAGGCTTGGAGTTAAATAGTTATTTGATATCTACATCACAACACAAATTGAGAAATTATCAGGATTTTTAGAACTTTTAAGCTAGATATAAAGTTATTGTTTTCAGGTAAAAAAAACACAATTGGACTTGTTTAATTTAAGAAAATGAGCATTAAACTTGTATTTCAAGGACAAATAAGAATCAATGAAGTAATTCTTCATTATTATCTATAATAGTTTCAGAAAAGCCTTTCAATTATGAAATATACAACATAGGCATAAGATCTTTTATGAAGAAGCAAGCATTGGATTTGAAAGAACATGAAGGCTTCTTGCTGAAGAGATTTGAAAAATGTCAACAGTACCATGAAACATAAGCAGATATAAATAAAATACACACTGTTAACCAAGTTGAGAAATTATACTAGCCAAAAAAGGAGAATATTTGTTGCTCAGGGTTAAAATGGGGGAGGGGTCCTTGTTGCTCCCTGAGTTTGGTTCTTTTCTTGCATATGTTTCATTACCCAAACTAGGTAACATCATCAGTACTAGTGGAAGTGTGCCTACAGGCAAATTTTTCCCATTTGCTTGCTTTCTGAAGCATGTCGTCCATATGGTACCAATAAAGGAGAATATTTGTAGCTCAGGGTTGAAATGCACTGATGATGTTGCCTAGTTTGGACAATGAAATGTCTGAATGAAACAACCAAGCTCAGAGAGCACTAAGGATCTCCCTTATACTGGCCATTCCAGTATCCAAAAGAAACATCAGAGCTCACTGATAACATTTCTAGAAATGGGGCCTACCCAGTATTTTAGGTGTTTCTACGTATATTAGTCTGTAAAAAAAATAACATATGCCTCATGACACTTGCTACATTTTTTTAAAAACCACAATCTGGCACATGTCTGAACGTTTGTCTTCAACCCTTATTCTGGAAAGATTTTGAAATGCTAACTAAAAGGGTCTTAACAAATCGACAATGAAATAAATTACTGAAATCCCCACAGGAAGTAATTTACCTTTTCCTTCAATGTTGCTACCAACATTTATCACTGAAGAAGTTGAGCCTTGATTGATAAAGCTATCAGCACTTAAGTTATTCCAATCACTGATAGCAAGTGGGGGTTTTGAAGCAGCAGTTGTAGTTCCTGCAGTAGAGGTGAAGAACAGAAAAATTAATTTTAAACTTGCAAAGCTTTATTTTGATAGATGTCTACATAAAAGGCTCCTATGTAATATATTAATTTTCATATAATTTTTAACCAATTTGTTAATTTTGGCCAAAGCAGGAAAGCATTATTAAAACATTTTGTTTTCTTCTTATCAATATTAGTAGCTAATAAAAGAAAATATACATAATGGAGTTAATGAAAGCTCCCAAATAGAAGACACCCATTTATAAGTTTGGCTATTATAAATCATGTAAATGAATTAGGCATGTTCTTGTATTTATCAAATAGCTCACTTTTTTAAAGTATTTCCAATATGTGACACTCTAGAAAAATGCAGAACACAAATTTCCTTACTATGCATACCCCTGATTATGGGGTTCATTTAGTATAGTACATGAATTTTATCCACAAATATCCCAGTAGAAATATTCAGACACAGCAAATTAAAATAAAAGCGCTACCTTCTTTAACATATTGATAATGGCAACAGACAGCTTATTTAAAAAAAACTTGTACAAATTCATTCATCATGAATGAATGCTGAACAAACCCTATAACAAATCTCTGTTCAATCTTTGTTTCTGAAACTTTGTAAGACAATATTTTACATTCTTTATCTCCTTTATTTCCCTCCTGCAGGAAAGGTCTGTTTTTAATTTGCAGATTAAAATTCACTCACCCAGAACTATTAGCATTAGTTCACATATAAACAGGGAGATGAATCAAATTTTTCTAACATTCACCCAGTTCCTTAAAGAAGCTTTTACTTAATGATTTTTGACAATAAAAATTTCCAGACAGAGCATAAATAGTTTCACAAAATTATCAACAAAAATAAAGTATGAGCATTTTAAACAATGTTACACGCACTTCTAAAAATATAGTGATATAGTATGAATCTTATACTACATTTTTCTTCCACCCAAAGTGTTTATTTTATCAGTAACAAAGCTGAAGTCCATAAATGTTTTTGTTCACTGAAAGCACAATTAGTTTTCCAATTATTAGGATCTTTTATGTTTCCAAATAAAACTATAGTTGCAATAGTTTTACTTCCAAGATTCTATGTCCACAATAAAGTTAACATAACATAGAATATTTCCTAATAATATTAATGGTATATAATTCAAGAAAAAACAAAAATTAGATCCATTTTTACACAATGAGAATTTGAAATAATTACCTAGAAACAACTATGTTTTTTGCATTTATATTATATAGTTATATATTACATGGATATATATTTGATATATAATCAATATATCCTACTGTATGGTCTGAAAGAATTCTGCATTTAGAAGCAGAATTTCAACTAATTCAACTAACTGAACAAAGCTTATAGATACATTATTCTTTAGAAGTCCTGTGGAATTAATTAGGCTAATTCCCTTACTTAGCAATCTGCATGACAAACAGATGCTGACAGGAGGAAATGTCAAAACACTTCATATAAGTAGAAAGCAAAAGGGGAGGAAATAGCATTTACCACTAGGAGCTTTTGTCTGTGAAAGAACACCAGATCTCATGTTTGGCAATGTCTGCGTTTTTAATGGACCATCAACAACTTGTAAGGTTGGAGTCCCATCTGGAAAGGCCGGTTTGACTAACAGTTCATTCCTTGAGGCAATACGTGGCATGGTGGAAGACTGGATATAAGGACCAACAGCTGCCACTCGGCTTGGAGCAGATACAACTGGTTGTGGCTGGTTCCCATCTGAAGACACCTAGGCAAGATTAAAATTGCAGATTAAAAAAGAAATTAAATGCTGTAATGCAAAACTTGTCCAGGGAAAAACTCAGTATTAAAAAAAATATCAAGTATTCATTCTACAAAGAGCATGAAGGGGCCAAAGCATTTTTCGTGATTTAAAAATTAGGCAGATTAATGCTGAAGTGTTTCCGTGATATAAGAAAAACGCTAGGAATACAGCAGAGAGACCCTCAACCAATGTCACATGCCCACTCATCCAGCTAAATAAGCTTCCATAGCAGAATGGGATTTTTCTTTTCTTTTCTGGCACTCACTGGTACATTCTCTTTCTGCTGCAGCGCAGCTTTCTTTTTCCACAGCCGTTCCCTCAGCTCATTAACACGCTTATCCATAACTGCCACCTCCGAGTTGCGTTTGTTTAAAGAGTCCCTCTGTTGTTGCAGCTTGGCATTCTGCTCCTGGTTTAGCTTGTTCCTCAGCTGAATACAAAAGAAATAACTTTTTCAGGATGATGCTAGAATGCACCTGACAAATAACAGAACATTATGCAAAAGTTTAGGAGAAAGTAGTCTGGAAAAGTAGCTCTGACTAGGTTTTTATTTCTTTCGACAAAATGGCCGGTAATTATAATTATATATAAAAAATAACCTAGAAGATAAGATAATTTATGTAAACTATTAGGGATTATATAATTCTTGTTTACTAAGGTTTTTTTTCCTAAGACAGTTGGAGATACACCCCATTTAGCCCTTCTTGCAGGTCTGTGGGGTAGAATTGCAGTTACCTGAAGTTCTTTATACAGGCGGTCAAGCTCAGCTACAGCAGACTGGTTGTCATGGAAACCATCAACCCGACCATTCTTCAGCATCTCCAATTGCCTAGTAAGTTCCTCTACCTTTGACACAGCCAGTACCAGTTCTCGTTGTTTTTGCTGGAACAAACTATTCATCTGCTCAATCTCCTCCACTGAAGAGGAAAACAGAATACAATAGCAGTAGTGGAGAAATGACCAAATGTTGGCTGCTCCCAAGATAGTTATTAAAGGGACAGATACTCCGTATTGCTTTCCAGCACAGAGCCGGGGAAAAAACTAAGCATAAAGTTTTAAAGGAAAAACACATTTTATCAATCCTAAACTGGGGAGTTATAATTTGAAAATGTACTGCCTTATGAGGAATATTATTTGAAAGTCTACAATATAATAACTAAATAAAGATGGTGTTTGAGTGTATTTTCCTAGAGGGAGCAGAAAACTTTTATGAATTATAACCCAGAAAAATATTCCAGCACAGCAATGATTATAAATATCTAAATATTAACTTTTCAGAATTAACAAATCAGAATTTCAAAATTGAATTATAGCTCACCTAATTTCCCATTACTGAGCCGTTTCTGCTCAACATGGCCTTTAAGTGCTCTCACTTTTTTCAGCTTGGCTTCCTGATTCTCAGCAATTTCTTTTAATCTTTTGAGTTTCTCCTGCTCTGCAGCTTGTTGCTGCTGTCGTTGATCCTGCTGCTTCAGAAATTTTAAACGCTGTTCCTACAGGTATACAATGTAAGCATTAAGCCAACTTTAAATACATTGCAGATAGTCTTTGACTTACAACCATTTGTTTAGTGACCATTCAAAGTTACAGAAGCCCTGAAAAAGTAACTTATGATTGGTCGTTGCACTTGCAGTCCCCCAGCATCACATAATCACTGTTTGTGACTTCTCAGCTGGCTTTTGACAAGCAAAGTCAATGTAGATTTGCTTAATGACATGATTCACTGAACAACTGCAGTGATTTGCTTAGCAGCCATGACAAAAAAAAGGTCATAAAATTGGGCACAATTCACTTAACAACTGCCTTGCTTAGCAATGGAAATTCTAGGCCCAATTGTTGTTGTAAACCAAGGACTATGTGTACATTACACTGGTCTATTATTCCTAAACTCTCTGCAGTACATCCAGTGAACACAATTCATTTGATTATTTCTTTATTAAGCACAAGCCAGCAGCAGCATGTTACTCACCAAAGAAAGGCAATCAGGTTAAATTAAACCTACAGTTTAGGTTACCCAAGTCTCCCAATTATTAACATATCTGGAAAAGAGCTGTGTCAATTTTAATAATCAAAATTACCTTCAAGGAAAGGGTTAAGTATACACAGACACATTTTTGTAATTCTTACACGTGGGGGAAGATTTCATTCTCTTATTAATCTTCCCAACTGAAGAATCCTAAAAGGATTCCAATACAGCAGGATTGATCCTTGGATAGTAAACATAAGGGAAGCATACTCTATCCATTGATAGTCAATATCTTATATACTGTGTGTTCAATTAATTTGAATGGATAGTATATTTGACATTGATGGTGCCTGATTCCATATCCCAGCTTTGTGATCAACTTAATGGGCATCCTTGTCGCAGTCTTAATTCACCTTAACGTACTGTTTTATCTACACAGTTTAGAAGAATTTAAAGAATTCCATCCACTTTTAAAGAAATATATACATCACAAAACTCATGCAAAGAAAGTTACTTAGTCATGCTTTTTTTGAAAAATTCATAAATGACACACACACACACAAAAAAAAACACAGACGCAAAACGTATTTCAACAAACCTTGTTAGCCAGCAATTGCTGTTGTGCTTCTATTTGCTGCTGTTGTCGTGCTGCCATTTCCTGCAGTTCTGCCAGCGTCATATCCATCCGAGGAACAATGACCTTCATTTTTAAAAAAATGATACGTAAATGATATTTTGTTGAAACTCACACAATAAATTTGCCACTAGGTTTCAAATGTAAAAAGCTGTCTTTATATTTGGGGGTTGTTGTACAGAAGGAATTGAATGTGGAATGATAGTTTCCTGATGAAAAAGACCATTAAATTACTGATAGCTCTGCGTCCAATGGACACAGAATAAAATAATGAAAGAAATTGCCATATCTTGATGACTGAATACCAGAAGCCAAGAGTAAATGAACCACCCAACATGCAAATTATGGGAGAAACCAAATGCACAATGCAAATCCAGGCTGTTTGCCAATTTGACTAGAGGCTAAAAAATATTTATTCTCTCATCACAAATATAGCAAGTAGAAAACAAAACCAGGAAGTTTACACAGGAAGAATATTTTACACAGAGAGATTTATCCTCATCCCCAAAGTTTAAAGAAGCCAGATAGCTGACATGTTTCTTAAAATTATTTTCCTCGACTCTTCAAATTAGAGAAAAATAATGCTTCATACTGTACTTCATCTTGCTATACTAATACTTGTTTATCTAGATCAAGTATGAAGTTGTTTATAGAATGAACCTAAACCTGTCAGTCTTTACAAAGATACTGAAGACCTGGTTTTTCCTATAGACCCTGTATCACGCTCCGGCATAGTGTTTTATTTTATTATGCTTAATTATCATTTTTCTTTATATTTGTAACCTTTCTTTTATTTATTTATTACAATTTAAAGGCTGCCTGACTCTGGGTGGCTTATAATTAAAAAGAGAAATATTAAAAGGAAAAAAAAACCTAAAAAAAATCCAAAGAACAAAAAATCATGGGTGGACTAAAACATAAAAACAAAATTTCAAAATATTTTTTGTCCTAGTGCTTCACAGCATAACTTTCCTAAAGGTTATGGCACACATGTCTGTAGAAGGAACTGATTACATAGTTGAAAGATCCATCTCTTTATCCGCTATAAGTAATTTGGGATTGTTTAGTCTGGGTAAAACTAGACTCCCTTAAGGTGAACAAAACTCCAGGGTGACAACATAGATATAGCTATGAAATTTTCTTGGTAATAATATGTATATCATTTGCCATTATCTTTTTTTGTTCAAAAGCCCAATCTACATTACAGTCTTAGAATTCTTTGTGAATTCCATTCAACCTGCTTCAACAAGGTTGGACAGATGTTACCACCTGTTTGACTGATTGCCTTAAAATACTGCATGAAATATTCTGAAAATAAAACACCTGTAAACTTACTAGAATAAATTATGTGTTTAGTTTTATTTGAGAGTGCTAACTCAAAATACTTACTCCATTCTCCATTTTCCTTTCACCTGGCATTTTAATGCCATTTCTCTTTAAACTTGGATCTTGCATCCATGACCCACTCCCTTTATTAAGTAAAACACAGAAAATATCATTTTTAAAGAACAGAATTTGCTTAAGTATAGCATTCCTTATATACAATTATATATAGAGAGATAAATAAATAAGAAAAAGTTTGTTTAATGAAAATTAAAATATTCAAACTACAGAATAAACAACTCAGCAATTATGTATAATAAAACAAAAGGACTGCTTATAAAAAATTGAGACACTCATGCCATTATAACATCATAATTTTGCAGCTGGGACAAGAATTCAAAGGTATTGCTTATCAACCAAATTCCGTGAAAAAAACCTCTCCGACTAATTCATTCATTTATTCAGACAGTCAATAGAGGCCATTCAACTCCAAGTGCAGCTTACAACATTAAAACCAACAAAACAATAAAGCAATGAGAATGAAGATTATACGTAACCAGAAGAAAAAAATACTTAATTCCAAACCAAATTCTAAACATCATTATAGCTCTTCAATTTTATATATTTGATTACAGGTAGTCCTCGACTTATGACCACAATTGAGCCCCAAATTTCTCTTGCTACGTGACAAATTTGTTAAGTGAGTTTTGCCCCATTTTACAACCTTTCCTGCCACAGTTGTTAAGTGAACCACTGCAGCTGTGAAGTTAGTAACAAGGTTGTTAAGTGAATCTGGCTTCCCCATTGAGCTTGCTTATCAGAAAGTTGCAAAAGTTGATCACATGACCCCGGGACACTTCAACCGTCATAAATATGTTGCCAAACCAGTTGCCAAACATCTGAATTTTGATCACATGACCATGGGAATTCTGTAACAGTTGTACATATGAAAAACGATCATAAGTCACTTTTTTCGGTATTGTAACTTTGAGCAATCACTAAATGAACTGTTGTAATTTGAGGACTATCTGTAGTTACTTGGTAAATAAAAGAATGAACATAAATTTAAAATTTTGACAACTGTAAATTATATTCATTACTAACACATTATTTCCCATCCATTATAACTTTTCCCGTTTTCTATTTGCTTGTGTAGTCATTTATTTTACTCTTTAAATGTTTTAAAATAAATGTATTTAAAAATGAATCATTTTATCCAAAGGCTTATGAGTATAGAGGACATGGTGGCTCAGTGGCTAAGACGCTAAGCTTGTCGATCGAAAGGTCGGCAGTTCAGCGGTTCAAATCCCTAGTGCCACGTTACAGGGTGAGCTCCTGTTACTTGTCCCAGCTTCTAGCAGTTCGAAAGCACATAAAAAATGTAAGTAGAAAAATAGGGACCACCTTTGGTGGGAAGGTAACAGCATCCCGTGAGCCTTGGGCATTTAGTCATGCCGGCCACATGATCACGGAGACGTCTTCGGAGAGCACTGGCTCTTCGGCTTTGAAACAGAGATGAGCACCACCCCCTAGAGTCGGAAACAACTAGCATATATGTACGAGGGGAACCTTTACCTTTACCTATGAGTATAGCCAATGCACTTTCCGAAGATCATCAGGGTGGGAAGCAGCATGGTTCTCTTTGGGGGAGGGGATACTGCTCTAAAGGGCAGACACTGCAACAAAGAAGTTACGCTTCCTAGCTCCAGATAGAAGGCACTGTTTGATCAAAAATACCTGGAGTGTACTCACTCTGCTCAACCTTTCAGGATAGGATAGTCTCCATCGTTTTAGTTCTTACCTGTTTCTCGAGTAGGAGGTCGTTCATAGCGAAGAAAAAAGCGAACCTCATTTCTTTGGACTCCATAGCGCTGCAGAAGATCCAACATACGCTCATTATCAGCTACAGGGCGTTCTGAAAAATAGAAAACAACTGTGACATATTTTCTCAATTGTGCTTTCCATGCTCAGCATGTGTTTTCTGTTTCATCAACACATGTTCAGTCACCATGAATTATTTATCTGATTTATCAAAATACATTTGCACAGTGTCCATAATATTTTTATGTTTAAATGTTGTGGCTTCATCCTGCAAGTACACATGCCAGAAGGATGTCCCTCCAAAGGATAGTAAAAAAAAATATGGGGCACAAATCTGAGCCATACACAGATGAAGTTCTACAGAAAGTTCTATAAAACCAAACTGTTGTTCCAAAGCCAAAGAAATAGGAAACATGGAGATATTTAAAAGCTACGGCATATTTGTCAAATACAAACATTAACAGCATTATTAGGAAAATCCAACATTTTATGAGTAATCTGCAAATGAAAACAGATACTTCATTCCAGTTTCCAGTCAGTCAAAGGCACAACAGAAGCCTTTCTATTACTGAAACTAAAGCAAGCTATATCCCAGTTAGAAAGACTGATATAACTTTATAAACACATTAATTAGGATCTATTGTCTTCTTTTAATACTTTCATCTCTCCCCATTAACTCTTGTAAAATTCTAAAAATTGTCCCAAAAGCAATATTACTCATCAAATAATATTTTCTAAATTTATTTATTTAGTGTATGGCTATGGCATCTACAAACATTAATATACAAATTTTGTTTAAATAAAGCATCAGCACACATTACAGATATATACTGTATGTGTCTGTCTGTCTGTCTGTCTCTCTTTGTGTGTGTGTGTGTGTGTGTGTGTGTGTGTATACACAATACAATATAAATGTAAAGGTTCCCCTCGCACATACGTGCTAGTCGTTGCCGACTCTAGGGGGTGGTGCTCATCTCCGTTTCAAAGCCAAAGAGCCAGCGCTGTCCAAAGACGTCTCCGTGGTCATGTGGCCGGCATGACTCAACGCCAAAGGCGCACGGAACGCTGTTACCTTCCCATTAAAGGTGATCCCTATTTTTTCTACTTGCATTTTTACATGCTTTCGAAACTGCTAGATTGGCAGAAGCTGGGACAAGTAACGGGAGCTCACCCCATTACACGGCAGCACTAGGGAGGAGATAAAATATTAAATTAAGATAAAACCATAATAAAATCACCATAATATAGAGTCATAGAATTGAAATGGATGAATAGATGTTATAATTCAGTATCTATGGAATCTAACAATCTAAGTGCTTCTGGTGCTCCTGACTATGATGACACCAACCCAGTTGCCTTGACATTTCCTGAGGAGACATTCTTGAACTATATGTATTATGGTTTGTTCCAGAGCACCACAGTTGCATTGTGGGCTCTTGGCCATTCCCCACTTAAGGATGTAGAGAGTCTAATATTTTATATATTGGAAGAATACATAGGAGTCAATGACATGTTGATCTTATGCCACTGTTGGACTGTCTGTTGATCGAAGGGGCAAATGTTAGAAAGAACATGGAGCCATGAGAATGGTGTGGATTTAAGGGTTTCAGATATTATTCTCATTGTGTCATTAAGTTGAACATCAATCTTGGTAGTATAACAACTTCTTTCCCATACAGGTGCGCAGTATTCTGCAACAGAGTATACTAATGATTGTGCCACTATATGCAATGCTTTTGCTTGTGTTCCCCAGTTTGTTCCCATGGTTTTCCTAATCAGGTTGTTCCTGGTTTTCAATTTTTGTCCAATTACTTCAAAGTGTTTTCCAAATGTAAGGAATTGGTCAAGGATTATTCCGAGATTTTGGATGGTAGTTGTGTTTTATCCTATTTCCCCAAAAAGATACATTTAACTCCTTTTTTGCTTAGATGGAAGGTGCATACATTTTTGGACGGCTATGTCATAGCCTCCATTTGTCATAATATTTGCTTAGTGACCTTGGATTCTTAGTAAGAATGTATTCCACTTCCTCAAAATCCTTGGTTTGGATAGCTATTGCCATATCATTGGCATAGCAAATTTTTTAAAGAGTTGGTTTCACTAGTGTATAGATTAAATAGGAACGGGGTAGAACTGATCCCTGCAGCATGTTGTCTGAGTGTAATATTTCTAGTAAACCAAAAGAGAAGACTCTAGTATAATTTTACTAGATGGATATTTTGAAATTTTAACTGGAAAGAAAAAAAGGACTATTGTAAATCTTGAGACATAATGTTATGTCTATAGCTCAAACAGAAATATATATATTTACAAGGGGGATTTATAGTTCTTTGGTAAAGAGAGGGTTTAACTTATCAGACATTAAATTTTAATATACTGCAGTAAAATTAACTGAAGTTAAAAAATGCCTATATTCTAAGATTCACTCTAGATAACAGTCATGGTCACTGTCATAGCCTTCTACTATCAAGAACTACTGGTCTAGCTGCTAGCACAGTTACAACTGACAATCAAGATACAAGGTCAGGCGTATTAAAGAACTGAATGTTTTGCTGCTGATACTACTAATTTAAAGTTTCATAACACCTAAGCCTGCTCCTATCGATTATTGTACAATGAAATTGGTGTTCTGACAAGACAAACTAACCAGTTCTGCTGTGACAAGCTGAATAAGTCAGCATGCAAGCACAGCACAATAATCCACTATGTTCAAATAGCCCTCATTCATTACCACACTACAATATAGTTTAAAACCACTGGACTGGGAATGTAAACCAAACATTTACTTACCAGTTATTTTTAAAGATTTGCAACAGATACAAAAAATATGAAGTGATGTTTTCTCTACTTACTTCACATAAGAAGATACATAGGTACTCCTCAAATTATGACCACTACTGAGCCCAGGATTGTAATTGTAAATTGTTGAGGTCATTAAGCGAGGTGTCCTGTGATCACCTCGCTTAATCACGACAATCCCAGCTCCCTTAAACTTAAGCAGAGCACAGGCTGCCTCAAAGGGTGGGCGCAAGGCCACACCTGCACAACTTGTTCGTTTCATAGTTTCATCGTTTCATAATTCCCATCACCAATCTCTTTCCACTTATGACTGTATGACTATAACTTGTTGCTGGCAATCCTTATGATTTATATTGATATATTGATCATCAATTGTGTTGTAAATGTTGTACCTTGATGAACGTATCTTTTCTTTTATGTACACTGAGAGCATATGCACCAAGACAAATTCCTTGTGTGTCCAATCACACTTGGCCAATAAATTCTATTCTTCTTCTTCTTCTTCTTCTTCTTCTTCTTCTTGCCTGTGGCCTATGCTCCCGTACTCCCTGAGCCACCCCTTGCACAGCTTCCCACCCCACTGAGTTCCATACTCTTGGGTCTCTTGCCCACCATCTCATGCCTTGCTCTGCTTAGTTCTTCCAAAGATTACTTTCCAAAAGAGCACCCAGCTAATGGAATATGCAGAGGTTACCTCACACCATTCTGGAGGTGGGTGCCATTCATGTGATCTCTCAGAAGGGCACACATTTCCAAATCGCGCATTTCTGGAGTGTCGTTGAGTTTTTAATCTTGAAATATTTGTTCTCCCTGAATTTGTCCAATCAATTTTTAAAGCTACACAAATTAGTGGCCATCATTAGATTTTGCAGTTATTTTTGATTCCTGGTCCCAGCGTTTTAAATGGTGGGGGAAAAAATCTCCCTCTCTCCTTTTTCTATATCATAGGTGGTTGAATCCTATCTTCCACCAGCTGGCTCTGTTTTTAAACTACAAACTTCCAAATAATCTAACCTTTTCTCATAAAATATGTGCTAAAGAGCATTCTGGTTATTCTCTTATGCAACTTTTCCTGTTATAGCTTTTTCAAATCAATGACCAAAACTGTACATAGATACAGAGATATGGACATTATACAGATAGTTCTCAATTTATAACAGTTCATTTAGTGGCTGTTCAAAATTGCAAGAGCACTGAAAAATGCAATTCTGACCGTTTTTCAGTTACGCTCTTTGCAGTATCCCCATGATCAAAATTGAGATGCTTGGCAACTGGTTCATATTTATGACTGTTGTTGTGTCCCAACGTCATGTGATCACCTTTTGCAACCTTTTGACAAGCAAAGTCAATGGAGAAGCCAGATTCATCTGTAGCAAGAAAGGTCGCAAAGTGATCAAAACTCACTAAACAAATGTCTCAGTTAATAACAGAACAACAACAGACATTTGGGGCTCAATTGTGGTCATAAGTTGAGGACTACCTGTAGATCTGCATTTACTACAAATGTTTACAATGTTTAGCTTTACTTTGAATCTTTCTTCCATCCTTTATGAACCTATCCATTGTCTACAAAAAACTTAGGCCCCATCAGGATATACTGTACAATATATGAAGTTAGAGAGGTGATTTTTTTTTGTCCAAATAGGTATTACTTTGTATTTATATAAATTGAATTGTATTTTCTATTTGATTAAGCATTCATCTCCATTAAAGGTGAGCTTTTCATCCTCACATTTGCATTGTAGCGCCCTAACAACCTTTATTGGATATGAGCTTTTGGATTGGATATGAGCTTTATGAGTAGAGAAGGAAGCTTTTTTCATAGGTATGGAATGCTCTTCTTAAGGAGATTGATGCATTTTTAAGAGATATTAGGCAAAAAAACCACCCTACTCATTATTCACAACCAAGAAAGCAGTCTTTCTAAAAGTATCACAAATATTGAACAGTTTGTGGTCCTTTACATGATCCTGTAACTAAGTATATTTAATTAAAGGTGATTTGCATTGTAGCGCCCTAACAACCTTTATTGGATATGAGCTTTTGGATTGGATATGAGCTTTATGAGTAGAGAAGGAAGCTTTTTTCATAGGTATGGAATGCTCTTCTTAAGGAGATTGATGCATTTTTAAGAGATATTAGGCAAAAAAACCACCCTACTCATTATTCACAACCAAGAAAGCAGTCTTTCTAAAAGTATCACAAATATTGAACAGTTTGTGGTCCTTTACATGATCCTGTAACTAAGTATATTTAATTAAAGGTGATTTCATAATACCGTAGAGATAATTCTATAAATGGCCATGCAAGTAAAAGTAACCATGATATACATACCTAACCCACCCCATACTTCTGCCAGATGACATTCAGTCTCACCGGGCTCTTTGCATAAATCTACTACATCTTTGCAAGTTGTTTCTGGAGTGACTGGTACTTCTGTGAAGTGTTGTTCGTTGTTAGTGAGGTACACTGTAAGAAACATCTAGAAGAGAACAGTTGTGTTCAATCAGTAACATTCATAACCTAAAGTACAGAAGTTCCAATGTTTCATTCATATATAAAACATTTCCCGTTAAATATATATCTTGCTGTACATTGATGATGTTGGAAAAATCATCAGTCACCTCATTTTACTGAATAAGTATTTAGTAAAAAATATTAATGTTATGTACACACAACCCCTTGATTTCACCACTCTTATTGCCTTTTCAGGTGAGAGCACAAAACACGAATTCTGCATATACATATAATATGAATACTGGTTCTAGCCTACAAAAATTCAGATGACGATTAGATTATCAGCAAAGTTTTGAATGCAATAAATGTCTCTTCTATCACCTAGTGTTCGTTCAGTTTTATGCTGCCTATACCTGTTAGCCCCAACTACAGAGCACAAGGCTAGGGAAGACTAATCTAAGCAACATACGCATTCAGTTTATTCCATTAGAATCAATTCATTCAAGAGAGTTAAAATGTTTCTTTTTAAACAAGCTATTATATTATTGGTGCCTAGACCTTAGAGTCTTCTAAATAATAATGGTGAGTTCTCCTTCGCAGTAGCTTGTTTTTAACTGCGGAGCGTGTTGAGTGAGTATCTATTCATCTTACAATCATCTTCCTGTCAACCAATCATCATATCATGGGTTAGGTATAAAATTATAGATCTTTACAACTGCATCTCTATATATGGTAATAACAAACCAACTTACAATAACTTATGCCAAGTCTTATATATTCTACTTCCATCAACTAACCAGGCCAACCCTACTGAAGTTTCCAAATCAAGAAAAAACACAGCAAATGTTAACATATGTTGAGACTAAATATGCTATTCAATGCAAAAAATGTATTGCCAGCTTCCCTGATGTGTTGTTTTGGTAGATAGTTTACCGCATCATCATATAGAAATGAACGTCCTTCTAAATTCTTAAATTGAAACTCTTTAATTGAAGCTTTTCAACTCTGTGTAATTTTTTTGTCTGAAACTTATTTAAAGTATTTTCTCATCTCAGCACAACCATAACTTTAATCCAATGTCAAATAATTGCAAAAAAAAGTCTCCCTGCTGTCTTAAAGTTGCCATGTGCATCCCTTGCTGAAGAGGCTTGTGGTCTTGGTGAATTTTTTTCTCCAACCTCTCATTAGTGGAAATGGAAAAGTATGAGGACAACAATCAAAATAGATTCACTTCACTCTAGTATAAGATGAGGCAGAGACACACTCTGTCAACTCTCAAGATTATTATATCCTAACAATAAAGTACCTAGATCTTTGTGTTGTGTTTCTTCACCAGCTTATTATATTGTTATAATTATAATTTCAATTATAATTTCAATCATATATAATTATAACTTAAATAATTATAATTTCAACTCATACGCTGCCCAACCTGAAGGACTGACATAGTAATATGTGGAATAGGATCATGGCACTATAGATCATGGCACTATAGATAAGCCCCAGGCTGAATTATAAGAGATTATGTCCCAAGAAAAATGGAACCTGCACTTGCCAGTATTAAGATGACTCTCCATATAGGTATGCCCAGCCCGTAAAATGAGATGGCTTATGATTGCAACCATTATCTACACCAGATAATATGTTATTTAGTCCTCCCAACAAAGCTAATGACAACTATAGTCCCCAACCTAGCAAATGAAAATAATGGTCACCCACAGGGAAAGCACCCACTATGCTCCTACTGTGCTCCCTGTATTAATAACTGGTCATATCTCTCCCTTTCAGCAGTGGATTTAATAGCTTGTACAGCTTGTCCTTGACTTACAATGGTTCACTTAGTGACCATTCAAAGTTACAATGGGACTGAAAAAAGTGACTTATGACCATTTTTCACACGTATGACCATTGCAGCAGCCCCATGGTCACATGACTTACATTCAGATGCTTGACAATGGACACACATTTATGACAGTTGCAGTGTCCCATTCTACATTACCATCAACATTTTTGTACAATAGTTGTTCTTCATAGGATAACTATCGAGTGAGAAGCTACAAAAGCTTTCATTTACATTTCTAACAAAAACAAAAACTTATTTGAAGTTAAATTGGGAAAAGTAATACAAGATACCATATTTTTCGGAGTATAAGACGCATCGAAGTATAAGATGCACCTTAGTTTTTGGGGAGGAAAATAAGAAAAAAGCTAATTGGCGGGTGGATCAGCCTCCCGCAATACCCCAATCACCTGTTCCCAGAGGTGAATTTTAGTAACAGGTTCCTTGATTGGGAGCTTTGTGCCTTGCTTTTTTTTCTGCCTCTGAAACTTCTGAAACTCTTTCAGAAAAAAAAAAAATTTCTTCCTCTGAAAGCCTCCGAAACAAAACTTCAGAAATAAATCCTCTGAAACTTCCTTTCAGAGGCTTTTTTTTCCTGAAGGTCTGTTTCTGAGGCTTTTTTTCTGAAGCTTCGTTTCTGAGGCTTTTTTTCAGCCTCTGAAACCTCCCTTTGAGAGGCTGGGCGGGGCTACATTCGGAGTATAAGACACACCCAGATTTTCACCCTTTTGTGGGGGGAAGGTACGTCTTATACTCCGAAAAATACAGTAAATAATTATGTTATTATGAGGATTAGTCATACGTAAAACAGTCATAATATTTTACAAAATAAGAAGTCATTTCAATATTTTTCAATATTGTTCAATTTACCCAGAAAATACAGATATAACATCTTACAGAAAATACAAAGAAATCAACACCACAGATATTTTTGTCAGAAATGTTTATGAAATGTTTTTATATATCTTTTGGTACTACTTATTATTTATGTAATGTTGATAATTTGCTTAAATACCAAGGTACAGTAAACAATATTAAAACTAAACTAACCTACCAAAAAGAAAATACATCTTCACATTCTGTAATATTGCACAGCATTTTATTTCCCTGCATTAAAGTAAACCTTAAGAGAATGACAAACTTAGTATTTCTCTGTGTCAACATCTGTGGGTCTGCATATATTTTTATTTTCTCAGTTACTACAAAACATTGATGTTGATTTGGCATTTAGCCACAATTGTAAGAAAGGAAACTGTGATGCAAATTAGATGCAGCACCAGGGAAAATTCAGTATAATTGTTTAAATTATTCTATTATTGAGTAAGATGAGGGATTTTCCCCCTTTATTTATTCCTTAAGTAAGTATAAATCCCTTACCTCTTACCCTCTGCTATTCACAATAATCTCCATGACCTACATAACTTACATACAAATTGTAATTAGTTTTCTGTTACTCAAGAACAGAGGGAATATTTTTGATATTCGAGATAGATAAGATTTATCAACATTCTGATTTTTGTTATTTTAGAACATAATCCTGTCTATATCTTCTATAAAGAAGTATTATTAAATCAATAGAGTTAATTTCACAGTACATAAATTTAGGATTGCACTGTAAGATGCTCAAGATAAGCCTTACCTCTGGAAAGTTTTTTTTTAAAAGTGTTAATTTATCAAAGCACAAATTATATTTGTATTAACTCCCTAGCAATATCCATTCAAAGTGAGATGACAAAGCACCAACATTTATCACACTTTACAATCACAGCTTTCAGGACAAAAAAATATATCCTCAGATGTCTTAAGGATTAGTTGTCCAATGTTCAAGCTGGTATTAAAAAAGGCTGAAGAACAAGGGAATTTATATTCTAGATAAATGAAAAAGCTAACGGGTATGTAATTTATTGATTATAAAAAGGCTTTCAATTGTGCCAATAACATAAGGCCGTGGAATGAGAATCCCAGAATTTCACTCTCCTCATGCAAAACATAGACAGAAGTCAGGAAGCCATGGATCCACAGAATATAGCAAAACAGGGAGGATCTGGGTCAGCAAAATGAGGCAAGGATATATCCTCTCTTATTTATTCAAATAATATGCAGAATATATATTAAGGAAAGCTGGAT
The DNA here is from genome assembly GCF_028640845.1 of Ahaetulla prasina. Taxonomy (NCBI): domain Eukaryota; kingdom Metazoa; phylum Chordata; class Lepidosauria; order Squamata; family Colubridae; genus Ahaetulla; species Ahaetulla prasina. The sequence continues at coordinate 62,290,626 of NC_080539.1, forward strand.
TAGAAGATGAACGTAGCTTTAAAACTGGAAGAAGAAACATCAATAATCTGCACTGTTCTGAGGACATTGCTCTGATATAGCTGAAAATGAAAATGATTTTTAAGCACTATTAATAAAAATCAAGGATCATAATGAAAAAAACCCACAAGACTACAATTTAATATAAAGGATGACAACATAATATACAATTTAATATAAAGAATGACAACAATCCTAAAACTGACAATGAAAACACTGAAGTGGTAGTTAATTTTTGCCTTTCAGGACAAACTATCAACAATAAAGGAACCAGCAGTCAAGAAACAGACCACAGATCAGCCCTTGGTAGGGAAACAGAGAAATCCTGGAACAGATATTGAGATACTTACAAAAGTCAGAATTGTACAAGCAATGGTTTATGCTGTGGAACTGAAAGCTGGACTTTGAAAAAGTAGGCATAATGACCAGTTCAAACTGCCATAGTTTATACATATTATGCAAAGACCCAGTCCCTTGAGAAGTCCTTAATGTTGGAAAAGGTAGAAGAAAATAAAAGGGGACAATCAGTAATAAAGCAGATGAACTCAATTACAATTGCAGTACGAGCACCATTGGCAGATCTCAAGGGCCATAGTGGTAACTGAACATCTTTAAGGAGGTCTACCGAAATAGCAATAGCAATAGCATTCAGACTTATATACTGCCCCAGTGCTTTACGGCACTTCCTGGGCAGCTTGTTACCAAACTCAGAAAGCTAAGTCCACCTTGAACCCCATTGGGATTGAACTCCAGGCTGTGGGCACAGTTTGCCTGCAATACTGCATTTAACCACTGCATCGCCAGGGCTCCTCCATACAGTTATTAATGTTTAACACTAATGTACATATATGATGGCATATATTTAATCAGCCACAGACTAACATGAACATGCTTTTAGAAAATGAGCAACCTCTAGCATTAAGCAAGGATATTTCTGTATCTCAATTTGCTATTTGTTATTGCTGCTCTCCTCCACCAATTATGCCTCAAATTCACCTGATTGCGTTGGGCGGGAGGAAATATAACAACAAAGGTATTAAATAAAACCAAGTACTGTGATCAGATGTTAAGGATTTTAATAATTATTATTAATGGTAAATTGTTACTCTGCTCTTGATTAATTATAATTAATTTATTAACATATCTCATGTGCCAGATCAAAGTTTAGAACAGCATTAATAGAACCTTTAAAAAGGGGTTTAAAATATGTAATTTCCAAGTACAGCCTACACAACAATTACAAATTTTAAGAGTGATAAATTGTCATAGAGATGCTGTTTCAGATTTTCTGGTATAATCATGAAGTTCCATATAAAGTAACTAGATTTCTTTTGCAGAAAATCTTAAAGAGTTGTGTGACAATTGGGCAAGTTTACCATCACCAGAAATTTCTAAATCCCTTTCTAAATCCCAACCCAAATGACAATATAATTACATTACTGTCCTGCTCACTGTAGCCACTGACTGTAACCAGAAATTTTAAAATGTGATCACAGCCAATATAAAATTACAGAAACCTACAAATGAAGTTGTGCACGCATATCCCAAATTTCTCTATATTGTTTGCAGAAAACCATAAATCAACTTGGCCTTCATCTAGCCTAATATCGACTAATGATCTATTTGAAACATTCACAGTTTCATCTGGGTTCAATGAAAAGGAGAAAGCAAACGTATGACATCTTATGACAGATGTGCACATAACCTCCCACAAAAGATTCAACAATAGACTGCTGAACACTGGAACTTGATTCTACCACATAAAAGCCAGAGAGTGAAATACTGATCTTTACATCTATTTTTTTGAAGGAAAAAAAGTAAGTAGCAGCAAGGCTCCTGGGAAGCAGTTTATAATGCCTGAGAGCTTCCAATCCAGTCTTTCATTTCCAGAAGCATCCAATATTCCATTTTATAGAAGGGTCATATTTACCTTCTGAAAAATGCAACCTGTACCTCTGATTATTGAATAATGAATGGAATGGAATGGAATGGAATGGAATGGAATGGAATGGAATGGAATGGAATGGAATAGAATAGAATAGAATAGAATAGAATAGAATAGAATAGAATAGAATAAGCTGGAAGGGACCTTGGAGGTCTTCTAGTCCAGCCCCCTTCTCAAGCAGAAGAACTTATACCATTTCAGACAAGTGACTCTCTAGTCTCTTCTTGAAAACATCCAGGGATGGAGCAGCCACGATTTCTGCAGGCAAGCTGTTCCACTTGTTAATTGTCCTTACTGTTAGGAAGTTTCTCCTTAATTCCAGATTAAACAAGAAAAATGTACTTCCAATAAAAATATGGATAATAAGGTGTTTTTAAACATATTGCAATTTAATTCTTTAAACAGTTATCTTGTCCAATGATTTAAATAATTAAACTGATTTTATTTAAATGAAATAAAAATTACATTAAAAAGTTACATAAAAATTAAAATTGTCAGTAGAACGTGTATTATATAATTTACATCTGATTTCAAACTTAATATACCAGAACTAAAACTATAGCTCATATGGCTACCTTCATGTCTGATATGTGGTTAAAAACACAGTCAGCAAAAAAAAAATCAATACTGCTTTCAAATAGAATAAGGTCAAATAAGCAAAATTTTGCAATACAAACTTCTAAGGAGTCATCAACATGGTGAAGGAGACAAAAGTCACACTCTACTATACTGGAGGGTGGGAGGGTATGTGTGTGCCTAAATGTTAAAAGTGGTTTGTCAGTCTACCAAAACAATATTTTGATTACCAACAATTGTACTATAAATTTGCTTTTAAAAAGTTCCATATTCCATTGCACTGCCCCTCTGAAAGCAGGACATGCTGGCTTTCTAGGCAAATGAATGACTTAAGTCCAGTAAAACTATATTCATAGAGAGCTTAATGCATGCTACTAAGAGAACCTCAATTGTCTAATATACTATGTTCAATCCCGTAAGAAGAAAAAATTGTGTTGGTTCAAATGTTATTATTCCAGCAAGTATTATAAAATCTCTATGTGGAGATGCTCACTATAGAAAACACTATTTGCAAATATCCTAAATGAATGTGATCATTTCATGGTCATTCAATGCTAGCACAGGTAGTCCTTGCTTAACGACCAGTCATTCAGTGGCTGTTCAAAGCTACAGTGACACTGAACGAATTTTAGTTACGCCTGGTCCCTAAAATTAAGGCTATTGCAGCGCCTGCAGTACCGCATGATCAAAATGACGGCACTTAACAGCTCACTTGCACTTACCATCATGGGGTACTTCAATTCCCCACACGGCTTATCTCTCTCCCATCTTTGCCCTTTTGGCTGTCTTGTACTCCATTGTCCCTGCTGCCCTTCCAAAGCTGCACAAGAAAGCAGCACACAATTTGGACAAAGCTGCATGTAGTCTTGGGAAGAAAGCCTGGCTCAGAAAGCAGCTGCCTTGCAAAAGGCCAGGCTGGATCCACCTCCTTTGCAGTAGGACTAAGAAGATGGCAAAGGTCAGCTGGTTCAGGGCTGATAGGGCAAGCAGAGCCCATGATCTGCAGAGACAGCAGAGTGCAGGGCTGCCAAAAGGACAGTGATGAGAGGAGATGGGTGTGAAGGAACTGAAGAGGAGGTAGTCCCTTACTTTCACTAGTGTTTGGATTTAGGAAGCACCAAACCAGGAATAGCCTGAATCAGAATAGGTCCTCCCCATAACCACCAGTAGGATTCACTTAATGACAACCATAGGGAGGGCTGGGTTGCTAAGCAAGGCATTCACATGATGTGACAATTTTATTACTTTTCAATTTATTAGCCAGAACTGAAAGGAGTACTGCTTCATGTTGAGTTCTTGGACACAATAGTACACATTTATCCTTCTCTCTAAGTAAAAGAAAAAAACGTTTCTTTTTAAAAAGATAATGTTAAGACCAATACTATTTTATCTCTTTCACGCTGTAGTGTCAAAGAATGGAGTTAACTAGGGATAAGGAAGTGCAGTGTGTGTGTGTGTGTGTGTGTGTGTGTGTGTGTGTGTGTGTGTGTGTTACATGTGTAAGTATGTATGGAGAGAGAGGGAGAGAGAGAGAGAGAAAGAAAGAAAGAAGGAACTTTTTTTCTTAGGATGTCCTGTACATTCAAGGTTCCTGTTGGTTCAGACATAATTCAATTTAATCCACCTTCCTGCAACTCATGGCAATCATTTTCCAGTATTATTATATGTATTACTTCTAACTATTTTCATCTTTCTTACTTTACCAAGCAGGTTTTTCAAAACAGACAGCTGCAGTTTAAGATATAGTTTTATTCATTTCTTAATATTAATGGAAGCATTCTGTGCTGGGAAACCAAAAAAAACTAACCCCTCTCAAGCCAGTAAGTATAAATGCAGAAATAATTCTTATGTTCAACTCCCTGTACTCAAATAAACAAAAAATATGAAAACTCAAAACTTCAGCAGGTAAAAGCTCAATCTCAAAATAACAATAACAGTAACACTTAACATCTGCACCTATGCCGTAAAAAAGAACAGTGATCTAAATTTAGATGCTAATTTACTTAGTTACCAGCATAGCAAATTTAAAGCTTTAAGATAATGCTGCAATATGCATCTACTTATATACCAAAGTATATTCAAGGTATCAAAACAATATGGAGTAGCTACTAAATAATATTTATTTCTTTATTTTGGGAGGGGTTGCTTTTTGGCTCACAGATGCTCAACAATAAATGACAAAATAATAAAATAATTTCTTAATAAAAATGCATTTAAGGTTGGAATCCTGTATCTACTGAACCAGGCAGAGACATGAATCATTACTGCAAAGCTCACTTTCTCCAAATAAATCAAATCATACCACAGAATTATAGAAAACATATCATTTTCAATCTCTTTCGCAGTGCAAGAATTTAAAGCTAAAGCATTTTCCAAACACTGCTGCATAGCCTCTGCACTAACACATTGAGTAAACAATAAGCCACTACCTCATTGGGAAATCGTTCTCATTCTCACATTGCTCTTACTGCTAAGAATTCTTTTCCAGTATTCATCCAGAATTTCCCTTTTTGTAATCAAAATCCTTTATTCTGTTGTCTGTACAGTGGAATGATAGAAAACAAGCCATGTCTTCTTTGCAGGTGTCTGAAAAGTGCTATCATATTCCTCCTCCAGATCTTTGCAAAGCGAAACATTAGCAATTTTTCTTCAATCTTTAAGTGACTACATTTCTAAAATCTTGGTAAACTTTTTTTATTCTTCTCCATATCTGTTTCATATTCTCTGACTCTTCTTTAAGTATAGTGTCCAGAACTTGATACAATATCAGAAGTGGGATCAACCAGAATAAAATGAATCTACTCCTTCCAGGGATCTGGATGCTATGCACTTGTCATAGAAAGTACAACTTAGAATTGTACTTTATTATTTATTTATTTATTTATTTTATTAGATTTTTATACCGCCCTTCTCCCGAAGGACTCAGGGCGGTGTACAGCCAAATATTAAAAAACACACAATATACACATTAAAAACAGAATTAAAACAAGCATATTACAAATGGCCGAAATTTAAAACAATTTAAGATCATAAAATTATAAATAGCCCCAATTGAAATTTAGTAAAACTTTTAAGACTTTTAAGCCAGTCCCGCTTGAATAAATAGGTGCGTTTTCAGCTCACGGCGAAAAGTCCGAAGATCAGGCACTTGATGTAAACCAGGGGGAAGTTCGTTCCAAAGCATGGAAGCTCCAACAGAGCTTTCTTTATGTAGCTATGTCAAACTATGCTCTCTTTGGATTTCACATTCAATTAGATTCATATTCAACTTTTTTATAATAAAGTTTATCAACAGATAATCCTAACCTATACCTGTGCATTTTGTAACTTGCTTCTCCGAAAATAAGACCCAACTGGAAAATAAGCCCTAGCATGATTTTTCAGGCTGCTTGTAATATAAATCCTACCTCCAAAATAAGCCCCAGTTAAGCTCATCGACTAGGCGAAATAAGACCTAACCAGAAAGTAAGCCCTAATGCATTTTTGGAACAAAAGTTAATATAAAACCTGGTCTTATTTTCAGGGAAAACATGGGTTATTAAACTTATTTTCTTTTTTCCAGGCCATTTCTCTATCCAACCAACCACTTTTAATTTTATTTATTTTCTAGACTGTTAACTATCTCATCCAATTCTGTGCCATCTGCAAAGCGCAAATCATTCTCATCATTTCTTAATGCAAATGCTGAATAGTAGAGCCCACAAAGAAACCTGTGCTACTGAACTTTGTGTTTCACTCCATTTTTATAAGTACTGATGAACACTCCGTGATCATAAATTTCAAAGAAGCTATGTGTGTACCTAATTGTCATATCATCCAGTCTAACTTATTACTCAGAAGGTCACGAGGTCTTTAAGAATTGAGGGTCTGACTCTCCCCAGTTAGATCTCTTTGTCCCATTAGATCTAATAAGGAAGGCATAATCTAAGTCCCATTTATTAGTGAGTGACATCTTGTGGGCCTTAGAAAGAGAGCCTATTCAATTGTGGGACACAACCTTTGGAATATCATCTCAAACTGGTCAAACTGGCCCTGACCAACTGGCTTTTTATAAACAAATGGCTGTGCCACTAAGGTTGGGGGGAGTCTTATTTTCGGGGAAAGATGATACTTATCATCCCACTCTTAGTATTATCTTCCCAACTTTTCCAGTATTATGATTTCTCTAGAGAACTGGGTCTTTGCATAATATATTCAAATGTGATAGTTTGAGCTGGGTCATTTGTGCCTCTGGATTTACTGTATATATTCTATAATAAGTTTCTTTTCTTCGTTCATATTCTCAAGAGCCTTCTCCAACCCTGAAGTTCAAAGCGTCATTAGTCTTTTTATTCTGTTTCTTCAAACTCCAACTTTCAGTTCTATAGTGTCAAAAGAAAAACTATTGCCTGCCCAACTGGGAATAAATTCTGCATTCTGCTTTTCACAAAGCTTGATGGAATACATGTCTTCTTGGTTGGAGAAGAATAAAATCTATAACACTTGAGTAATCCTGTTTTTTCTTTGTAACTGTGACTGTTTTGTTACCTTCACTGAACACGTAACAGATTGACTCATCTCTTTTTGCCATGAATGTATATCTAAATAAGTGTGGTTCTTAGCATCTCTCAGCAATAAAATCTCATTTTGAACTTCTGCTTTCCAGACACTATCTCCAGAGTTCCAAACTATTTGTTGATTTAGCTTTCTTTCTACTTCTACATATACTTTTTTTATTTTTTGGCATTTCATGAAGATTATTTTGTGCCGCTACATTAGCTTGAATTGCTGCTTTGTATTGCTTTCCCTTCTCAAAATTGTTAGTAACTCCTTTTATTAAGAATTTCCACACAGCCTGAAGGTTTTTTTTCACCAACTTCATTTTTCATGGAATATTACTCATCACTGCCTATTATTAAAATCTAATTTTGTGAAGTCCAGATAGAAGCTTGACTATATCCAGTTCTCTAAAGTACCAAGTTGCATAGTATATACATTTATTTCATATAAAATTGCAGACAATCCATATCAGTGTGATACATCCTCTGTAATATAACCACCCTTTGTCAAGATCTGCTTTGATCTCTTCCTTGTGGCCATGGCAAACAATACAACTTGTGTTATTACATATTCATCTATATTAGTCAGCAGGAAGTAGATTGTTTTCTTTTAAACTAGACTTTCAATTGGGTTAACAAAGTAGATGGAAACCACAAAAAGTATCTACTACGGCTGCATATTGGCTCCCATCCTTTTAATTTTGATATAAATAACATTGTAGAATGGGTTCATAATACTTCCCTTTATATTTTGTCAACTGGAAGTAGAAAGGTCTCTATATTACTATACAACTATACAACATGGTACTTGTGTCTACATTAATTGGAATGACAATTATGATAATATTTGTCACACATTCTAGGAAAGAGTACTCACAGGTAAATTATTCCAAAACCAAAATGATAGTATTTGCTAAAAGGACATAAAGACTAGATGGACACTAGATCAGGAGTCTGCAACCTTAAACACTCAAAGAGCCATTTGGACCCATTTCCCACAGAAAAGAAAATACCGGGAGCTCCAAAATATGGGTGGCATGGCCAACTCGATGTCATTCATTCCCACCCAGTCACATGACTGTCTCTCTCTGTCTCTTGTCTCTCTCTCTCCCTCCTTCCCTCTCTTTCCCTCCTTCTCTCTTTCTCTCTTTTTCTGTCTCTCTTTCCCTCCATCTCTCTCTTTCCCCCTTTCCCTCTCTTTTTCCCTCCCTCTCTCTCTTTCCCCCTATCTCTTTCTGTATCTCTTTCTCTTTCCCTCCTCTGTCTGTCTCTTGCTTTCCCTCCCTCGCTTTCCCTCCCTCTCTCTTTCTCCCTATCTCTTCCCCCTCTCTGTCTCTCTCTTGGTGTCTCTCGTTTCCTCCCCCCCTCTCTCTTTCTCTTTTTCTATCTCTCTATATCTTTCCCTCCCTCTCTTTCCCACCCTCTCTCCCTTCCCCCCTCTTTCTCTCTGTCTCTGTCTCTATCTCTTTCTCTCTTTCCCTCCCTGTCTTTCTCTCTTTCTCTCTCTCTCTCCCCCTCCCTCTCTTCCTCTCCCCATTCCCCACCACCACTTCCCAAGCCAGGCACCCAGGGAATAGCTGTAAGGAAATTCGGCCATGTTCTCTCTGTCTCTGGAAAGATACAGATACAGATACAAAATAAAACTTGAATTGCAAAATGAGTGACTGTCAGCTGTTACTTTACAGCACCATGAGGTCGCCGTCTTAGATCGCCACATGCACTTCAAAGAAGCATCATCCCAAGCAGCAGCACACTCATACAGGCACGCATACGCGTCCTACAACTCGGTCCAAAGTGGCCAGAAAATATAGTCCCCGGGAGCCCCCGAAGACACTTGGCAGGCAAAGTATGGTACAACACCCCACCCCCATCACCAAGGCAGCATCTACTGAATCCCTGAAAACTGGGCAAAGGCAGAGAGAGGGGAGCAGATGAAGCTGAATCGAACTGAATGTGTGTGTCTCTCTGTCTCTCTCTCACTGCCCGACTGCAGCAGGAAATGGTGAGTAGCTACTTCTAGCCTTGGTTGGTGCTGGATGTGTGACATGCTCTCCACCCCAAAACACTGGCCTGTCCCTCGCTGTGCCGTGGCCAACACCGCTGCTATTGTCAGGGGCAAGTGGGGAGGGTCACATTGTGGCTATGCGTCGTAATGGGCTCCAGGAGGAGGGGACCCCGTCTCCCCCATTGTGAAGCACGCTAACTTTCACTGTGCTGCGCATGGCGGGCAGGCCATGGAGGTGGTGGCAGCAGCGCCATTGGAAGACTCAGCTCCAGCACCACGGGTTGCTGATACCCGCACTAGATGGTAAGGAGACAGATCCAGCAAAGTATTTGGGTAAGCAGTTTATTGAAACAATATCATGGAAAAAATATACTATCAGCAAGAACAATGGCTATGAGATTATCAGTAGTACACCCTACACTCAAAATCTTCCAGGGGAAAACAATCTCACCATTAACATATAGGACCCCAATTTGAGGTATCAGTGGTTCAGAATACGTTCATGAGATCAATTTTGGCCTCTTCCTCAGGTATACCAGTAGCAATTTTGAATTTAGCAATAGGCCTTCTAGCAATTAATATAAGGGTAAAGAAAGCAAGAATCTTATCTTACAGAAAATTATAAGTCATGCCCAACATTTATTTGAAAAAACAATGCCTTTACGAACAATTTAAAGTTAACAGCTGGGTGAATATAGGTCTAAAACAACTCTTACAATTTTCTCTACACCAGGAACAGTTAAACAACATAAATTATCATGAGGTACTATTCATTTTTTAAAAGATTTTAGACAGGATAAAGAGTAGGTATGTAAGCTTAAGTTGGTCAATTAGTATCAATTTTTTAAAGTTTATTCATTTGAGTCTCTAAGCAGGAATATTTTCTTTTACATTTTAAATAGTAAGGTCTATTACACAAAGCCCCTTGCAATCATCAATTTCATAAATCACAGTTTAGAATAAATCCAACAGGGAAAAAAATGAATTTTAGAACAAGTTACTTAAACAAGATTTGTCAGCTCTACTGCAACTGGGTCCCCACAACCTTTTTATGGATAGCCAAGAGGATGCATGCACAACTCCATTTGTGCGAGTGGCATGCACGGGACTGCATGCATGCCTGCGACTCACTTAGATGGAACGAGCTGGGAGGAACTCTGGGAGTTGAAGTCCACAAGTCTTAAATTGTCAAAGTTGGAGACCCCTGCTTTAGACTACCCTTAATTTAAATATCAATTTTTGTGTTTTGTGACAGAGAAGCATAAACCATACATTCTCTATGGTACAGATTATTCTTTGGACAGTAACCATTTTCAATACAATTTACTTCCAAACAGATGCATTTAGAGCAGATCTGCCAGAACTTTTATCACCAACACATCACAGTCTACAAAGAGCACTAATAGGCATGGCTTCCATTCAGCAGCAGAATATACATACAACAATACTGCTTTTCCCCAAGGGTCTCATTTTCAGAGAGTGCATGAGACTGTACTACAAAAGACCTACTTTGGGATACAGAAATATTGCCAAAACAAGGATAAAAGGAACAGCAATAAAAGATTAACAGTAGCTGCCTTGATCCAACTTTGGCAATTATACCCTCCAAATGAAAATGTAAATATCAACAACACTGAACAGGGTCCTCCAAATTTCCATGCACTTTTTCATGACATACAAATTGCAGAAGAGAATTAGAAAGTCCAGTTGTGTAGATAATCAAGTGTCCCTTCTATTTAATGTCCAAGATATTCAGCATCCATTGCCTAACATGGTGCCAGTACTTAAGACATCTTGACATATTAAATAAACAATCACATGATTAAGTACAATGAGGACTATCAAAAAAATCTCAGAGCAATAGGCTAGACTAAAGAGTCAAATCAGAATAACAGATGACAAGGGCAAATCATTTTTGCATTGCTTCTAAGAAAATTGCAGATCCATGTTATCAGTAGGAATCAAGCTCAACTTGATGGAGTCTTCACTTTTATTCTATTCTTTTAAATAATTTACAAATGTGGTTGTTCTACTAATTCTCAGTCTAGAATTAAATGACATTTTGGCTATTCACATATTCTACTGGTATGTAGGAGTGACTTTGAGAGACAGGAGGAACATTTACAGTCCAGACACAGTTTGATAAATAAAATTTCAGTGGAAAGAGGAAGGTTAGTGAAAGCCTTTCAGAAAGGACCCACCCAAGTTTAGGGGAAAGTAAAAGTAAGAGACAGGCTTGCAAGATTGATGTTAGCCTTGTGATGCAGTCCATACAAGAAGCACAACCAGGAATTCTAGCTCTATTTTTTATTGTAAAGATACATTAAAAGAACCTTGCAAGTCTGAAAGTGCCGTCATCTAGGCTGAGGCTCTTCCTCCTGTCTCCCAGTGTCATTCCCACATACTACATCCACGCAAGATAAGACACCTTAACTTTATCTCCTTCCCACTGACCCACCCACCCACCCAAAGTTTCTTCTGAAGGTTGGGAATATTTCTTGCATTGTAACGGATGTAGCATAAATGATAGTGAAAGAACATTTATTATCACCAACCAACATAATTTATCAACCTTAACGGACCATGTTCCACAAATCAGCATAACTGATGAATAAATTAAAAAAGGCTGGCAGAAACTTTTTAAATCCCAATGTTATTTACAAGTAAAGAAAGTTACAAAACAAGTTATTTGTGTTATTCAAGATCTATAACAACAATAAATAAATTTGAAAAATTTAGTTACTGAAATAGTCACATCATATCTAGAAATGCATTAACTTTCACATACTTTTTCCTTTTCTAATTACATACTGTGGAATGTTATCAAATGTTAAAATCTAATACTGTATTTCTGCTGTCAAGGCAAAAATATTTAGAGGTAAAGAAACTAGATTTTTTTTACTGTGTTTTAACCCGTCACTGACATAATGCTACATCTAATATAGTTCCCATCTTCAAAAAAGGGGGGAAAAAACAGATCCAGGAAACTACAGACCTATCAGCCTGACCTCAATACCAAGGGAAGATTCTGGAAAAGATAATCAAGCAACGAATCACCGAACACCTAGAAGCAAACAAAGTAATAACCAAAAGCCAACATGGGTTTGTCAAAAACAGATCATGCCAGACTAATCTCATTGCATTCTTTGACAAAGTGACAAAATTAGTAGACCAAAGGAATGCTGTCGATATAGGGCCTCTGGTGGCTCAACAGGCTAATGCAGCCTGTTATTAACAGCAACTGCTTGCAATACTGCAGGTTCAAGTCCCACCAGGCCCAAGGTTGACTCAGCCTTCCATCCTTTATAAGGTAGGTAAAATGAGGACCCAGATTGTTGGGGGGCAATAAGTTGACTTTGTATATAGTATACAAAATGGATGAAGACTATTGCCTGACATAGTGTAAGCTGCCCTGAGTCTTTGGAGAAGGGCGGGATATAAATGCAAATAAAATAAAAAAATAAAATAAATAAATAAAATAATTTACTTGGACTTCAGTAAAGCATTTGATAAAGTAGACTATAACCTACTACTAGATAAAGTAGAAAAATGTGGGTTAGACAGCACCACCACCAGATGGATTCGTAAGTGGTTGACCAACCACACTCAACGTGTAGTCCTCAATGGAACTACATCCACATGGAGGGAAGTATGCAGTGGAGTACCCCAAGGCTCTGTTTTAGGCCCAGTACTCTTCAACATCTTCATCAATGACACCAATGATAGATGGGGAACTCATCAAATTTGCAGATGACACCAAGCTGGCAGAAATAGCCAACACTCCAGAAGATAGGCTCAAGATACAAAAGGATCTTGACAGACTTGAACATTGGGCGCTATCTAACAAAATGAAATTCAACAGTGAAAAAAGTAAGGTTCTACATTTAGGCAAAAAAACAAAATGCACAGGTACCATATATGTGGTATCTTGCTCAATAGTAGTACAAGAGGGATCTTGGAGTCCTAGCGGACAACCATTTAGAAATGAGCCAGCAGTGTGCAGCAGCTGCTAAAAAAGCCAACATAGTTCTGGGCTGCATAAATAGAGGGATAGAATCAAGATCACGTGAAGTGTTAGTGCCACTTTATAATGCCTTGGTAAGGCCACACTTGGAATACTGCATTCAGTTTTGGTCGCCGCGATGTAAAAAAGATGCTGAGACTCTAGAAAGAGTGCAGAGAAGAGCAACAAAGATGATTAGGGGACTGGAGGCTAGAACATATGAAGAACGGTTGCAGGAACTGAGTATGTCTAGTTTAATAAAAAGAAGGACTAGGGGAGACATGATAGCAGTGTTCCAATATCTCAGGGGTTGCCACAAAGAAGAGGGAGTCGGGCTGTTCTCCAAAGCACCTGAGGGTAGAACAAGAAGCAATGGGTGGAAACTGATCAAGGAAAGAAGCAACTTAGAACTAAGGAAAAATTTCCTAACAGTTAGAACAATTAATAAGTGGAACGACTTGCCTGCAGAAGTTGTGAATGCTCCAACACTGGAACTTTTTAAGAAAATGTTGGATAACCATTTGTCTGAAATGGTGTAGGGTTTCCTGCCTGGGCAGGGGATTGGACTAGAAGGCCCCTTCCAACTCTGTTGTTGTTATTAATGCACACATATGAAAGAGTGTGAATTTTTGATCACTCCATATCTTCATAGGCTGTATTACACTATACCCTATTATATGATTTACCATATTTTTGTTTCAGCAGGATTGTAGGACTTGTTTGGTTTTTACTACTGGACAATACTTGTTTGCCTTTCTCTATTTGCTTTTGTTTCCATGAAATTAAAAATCACTTAAGTTAGAAAATGCTTCTTTAACATCATTAATCAGAATACTTTAATCAAATACATTAATCAAAACTTTAACTGTCAGTTCTCTAGAATTCTATTTAACTAAATATTTGACTTCCTGTCTGACCTTCCATGTAGACATTCCTATTTTTTAAACTGCATAGATTTTCTTAAGTTTGTCATAGAAAAACATCTTTTGTATTTAGAAGACAGTGCCACAGAATATCTGACTTGTCCAGATTTAGGATCAAATAACCCCAAGCTATAAAGGCAACCAGTGACCTTGGGCTAACCATTATCTTTTACTGGTGAAGAAAATAGTCCCAATAGCCCAAGGTCATTGTGAAGAAATACACACACACACACATTCAGACACACACACTGCATTAAGAGCCCCTTGGAGGACAGGATATAAATAAGTAATCACAAAATTGATTATCAAGTAATTAATAGTTTAACAACCCTCTTTGATTAACAGTTTTATAGCAACTGCCGCAACCAATTACAAAAATATACTCTATACATTGGCCGGAGGCAACCCATGGAAAATAAACTAAAATAATTGATGAATTAGTAGTTCAGTGAATAACCATGATGGCGAACCTATGGAACATGTGCCAGAGGTGGCACGCAACGCCCTCTCTGTGGGCACGTGAGCCGTAACCACAGCTCGGCTCTGACACGCATGCGTGTACACCTCCTGCCAGCCATCGGATCTCTGCCGCGCATGTGGGACAGGGTGCATGTGAGGAGGTGCCCATGAATGCAGGGCACATGGGGGGGGCATGCATGCATGTGCAGAGGGCAGAGCGCATATGCGGGGCCCGCATGCACATTGCATTTTGAGGGTTCAGGCACATGCACCCACATTTGCGCACGCATACACGCTTTGCGCACTCAGTCCAGAAAAGGTTATTATTTATTATTTATTATTCTTGTAAACCTAAAATTATCATAAAGATTCTTTTTACTCTTGTATTTGAACAACACAAAAACAAAACTATATACCAAGATGAAATCTGATAATAAAGTAAAAACAAAAGTATTATCTGAAACACAGTGTACAATATGGTTCTCTACCATTCACAGCAACTTTATATGGAATTAGATTGTTACTGATAAATAACATCAGATTAAACACAATCATGTCCACTCCTGAGGGCAAACTCTGGATCCAACTTATTATTTAAAAATGAGGAAAATCTAGATTTTAATAATTACAACCGTATATACAGATATATGTTAATATGAACTAATGTTAAATTATTTGAGGAAATCTCTCTAAAAAACAAAAGGTTACTTAATAAGAAAGGCCTTTTAAAGCAACAGAACCACTTGCTTACTTTAATTATGATACTGTACTTTTTAAAACAAACACACAATTAAATTTATTCATTTTCCCAAGTACCATATCTGTAATATTACTCTATTACTAGATACTTCAATAATATATATTCTTCACGTTTTCTGCTAAAGCATTAATTATAATTATTACCACCATCAAAGGAAGCATTTATCTACTTTCAATAGTTAGTCTTCAGCTTCTCTAAAAATGAAATATTCAGTGAAGTTGTTTAGAAATATGAAACATAAAATAACCAAGATCACTTAAAAATATGTATCCAATTACAATATTGATCTATTAGTGCATCATGAAATTATGTCCCACAAAACCTACTGAATACTGAAAGTCTCCTAATGTGGTTATATCTTTAATGCAAACTTTTCAATAGTATTGTAATACATTTTACCGAGAGAAATCAGATGTGCTAGCCCAACACAACATACCCTATTCCACTCAATGGAAGATTGATAGAATTTGCAGAAACTACTACTTTTTTCTTTTTAAAAAAATGTAAAAACATTCTAGCACTAAGGAAGCAGAATATAAAAAACACAAGACAGGAAATCAATTTTGCTAGAGTTTACAGCTAGAAGACATGCAGGATTTGCCTTGGTTACATTTTGGACAGAACTCCAAGGAATCTAAGGGTCAAAAGGTAAAACAAAAAATTTCCCTGAAGAAAGCAGCGATAAGCCATTTACAGATTTTTCCAATGGGGTTCATATATTGTGCTAAGCTATTATTTGTTTCACTGAATAAATAACAAATTGCTACAATATATTTATTTAAAAAGTTAACTTAAAATAATAGTTTATAAAGCATAAGGGTGTGATTCACAGCATAGCTTAAAATCAGAAGCCTGATACCATTCTCAAGTTAGATATAATTATGGTAAACCAAGCCCTGCAAGACAGGAAGGCAGTGGGAAGCGTCATGCTAGGACACCAGCAGAAGCAGCAGCTGAAGAGGAGAAGGAAACACACAGGAAAGTTGGGAAACAGTTGAGCTGCTGGACAAAGGACTTATGATCTACCATAAATTCATTAGTACCACAGCATTCCATGTTTGACTTCTGCTGACCTATAGCTAATTCCAACATTGTTCAATAGAATCTATAAAACGTGAAACCTATTTTCCATTTCATGCACACCCCTAAAAACATATAAAACTAAAATAATTGATTAATTAGTTCATTGTATAACATAAATATAACTGAGAACAGAATTCATTATTCTTGTAAACCTAAAATTATCATGGTGATTCTTTTTACTTATAGTTGAACAACACAAAAACAAAACTATGTACCAAGAAACATGGCAAAACTTTTAGAAAACAAACTATGTAATTGTTCATATTATAGCAGGTACATATTATGGAATCATATAGATGAAAAAAAATATTGAGGTCACTAGTTCAACTGTCTGCTTAGTACAGGCTTTCAAATGTAAACATAATTAATTATTATCTAAGTTCTACCTGAACCCAGCCAAAGAATGGCAACTGCCAATTTCTTTGGTAATCTTACTGCTAAATGGTTTTATTGTTTTACTGTGTTTTCTAATATCAAATTTGAATATCCATTCATGTAACTTTATTTCATTTCTTACTCTGAAAGATGAAGAATGGGTGCCAGCCTCACATTTGTCAGCGTTTATATATTTTCTACATAAACACCTTGAATTGCCTTTTCTCAAAGCTAAGCTTCCCCCATTCCCTTAATCTCTTTTAGCAGGCTATAGCTTCTAGTCCTTTCATCATCCAAATTGCCTTTCTTTGAACTTGTTTTAAGCGTGTCTGAATCATCCCAAAAATGTGCCCAGAACTGAACACAATAAACAAGATGTGGTCTGAAAAACACAACCATTATTTCCCATGATTTGGAAAACATTAGCTTCTGCTAATGTAAACATTAGCTTCTGCTAATGTAACCTAAAATTGCACTTGCCTCTTCCGCAGCTACATCAATTGCTGATTCAACAGCTGTAAACCAGTCATTATAAATCTTGCTTACAAGAAACATCTCTGACTTTGTCTTGAAATGCTAGGAAATGCTTGTTCTCTTTGGAACAAGACCTGTAGAAATCGGAACAGTGCATGGAGTCGGCAGATTAGCAAAAGTGTTCTTGAGAGTCTCCGAAGCCCAGAACGGCTCTTTCTCTCCATTTTCTCAAAGGTTGCGAGAAGCAGGAACAGCAGCTCCATTTGCCGATTCTCTCGTTCTCCCGAGTCCCCCCATCTTAAATCATCTGACGACAATCGACCCTCTTCTTAAGCGGCAACCGCTGCTCGTAAGACACTTCGAAAGAATCCGGCGTCCCTAATGCTCGTTTCCACACTAACCTCTCGGTGTCGAACTTTTCCCCCAATATCCCCACTGTATGAAGTTGCTGAAGAAAAGGAAGAGGAGGAGCGGCGGCCGTAAGCCTGATCCCTCTCGAGCCGAAACGACGGCGACCTGGGGTCGGGCTAACCTTCCACTTTGGATCAAGAAAAGGGTGTCTTCTTCCACCCTTCCTCCCCCCACTCACACACAGGTTCGCGTACACTTACCGGCATCATCTTGGCTCCGAACCGCATTGAGGCGGGTGGTGCAGGTTCCGGGACCGGGACCAATGACTGGGGCCTGGGGAGGCGGAGCGGCCTGCCGTCTTTCCCTAGGAACCTGTTGCAAGAGGCGGTCCGGATCGCGACGCTTCCCAAACGGCCGTGCACTTCCTGGCCTGCGATTCCCGCAAAGCCCCCGCCGCTCAGGGCTTTGTCTCGTCGAAGCCCCTCCGCTGTCTCCCTCAGCCTAAGCGGCCGCGGCCCTCAAGCCCACTCTGAAACTATTCCCCGCTGGCTCGGCGTGGCGGAGGAGTGGAGCCCCGCCTGAGTCCCACCCCCAAATTGGGCTGGGCAGAGCTTCGGAAAGCTCCGCTCTCCTCTCCTCACTCAGGGTGGAGAATTAGTGCCCCGGGGCCTAAAGCGAAATTCCCGCCATTAGTTTCGGAACAGCATTGCTTTCCATCTTCTCTGAAATGTTGCCTGGAGTACGTTCAGGAATACTCTTTACCTGGCTCTCCCAGGCTGCGTGAAGGGGTAGCTCACAAGTAATCTATCGTGGCTGAAGTATTCGGCCCTTGATTTTTGTTTGATCCTTGTGCGGGCAATTCCACCCTTTCTTTTGCATTAAATAGAGCAATTTTTTGTTTTGGCTAGTGTAGTAGTTTATTTTTCGAGATTGTTAAACTCTAAAGAATCGTGTTTCCCCAAAGCAGCTAAAGTTCTAAAACAACTTCATATTGCAAAAGGAAGTTTGTTGTTATAATAGTGAATAAATATTTGCTATGTTCTCAAAGCTTGAGTAATTTGAAAGTCCATTAAAAGAATCTTATTTTTTCAATACTTAAAATGTTTCAGAAACATCGATATACAGTATAACCTCCCATCCCTATTAAATGATCGTGGATATGAAATGATCATGGTTCAAACGGAATTTATCCTCTTTATTTTAGTAGTTAATAAAGATCTATTATACAGATTTTTTAAGTTACAATCTGATTTCTGTTATAATCCTTTCACTTAATGTCCATTTACAAAATTCATGTTACATTTCTGTATGTATTTCCGTGTAAAAAAAGTTTAATCCAATAAAGTAGGATTCATAAACTTATTAATTTTGGCATTTTCATCTAACAAGATTATACTTTATAAATTTAATGCCCCAGCCCAGATCTCAATAGACTTCAATCAATTTGATAAAAGAGATAAACATAATACACTATTAAACTTTTAGTGAATTATGTTTTGTATTTGTTACTGAGTTTTGATATGCCACCCAAAATCACTTTATTTGAGATGGGCAGCCATATAAATGCTATAAAGATATTGTTGAACTAACCTAAGAAAACAATTGACAGTTAAAATACCAGTGAAAGGTATTTTTTCTATGTAGGTTTGTAGTATTATAATTGTTGATATGAATTTGTTTTTTCTTTTACATTGTCACTCTTTTTGGTTATGAAATGAACCCTGCTAGACTACAGGATGATTCCCTTGTTTTCAGTGTCCTCTAAACTTAGTAAATGCAATTATATCATAACAAGGCACTGAAACGATATCGGTCCAATACTAAGATTAAGTGACTCATAATATATGAAAGAAGTACAAAACTAGTAACAAGTAGTTAGAAGCTTTTCTGATCAGAGATCTCATTTATTTTTACCATTGTATATTACTTCAGAATAGCTTTTCATATTCAGTTTATTTTATCTACTTAACAGAACGGTTCTTGTAAAAAATCAGTTATATTGAACTCAGTGGATTTTCTTTCAAAGGACTGAGAATAAGATTGCACTTTTACTTCTTTTTCAAAACTCCATTGTGATATTAAGCATCAGACCATTTAGAATTTGTATCCTATTCATATTCAATTAACATATAAACAAAATCATACTGAAAAGATTAAAATTCATTTAAAATTCATTTAGATAAGTGCTTGTCTAAATCAACAACTTACAAACTATAAATAGATAAAGAAGGATGAGCAAAAGAGGATGTGGGGAAGGCTGAAGACAATTTATAGCATTTAAAAGACATGCTGCACCCACATTCCAGAAAGTAGCTGAGCTAGGACAAAGTGGCATGTGTGGCAAAGACAAAACGAAAGTTGATTTAATTAAACATTAAGCTTAGTTAACATGTTAATTGCTGTTGATATTACTATTGTCCATATGTTTACTTCCATCAAATTGAAAACAAGAAAATTTTGAGAAGAAATCTGGACTATTCTAACAGCTTTCAGGGACCATTTATAGAATTGGAGTCTTAGCTTGTATACTTTTAGCATATAAAAGTATGCTAAGTCATAATAAAACTATATCACTTAAATGTTAGTAAATTAATATTGCATTTAGAATACATAAAACCAAAATGGGTAAGAGCATGTGTGATGAATATTTTATTTTTAAATATATATAGGGTATTTTGGGAATCAGACTCTACAAAAACTATAATATTTGTTCCTCTTCATCTTTCTCTCCCAAGTTCCTAATATTCTGAGAGTTTAATAGAACTTTTTATTTTTATTAACTACAAATGACACAATTCTGTTGTAGGATGAGAGACAGATTTATGATAGTCAAAAATCAGGAAAAGTCTAATACAATCTTTTCAGACTATCTCATTTTATTAAAAAGCATAACCTTTGTGAACTGTGTAAGACAGCTGTAATTCACTAAAATTTAGAACTTTTCATAAAAATCTATTTGCTTGAGAAAAATGCTATAATTGTATTAAAAAGCAATCCTAGACTAGTTGGTCCATGGGGAAATTGTTTAAAATAACAGATCAGAGCTTGTCCCACCTTTTCAGGTTAATTTGGAATTGCCAGCTGTGGATTTTGAATTAGTTGTTCTAATAATCTCATTTGTTGCTCTAATAATCATATTACCCTAAAGTTGCTATTTTGAAGTGTTTTCTTTCATCATTGCCATGACTGAGAAGGGGGAAAACGTATTTGTAATTCTAAAATAAACCTGAAGTGAAGCTTATATAATAAGTATGAAAGAGTTAATTGTACTGTTTGCTGTTCCACCATGTTGCTAAGAGACACTGTTGAGCTTAGTTAGCCAATGAAAAACACCAGCGATGACATAATAGTGTTGCTATACTTTTAACAGTCTTGCTCATCAAAAATTCAGTGAGAATTTGATAGATTGCATTAAACAGGAAAACTAAATTTTAATTTCCAATAAAAGCTGAGATGTGTCCTCTTTTAAAATTTCTGCTTTCTGCTAGAAATCTCTCTTCAAAGTGTGCAGCAAATACAAATCTCATTATGGGCGTCAGTTCAGCCATGTACTCTTGATTGGTTTTTTATGTTGCCAGAATTGTTTCAGTTTGGAGAAGGATCAAATAATATTCTACTTGCTGGGAACTTAAAACCAGCAGATCCAAAATGTTAGAACTAACCATTTCCTTTCCTGTGCAATGCATACGAAAACTACTATGGATAGGGATATGGTATTATTAGTTTTATTATAATATATAAACTCTACAGTATTCTTTAAAAACACTACCAAGAATTTTAATTTAGGCTTTCTTTTGGGCTATAATTTTAATCCTATAATTATTTTGCAATGTCCTATTAATCCTGTAGTTTGCGTAATAATGGTTAATTGCTTTAAGTTTTGGTATTGCAATAATTATTGTTTGGTTATTGAGAGGTTTTAAAGAAAATGGTAAGATTTACTTTTAGGATACTAAGCATTATTATGGTACATTTATATGGTTTTTAACAGTCCAAATAATCTGTTATCAAGCATGCAGTATGTGTTATTGTGAAATCATTACACAAGTGGCTACAAAATATTCAAACATCATTCCTTCAAATCATATGATCTATTCAGGAATGTTGAAAATACTTTTCTGCAGATTATTATTTGGAAAAAGAAACCCACTTTCCATTCACTCAAATTTAAATTAATGGTTATAGGCAAAGCTACATTTTCTCTCTGGCTTACACTTCCACTGCATGAAATACATACATACATTGTATAAATGAAATAGCCTTTTCAAAGTTGCGAGATTGCATTTGATTTAGAATGTGATCAATAGCAGTCTGGTAATACTATAGATGTCATTATGTAGTCACGAGGAGTTTGGAGTACCACAGATGCAGTATTACAGTACCACATTGTTTAAGCCAGAGTGATGCTATGTGCATCATCATATAAATAACATAAATTTTGTAATTAATGCAGCTCATATGATTGGCACAAAATACATAGTTCACCTAACATTTGCATAAATATACCTTTGATGTCACTTACCTTCTTTGTTCCCCTTCAGATGCAGATGCATAATTAATATATATTATAGCCCTAAGTTATGCCAATTGCATTGCATTGGTTACCAATTAATTTCTTGGCTCAGTTTAAAGTATTGAAATTTTTATGATCATTAATGACTTAAATGGTCTGGTATCAAGCTATCTGTCTTAGGGACACCTAGGCTACCTAAATAAAGGAAGACTCAGAAGATTTTCTTGAGGGTTGCATGGAAGAGTTTCTGCAATACTTAATGGATAAAATCACTCAGATTTGTTCTTGGCTGGAGTCCAAGTGTCAAGCAAGTTTATTAGAGATGCCCAGAGAACAGATTTATCTGTTAATTGGGAACAGTTTGATCCTGTTTAACCTGAGAAGTGGACAGGGTCCTTGTGGCTATCAGCCAGACCATTTGATTATTAGAACCCTGTGTCTCCTGGTTAGTGAAAGCTTCTACTAATGTTGGACTTCTGGGTAGGTGCATGCAGTGATTAAATACATCCTTGGAGGAGGGGGTGTTCCTGGCACCCATAGTCCACTCCTTAAGAAGCCACCATTAGACCCATCCCTACTGTACAACATTCAATCAATCTCTTACCTCCCCTTTTTAGGGAAGGTGGTGAAAAAGGTAATTGCGTTATAGCTCCAGAGGGTCCTGAATGAAACAGATTAACTAGATGCCTTTAAGTCAAATTTCAGGCCTGGTTATGGGACGGAAATGATATTGGTCATGTCAATGATCTCTGGCAAGAATAGGATGGGGTAGTGTATCCATCCTTACCCTCTTTAGTTTGGTTTGGCTTTTGATACCATCAACCGTGGTGTCTTTCTGGACCGACTGTGGGATTTGGGACTGAGTGATGCAATGTTGTACTGCTTTGGTTCATTTTTTTCATAGTTGGTTCCAATAGGTTGATAGGGGATGAGAGATCTAGCCTACAGCTGTTCTTTTGTAGGATACCACAGAGCTCAATGTTTTCTCAACTCCTTTTTAACATCTAGATGAAGTCGCTGGGTGAGATCATCCAACACCATTGGATGAGATATCACAGATGATACTCACCTGTACATCTTCATCCCTGGTGATCACAGTGACTGGAAGCTGTAGGGCCTGGATAGGGGACAAGAGACATCAGCTGAACCCTGTTAAGACAGAGTGGCTCTGGGTAAATGGAGCCTTAAGGTCTGGAGGTTTGTTATCTTTAGTTCTGGATGGTATTGCATTACTCCAGGCAGACCTGGTGTGCAACCTGGGGGAGAGGGGGGTTCCTAGACTCCTGAGACCTGGCAGTCATGGCTAGGAGAGCCTTTGCACAATTTTGCATTGTGCACCAGATGCACCCTTTTCTGATCATGAGGCCTTGCTCTCAGTCACTCATGCCCTGATCTTCTGTTTGGATTATTGCAAAAGCAATCGTGCTAACCTTGAAGAACAATCAGAAGCTGCAATTGGTCCAGAATGTGGCAATGCAAGCAGTTCTGGATGCCCCCAGAGTGGCATATGTTGCACCACTGTTATGTGTGAGCTGTACTGGTTGCCAATTTGCTTCTGTGTGCAGTTCAATGTATTGGTTATTACCTTTAAAGCCCCTTTATGGCATGGGTTCAATATACCTGAGTAATCCATCTTTCCCCAGTAGGACCACTCCACCACACTTGCGCTGGCAGAAGGGGCCTACTGCATCTCATCAATCAAGAAATTTTGACTGCTGGGATCCAGGAGAGAAGCATTTTCTGCCATGGCATCCATTCTTGAAACATCTTGCTTCTGGAGATGAACTCTACCCCCTCTCTTCTGGCTTTCAGGAAGCATCTTAAAATCTGGCTATGCCGGTTGGAATGGAACCCTGAAGAAGCTGAAGGCTTTAGGTAGAGGTGGTTGGTGCAGTGATAAAGAAGGCACCACCATTGCTCCACTCCAAACTCATGATTTATTTACTTTTTTTTTCATGAACCATAACAGCTGGATTCAGTTCAAATCTAATTCTTGTGCTTATACTTGATGACTTTGTATTATGCAAATTCAGAAAATTGAGTTAATTGGCTGCAATTGGGCTGATAACCATGGTGAATTTGTGTAGATATAGCTATGGGTTGCCCTGTGAATAAATCCATGTTTTTGCTTTAGATCAGATCAGCTCCATTATCAGATAATAGATCATATCCTCCTAATATTAAATCTAGAAACTGGCTTGTAACACAGAGCAACAATGTAAGAGATTGGATGGACTGATTGGAAACAATTACCTGTATGTTCCTTTTACGCTGGTTATTTGTACATTGTTGCTCAGATTATCTTTTAATTAAGCTTCTAATACAGTGGTGAATGTAAACAATAACTGTTATGTAAAGCATGGAATAGTCGATAAGACACACACAAAAGTTTGGATACTAAACATGATAGAACTTGGAGACAGTAGAAGAGAAGAGAAAGAACTGGAAAAGATAACAAAATATCAAGACCTGCAAATAGAAATAGAATGACTGTGGCAAAGTACAAAGAATGACTGTGGCAAAGTACAAAGTGCAACTACATAGCAAAAAAGGCCCTAAGAGTTGTAAACCTAATTTTATGCAGCTTCTTTTCTAAAACTCTACACTACTAACTAGAGCATACAAACATTTGCCAGATCTATTCTTGAATACAGCTCATCCGTCTGGAACCCATACCACATCTCTGACATAAATACAATAGAACGAGTCCAGAAATATTTTACGAGAAGAGTTCTTCACTCCTCCGAAAACAACAAAATACCTTATACCAACAGACTTGAAATCCTGGGATTAGAAAACTTACAACTCCGTCGACTTCGACATGACCTGTGTTTAACACACAAAATCATCTATTGCAATATCCTTCCTATAAAAGACTACTTCAGCTTCAATCGCAATATTACAAAAACAAAAAAATAGATTCAAGCTAAATGTCAACCGCTTCAAACTTGATTGCAGAAAATATGACTTCTGTAACAGAGTTGTTAATGCTTGGAACTCATTACCTGACTCCATAGTCTCTACTCAAAATCCCAAAATCTTCAACCAAAAACTGTCTACTATTGACCTCACCCCATTCCTAAGAGGACTATAAGGGGTGTGCATAAGAGCACAAAAGTGCCTACCGTTCCTGTCCTATTGTTCCCTTCATTATATCAAATTAATATAGTTGATGCATATATTTTTTTACATACAGACATACATATATATATATATATTCTTCAAGATATGTTGTTTTATCTATGACAATTGTTTGTGTATACTGTTGTGACAAAAAGAAATAAAAAAAAGTAAACCAAAAGTAGTACCGATAGCAATAGGTGCCTTGGGTGCAATCCTGAAACAGCTAGAGCACCATTTGAACATCATTGGGATTGACAACATCACCATTAATCAATTGCAAAAGGCAGTTTACTCAGAACAGGTTACATCCTGTGACAATACCTTTAACCCCATGAAACATTAACATATTCTATCTGAGATCTTTGGGAAAGATTCGATTGGTTGATAAAAATGCCAACTCCAGTCTAAACATCTGGCTGACCAACCATAATAATTCAATGTGTATACCACTCAACTCCCAACATCTCTGGACAGTTCACAAAAAGCTATAAAAATTACAAAGCTATATATTTGTTATAGCTATAAAGAACCAGCAAAGAATGGCAGCAACAAACACCTGCTCCTTGGAGGGAAACTACACCCATCCTAGCCAAAGGCCTGGGCAAACAGCTAAATCTTCCAAAATGCCTTTAGGATGTAGGCTACCTAGATCTTGGGTGGACTTCATTCCACTCCTGCAACAGAGGTGTGTGCTTTTGAGCTCCTGGCAGATAATATTGTTTAATTGAAGGAGCACAGAGCGTGCCAACCATGTCAAATCAAAGTGGTGGCAGGTACTGAGGGAAACAGGCATTCCTACAAGCAGCTGGATCCTATGCCATGTGGGGCTTTATACATAGTGACCAGCATCTTGAATCATAATTGGAAGCAAACTGGCAATCAGTGCAGCTCTCAGAGGAGTGGTATTGCATAGCTGTACTAGATTCACTGTTCATGTTGCCACAATCTGAACCAGTTGAACTTTCTTTGAGTCTTCAAGGACAATCCCATGTGGAACACATTACAGTAATCAAGATCATCAAGGCATGAATGACTGAAGAGCCTCCCAATTAGGAACTTCTCAGTTAGGAATGGCCACAAGTGGCACACTAGATAAAGTTATGCAAAGACCTTCTTGGCCATAGCTGCTATCGGCTTTTAAAGCAGGAGCTGTGAGTGCAGGAAGTCGCTAGATTGTGTTCCACTCTTGAATGGGGAAGTGGTACCATATCCATTAAAGATCGTGCCACAACAGATATTGTGAAACTTGGCACTTAATCAGATCATACTACTAGCAATACATAAATCCAACACAGAAAAACCACAACTAAAATCACAGATATTTGGGCTTTGTTTTATTAGTTTCTTTACGATCCATGAACAGGATGTCCTATTAACTAACATTTCTAACTGATACTCCTGCCTTAAAATTCCAGCTATGACCATTCAAACCCATCTTCAACAATAGTCTAATCCAGAAGAGTAAAAAAGAAAAAGAAAGGGGGATATATGCTGTGCTATATAATGCTTATGAACATGTTTTATTTCCCCTTCCTACTCCATTTTAGAATTCCATGAAGGCATCCAAAATATCCAAATGAACTAAATTACAATACATTAATTGTCATTTTTCACTACCTTTCTCAGATGGGTGGCCACATACACTCCATTTACATATTCTCATATCTCATAATCTCATAATAACAGAGTTGGAAGGGACCTTGGAGGTCTTCTAGTCCAACCCCCTGCCCAGGCAGGAAACCCTACACCATTTCAGACAAATGGTTATCCAACGTTTTCTTAAAAATTTCCAGTGTTGGAGCATTCACAACTTCTGCTGGCAAGTCGTTCCACTTATTAATTGTTCTGTCAGGAAATTTCTCCTTAGTTCTAAGTTGCTTCTCTCCTTGATTAGTTTCCACACATTACTTCTTGTTCTACCCTCAGGTGCTTTGGAGAATAGTTTGACTCCCTCTTCTTTGTGGCAACCCCTGAAATATTGGAACACTGCTATCATGTCTCCCCTAGTCCTTCTTTTCATTAAACTAGACATACCCAGTTCCTGCAACCGTTCTTCATATGTTTTAGCCTCCAGTCCCCTAATCATCTTTGTTGCTCTTCTCTGCACTCTTTCTAGAGTCTCAACATCTTTTTTACATCGTGGCAACCAAAACTGAATGCAATATTCCAAGTGTGGCCTTACCAAGGCATTATAAAGTGGTATTAACACTTCACGTGATCTTGATTCTATCCCTCTGTTTATGCAGCCCAGAACTGTGTTGGCTATTTTGGCAGCTGCTGCACATTGCTGACTCATATCTAAATGGTTGTCCACTAGGACTTCAAGATCCCTCTCACAGTTAGATAGCACCAATGTTCAAGTCTGTCAAGATCCTTTTGTATCTTGAGCCTATCTTCTGGAGTGTTGGCTATTCCTGCCAGCTTGGTGTCATCTGCAAATTTGATGAGTTCCCCATCTATCCCCTCGTCCAAGTCATTGATGAAGATGTTGAAGAGTACTGGGCCTAAAACAGAGCCTTGGGGTACTCCACTGCATATTTTCCTCCATGTGGATGTAGTTCCATTGAGAACTATACGTTGAGTCCGGTTGGTCAACCAGTTATGAATCCATCTGCTGGTGGTGCTGTCTAACCCACATTTTTCTACTTTATCTAGTAGTAGGTTATGGTCTACTTTATCAAATGCTTTACTGAAGTCCAAGTAAATTATATCGACAGCATTCCTCTGGTCCACTAATTTTGTCACTTTGTCAAAGAATGCAATGAGATTAGTCTGGCATGATCTGTTTTTGACAAACCCATGTTTGCTTTTGGTTATTACTTTGTTTGCTTCTAGGTGTTCGGTGATTCGTTGTTTGATTATCTTTTCCAGAATCTTCCCTGATATTGAGGTCAGGCTGATAGGTCTGTAGTTTCCTGGATCTGTTTTTTTCCTTTTTTGAAGATGGGAACTACATCAGCTCTTTTCCAGTCCTCTGGCAGCTCCCCTGTGCTCCAGGATCTTTGAAAGATATAGTTCAGTGGTTCTGAGATCTCGTCTGCCAGTTCCTTCAGAACCTTGGGGTGTAATCCATCCGGTCCTGATGATTTGAACTCGTCTAGGGTAGACAGGTGTTCACTTACTATTTTTTTCCCTATTTTAACTTGTGTTCCTAATCTGTTTTTTGTGGTGCTGTTTTTGATAGGTTGGATTTTTTCCTTTTGTGTAAAGACAGATGCAAAAAATGAGTTAAGTACATCTGCTTTCTCCCTCTTGCTTGTCACCTTCTTGCCACTTTCTCCCAGCAATGGGCCAATTGTTTCCTTGACTTTTTTCTTGTTTTTAACATGTTCCCATAATCCTAAAAGTTTTATCCAAAAACTTTCTACTATTGACCTCACTCCATTCCTAAGAGGACCATAAGGGGCGTGCATAAGCGCACAAACGTGCTTACCGTTTCTATTGTTTTTCTTTTCTTCTTCCTATATATATGCTTATACCTCCTTATATTTACCCATATATGTGTTTATTTACTGTATAATCTTTTTGTATGATACCTACATATATTGTTGTGACAAAATAAAATAAATAAAATAAAATAAATAAATGTTGGAAGAAGCTTTTCTTGTTATTTTTTACTTTTGGCGCTAGCCTTTGTTCATTGTGAGCCTTAGCTTTCCTCACATCTTTACAGGCTCGGGCTATTTGCTGATATTCTGCCTTAGTTATTTGCCCCTTTTTCCACTTTTTATACTTGTCCTTTATTTCATCAAGCCAGTTGTGGGTTGCTACCTGTTCTCCCCGGTTCGGGAGAGCCAGTAGTGGAGAGGTTGCAGTGACAGCAAATAGGTTCGCTCCGACAGTTATCTGGGTCCTTCTGCCCGCCCCTGCACTATACCTACCTTTATTCCTCTGTTTTTAGTCTAACTGAAAGGCGCGGCAGAGCCGATTGCAATGTCTCAACTATTCAACCAGTCAATGCATTTGCGTGAAGCGCAAGTTTGGCATGCATGCGAGTAAAGCGAGCATGTGTGTGCCAATCATGCGCGAAGCATGTGTGCGAAGTGAACCGGTGGTAACACCACTTAGAACACACCACTGCATCAAGCTATAAGTTTGGTTTAGTATGGTATGTGAAAAACTCCATGTTTTTTTAATGAAGTATGCATTATCATACTTCATCATTTTTTTTACATTCTTTCTGATTTTATCCATCCACACAATCCACATTGTCTTCATACAATCACATAGATTGTCTCCTAATGGGTTTTAGAAATATTTAGAGTGCACTTCTAAAGTAGCCTGGACTAAGATGAACACATCTCATAGTGATGTTTTGCTTCTCTTTAATGTTTTATAATAGTAGTATTTTAAAATATTTGTGTCCTGCTATTCAATTATGACTTTGAAAACATAATAAAGTATCTGCATTTTTCAGCCTGATAGCCCTCAAAAAGATGCACCCCATATGCACTTCAGGTACTGGGAGCTTACAGTATGCTTCTGAAGCTTATGTAAATCCAGAGAGACTAATAACATCCTTGAGATATCTTCCTTATAAGTCATTTAGGGTTTAAAAAGGCGAATCAATATGCTGGGAAGGAAAAATAAAGAAAATCTGCTCAGTTATTGGTGATATCAGATCTCATTTGGAAAAATATATATATAATCCCTGCTTATATCAGAAAGAGAGCTTACTAGGCTAAAGCTTGCCTGAAGTCATTCTATGATTTAATTGATCATCCTCAGAATTTGCATGAAAATCTAAACATTCAATTATCACGGGGTTGAGCAAGCTAGGAGCTGAAGGAAAGAATTTTTAAAAAGGCTGAAAATCATAGATGCAGTAAAAGATTTGCATTCATTACTATAGCTACAGTGATTTCTCAGATACCTCTCTGACAGTGATGACCTTCAATTTAAATAGAATTAGCCAA
This sequence comes from Ahaetulla prasina, assembly GCF_028640845.1. Lineage (NCBI taxonomy): Eukaryota > Metazoa > Chordata > Lepidosauria > Squamata > Colubridae > Ahaetulla > Ahaetulla prasina. The sequence continues at coordinate 62,320,688 of NC_080539.1, forward strand.
TTAATTTACGAAATACTTGCAGTTGAATTAATTATAACTTTCTTTGGGGCTGATTACAAGGGTCCAGGAAAAATGTACCCATAGCAAGAACCAATAAAGACTCAAGAGACCCATTTATGAATCTTTGACCCTTAGATATCCTTTGTTCTTCTTCCACCCAGATTTTTTCTTGCATACCATGATTTTTCTTGTGTGACGCCCTACACATCTTTCATGTGGTTTAAAAGGGTCTAATTACAATTATTACCATAATGGTAACTCCAATAATTATTTTAAACTGCAGATGTGTCAAAACCACAAATTACCCCAGGGCTGCCTTAGCAGATAAAAGTTTGAGACAGGGATCAGCGCCTAGTATTTCTGGAAAGTTCTCAGGGATGTCCTATTAATCTACTGCTTCAAGCAATGCCAGGTTCTATGTCCAGCCCTTACGTAAAATTTCCCACAATGCCTTAGATCCGTGTTTCTCAACCATGGCAGCTTGAAGATGTGTGGCTGAGGAATTCTAGAAGTTGAAGTTCAGTCACACTTAAGCTGCCCAACTTGAGAAACACTGTCTCAGAGCATTGTGGGGAATCATAATTGTAGCTGTATTATCCAGGTACAGCTGTTGTCTGTCCCTATTGAAGAAAATTGTAAAGAATACTGAAAGTCACTTTACTGAGGCTTTTGTCCTTTGTTAGCCTAAAGAGACTATATAAGTCAGATACAGCAGATCTGAATTGTGTGGAATAGAATGGAATAAAATTTAATATCCCAGGAATTATTTTAATTACTTTATATCCTTAGTTTTTCCCCCCAATGTTCATTGTGTTGGTCTCAACTGTGGGTTATTTACTGATTATGCTGCCCTGACTCATATTCCAAGGCAGCTATTTAAATTGAAATAATAAAAATAAGTTTCTTTTTTTAAAAAAACAACTACAGCTGGGGTATTTGCTAGTAGTCTCCTATCCAACTACTAGTACTGTTTAATTTTTTGGGATCAACCAGTTACAGATAACAACTTATTTCCAGATACTAAGAAGTAATGATAAGCAATTGGATTCACAAACATGTTAGCATTTAGATCCTAGACAACAACAGAATTGCAAATGCCACCCATGCATTTGACTTCATCAAATAAAATAGGCGATGCAAGTATAATTTTCATGCTTGCATCAGCTATTGTGATGCAACTATGTAATGGCTGCTTATGTAATTATTATTGTGTGTGCATTATTATGTTGTCATTATTGCACTTTGCTGATTTTAAAATCTGGTTCCTTTCAACTTCTGCCTGATATATACTAAACAATGTCACATATTTAGAATTATATATATATTATTATATATATAATTATATATTATATATATATATAATTATATATATAAATATATATATATTTGTTTTCTGAGGTTTTCGCGGGTGTTTGTATGTAGGTCTTTGGTTATTCGGGTTTTCTCCCGCGTAAAATTGGAAGTGCCTTGGTGACGTTTCGACGAAGTCTCATTCGTCATCGTCAGGCTTCAGCTTCGTGCTTCTGGGAGCAATGTGTGACTGCAGCTGTTTCTTCCTTTTTAACTGCTAGTGGGGGTTTGAACTGATTGGGTGGGAGCTTGGCTGTGCTCTGATTGGATGGGGGGGTTTTGTGCTCTGATTGGATGGGGGTGTGTCCTGTTTGGGTGGGGGCTTGGTTGTGCTCAGATTAGTCTGTGTTGCAGGGGGATTTGAGCTGGTGAGCTGCATTGCTGTTGTTTGGCTTCATGTTCGTGGTCGTGCTACATCTTCATAGTGGGTGTCTGTCTGCTGCATGTATGGATTGGAAGGGTTTGAAATGGCTAATGTTGCAGCTGCGGTCTGGCTTCTGGTCCTTGGTCGTGCTTCATGATCAGTGTGGGTTTGGGTCTGCTTTCTGGGTGGATGTGTGGTGGTGACATCCTGTGTGGAACTCGTGAGTGTGGGTCTGGTGTCATTCCTCGTGTTAGGGAGTCGTTTGTCAATAAGGGCGGGTTTCCAAATGGCTAGTAGGCAGGAGGTATCATCTCGTTTGTTCATGCTGTGTGGGTGTTTTTCTATCTCGATGGCTTCTCTGATTATTCTGTTGTTAAAGTGTTCAGTTTTGGCGATAGTTCTGGTCTTTTTAAAGTCAATATCGTGTCCTGTGGCTTTAAGGTGTTGGACCAGGGAAGAAGTTGGTTCCTCTTTTTTGACTGAGTTCTTGTGTTCTTCAATGCATGCACTTATTCTTCTGTTGGTTTGTCCGATGTATGTGGTGGGGCAGGCGGTGCATGGGATTTCATATACTCCTTGATTTTCTAACTTAATTTTGTCTTTGGGATTTCTTAGGATGGTGGATATTTTTTGGTTTGTGCAGAATGTTGTCTTGATGTTGTGTTTGTGGAGGATCTTGCTGATTCTGTCTGTGGTGCCTTTTATATATGGGAGGACGGCTGTGCTCTTTTCTTGTTCTCTGTCTTGGATTTTAGTGGGGGGTTCTTTTTGGATTAGCTTGGTAATTTTATTTCTTTGGAATCCATTGGATGTTAGTACGTTGGTGAGGAAACCCAATGGCTCCCTAGGACACACCATCTACCAGAAGAAAACACACACAAACCGCTATCTGCACGCACTCTTACACCACCACCCAGCACAGATCAACTCCGTAGCCAAGACACTCATCTCCAGAACAAAATGCTTAGCTGATGAACAACACCTAAAAAACGAACTATACACTCTCACTAATGTACTAACCTCTTACCTCTCCTGCGGGAGCTGCATTGGCTGCCAATTTGCTTCTGGGTACAATTCAAAGTCCTGGTTGCCATCTTTAAAACTGTTCATGGCTTGGGACCAGGTTATCTGAGGGACTGTCTCTTGCCAGTCACATCTACCTGACTCACTAGAGTGAAGAGGCAAGGAATGTTGTGGGTTCCATCCCCAAGGGAGATATCTGGTGGGACCCAGAAGAAGGGCCTTCTCTGTGGTGGCTCCCTCTCTCTGGAACATCATTCCTCCAGAAATTAGAATGGCCCCCATTCTAACACTCTTCTGGAAAGTGCTGAAAACCTGGTTCTGCCAGCAGGCTTGGGAAACCCAGAACAGGATGGAGCCTATTAAATGGTTGGTGTGATGTGTTACCACCAGGGTGAGAGGTGGGGGGCTATTATATTACTTTATTATTTTATTATTTTCTTTTATTAGTTTTATTTTTTATATGATGTTTTATACCTCTGTAACTCGCCTTGAGTCACCATGTGCAAAAAGGCAGTAATATAAAATTTATAATAAATAAAATAAATTTTATGTAACTAATTTAAAGTGATACTTGCTTTTGAAATTGAAGCATACAGAGATTCCCTGTTGTTTTTCATTTATTGGTGAGTATTTCTACCATAAATGCAAATGTAAATTAGTAACACTTGTAAACCAACATTACCATTGTTCTTGTTGATACTTCACCAAGTAAGCTACAGTTTATCCTTCTCATTGTAACCCATCTGAGTTTCCGACATATATTCAGAGAGGGAAGAATGGAATAAACACCTATTTTACCTGAAATTAAAGGGAAGAATAATTATGGATACAAGGTCAGAAAAGAATAAGTATTTGACAGAACTGCCATGTCAGAAAAAGGATTCATCTGGACAAGCCAGTATTGGTGAGCAGGATATTTGAATTTACTCTGAGTTTCCTCAAAAATTAGGCTTATAATATAAACCAGTTTAATAACATTAGTTTACTAAACAAGCCGCTACTGATTAGATTGTCATTGCACTATGCCATAAACATGATTTAAAATAAGATTTGTTTCACCCGCATTAAATAAAATCAAACAAATTCACTATGGCTTTGTATGATGTGTAAATCCAACCCAAATGTAAGGAGTTGTATTAAATTCCCATAAAGTGCCTTCTGCCAAGTCAATAGAACAATGAGAGAATGTATAGACACCTTTAATGTATTAGGGCTTACCAACCCTGTAAACTAGCTCTAATTAATAGGTAAAAATTAATTCTTTTTCATATTGATTTTATCTTTCTGGCATTTTAATAGCACGTTTTACTTTTACAGGCAGAGCTATGCATCCACTTGTCTAAGTGATACAGTACTGTAATTAGCCACACAGTGACTATATATCCAAAGAATGCAGTCATTCACGAGTGTGTATCACACATAGTTTCCGAGGAACTATGACATACCTAGGGTATTCTGCTTGCAAAATCTTGTAATTCGACTTGCAAACCAGTTCAACCAGAAAAGTTGAAGACCGCTTAGTGACAACCAAGCAAAAGATTATTCACAGAACGGGAAGGCATCGGTGAAGAGGTGTTTTTTTTTTCCCCAACTTGAACTGAACTGGTCCATTACTGCCTGACATTTCTGGTGCTCATTCGCCCTCATACATATGGGAATCTGTATAGGGCTTGCAAGGTCTAACTCTCGGTAACCGTAAAAGGAATTCATTCCAAACCTAGAGAATTAGGCTTCCCTGATGTTACTGTAGTAAGTTCTTTACGTCAGGGGGTCACATCTTTTAAAACCCGAGTTGCATTGCATTTTGTGGGTCGTCCTGCCCAATTCGGCTGACTTCTTCTCCAAAGCTCTCCATCGGTGGCATCACTTTGCCAGTCGGCAAGTGAACAAAAGAGAAGAGAAATTGTGCTGGCGTATTCCTGCAAGTTTGAATACTTCGACAACCACTACCGTAGTAGCCGAAAGGGAATCTGGAAGGGGCTTACAGAGAAATCTCTAGCCAGCAGCCTAAACCTGAGACTGCGGAATTCGAAAGACCGTACGAACAATTCGCCTCAGAAGCTGCAGGAGATGTGCGGGGCCCTCCTGTCTCTTTAACTGTGTCGCCGAAGAAGGAGGCGGTAACGTTGCCACAGGAAGTGCCCCCTCCCGGAGCCGAGGAAGGGAATAGGCCCCAAGATGGCGGCAGTTGTAGCGGCTGAGCGGCTCCTGTCGGAAGGGGAAGGAGGCGCCATGGATTCGGCGCGGCTCTCCCCACCTCCACTGCCACAGCCCCGGGGGGAAGCCCCGTCCCTGGAGCAACTCCCGCAGAGCAACACGCTGGTGGGGCTGCCCATTGTGGCCATCGAGAGCATCCTCGGCTTCCTTTCCTACGACGAGACCAGCCAGCTCCGCTTGGTGAGAGGCTGAGTTGCGGTGGGATCGAAGGGGGGCCTCGCGAAGAGGAGGCGCTCGGTCTTGGCTGGGTGGGGATTTGGGGACCCATGGGGGGGGCTTTCTGTCTCCCACCTTCCCGACCCCAATTGCGGGTCGCCAAGTATTTCCTCTTAGGCACAACGAATCGAAGCGTAGATCTTCCTTTCCCCCTAAACTCCAAGATTAGCTTCTTGGCTGTTTTTGTTTTAATTGGAAATGCCCCGGGGGTCAATACAAGGGGGGGGGGGAAGGCCAGTGTGGCCGAAGTTGGGAGTCGGAATGAATGACCTCTAGGGCCTCTTTCCTTGAAGCATTGCTTGGAATGAAAAGGTCTACTTTACTTTTTAGGAGAAGGGATCCCTGGTTTGAGGATCCCATGATGGGGATCCCTTTATGACTGAAAGGAACCCCTCGGGTTCTCCATCTTATTTGGGTTCCCGTAGCTCTGGCATCCATCCTCTTCTCCATCCACTTCTTACCTTTGGACTTGCTTTAAAATGCTCCTTAGGTCTTTACTACATAGCAGTTTCCACAACTGCTTCTCTCTGCCCGGATTAGATTTCCTCATGCAGAATTCATTTTCTTGGCTATCTGCAGGACACGTATGGGTAAATTACACTGAATATTGGGGCCTATAGAAGAATGATATTAATACTTTTTAAGTAATAAGCGTATGCTTTACAACCATTAGAAACATGATAAAGACCCATATTCTGAACTCCCATTAGTCCAGATGCAGAAAATGTATGGGATTAATGAAAAGGGAGAGAAATGTGTAGAAAACTAGAAGTGTCTTTGTTGTATCTTTTAAGTATTTTGGCAGGAGAACAAGAATTAAGATAAAATAAAAGGTGTTTGAATATAATTAAGTGGGAACATAATCTAATAATCATGTGTACATAAAACTCTTGTTAAATTACTGTACTTCATACAGTTTTATTACAAGGTATATTATATAGGGCTTTATCATTATTTAGTTATATCCCACCTTTATTATTTTTTATATTTATTATTTTTATAAATAACTCAGGGCAACAGATAGTAGAAAATAGTACTGCTGAAAATGATTATAGTTTGCTCTTCCGGTAAATATTTTCTGGAAAAAAACTGAATCTGATTACTAGTTTAGGATGGTCATAACTTTCAATACATATGGGGCTGCAACCTCCATCATCCTATAGAATATGGCTGGGACTAATGGAGGTTATTGTCTAAAACTTGCAGGCTCTATATGGGAAAGACTCTACAGATAGTTGCCTTATCTTTTTATGCACCAACACATGCAGAAAGTACCAAACAGTTTTTCTTGATATTACTGTGGAGAATATAGTTTTGTTCTTACAACTAAAGGACCAACTGTCTGATCCTATGTATAATGTTAAAAGTCAAATATGCAGACAGATCTGTGCTGACTTATCTGAGAGTACGGTTGCTTTACCTGGAAATGTATGTAAGATGTAGTTGAGTTTTAAAAATAAATTATTCTTGGTTTTGCTGCCAAGGCTGTTCAGTATTTTGTGACAATTTATTATTAATGATAGAATTTTGTCTGTTTTGTGAGAACAGTATGGCATGTTCTCAGAAGAATAAGGAGTTAACCAGTGTTGGAGCTGAGAAAATTTATCCAATTATACACTCCGTTTCCACCTTGCAGTTTTCATTGTCTCTTACCTCTGCATCAAGCAGACTGCAGCTCTTTAAAAATAGACACATGTTTAGATATCTTAGGAACCTCACAAAATGTCTCCTGGTTAGAACAATGGTTTATAAAAGAAAATGTGCAGTATTGCTTTTGTGCTGCATCCCTCTGATCAGTACTGAAATCCAGACTTATTGCAGCCCAGTCTTATGAATTTTTCTCTCAGAAACAAGTTTATTTATTGGGGTTTCCTTTCAGGTAATTAACTTTAGGATTGCAGACTTGATGTTATTAGAATTGATGTAGCTTGATCCTTGCTTTGAAAAAACTCAAAGTATTGTGTTCCATTGATCATTATGATACTTAAAATTAAGCTGTGTATACTGTGAAAGCATTATAAGGAAGTTAAATTGGGTCTCTAGGTGATTGTAAAAGAACAAGTCAATCCTTTTGATTTGCCAAAGTAAGTATTTATGTATTGCAGACATCAAACAGATGTAGCTAAGCAACCAAACACACTCAACCTATTTTCATTGTACCTAGCAATTTGCATGAAAATTCTGGGTTAGTTTTTTTCCAACTTCAGTATCTGGAAGAGAAAGTACATAACACACAGTAATAATTTAGCATGATAAATTAATGCAGTACAAGACATACAACATGTGAAATACATTTTCAGAGTAGACCATAATTTGATTGGCTGGAACTATAATTTGCACTAAGCCTTACTATGGTTTGCTTGGTTTTGGCTAAGATAATCTCTGAACTGATTCTTTGGTTTATAAATCATGATTTATGGTTTAATATATAGTGTACAAACAGCTATTACAATGTAGCCAAAGCATGATTAAAATCATAGTTTAGTGATATACCTGAACCTGGCTAATACCTTGGCTAGAAGATACAGAGATAAATTATTGTGGAATCCTATCTTCTATCAAACTTTAAAACATATATTGCATAAAGGTAAATTTTTATCTGTCTCCTTAAGAAAAGAAATATTTTTTAGATCCTCTCAAAAATTTATTTTACCCCTTCTAACATTTGCTCGAGTATAACTTTTTTAAATTTAACTGTCGATACACTGCTTAAATGAAAACTATATTAAAACTATATACTGTAGCTGAATGGTGTTTGAAGAACACTTGGCAGTCATGGACTGTAGCAAGTAGTCATGCAACTAAAAAAAGAGAAATCTAGTTTACTATGCAATTAATTAACCAATTTTATAAATATTTTCCAGACTTCTAATAATATACCTCTATAGTTTATAAACCATAGCACCAGTCACTTTTTTTCCCCAGCAAATAATATTTGCTCAAGCCTTAGCATAATGAGGGGAGTGTATTTTTAACATGCTTTGTTAATTGCAGTCTTTTGTTTTACTTTTTAACAGTTTTTGCTGGGCTCCACTGACACATATAACAGATAATAAGTTATAACAACCTTTTCTTTCTAAAGTTAATTTTAAATCCCTGATATATCTTTCCAAAAGTAAGCTGGAATAAAGTAGTTCTTGATAATTATATGTGATTCTTTAATCTAACCAAATGTCTAGGAGAGATTGGTTGCCTTAAATTGGTGTCCATGTATTTCTTTTAATTCTCCAAGTAACATGGACTGCTAAATATTGAAAAGAGGGTCCTTGGTGCTCTCTGACCTTAGTTGTTTTCTTGCCAATGTTTCATTACTCAAACCAGATAGAATAATATTGAAAGACAAAATATCCCATTTCTGGGGAAGCAATCCCCAGCTTCACTGTTAACATAGGCAATAATCATGGTGGAAAGTGGAACCATTGGAGGAAGCAGCTTCCCAAATTCTTCTCTGGATGAAGGAAAGAGACTTGGAATCACTTGGGTGTCCTTACAGATAGTCCTATAAATTAGCGATCTCCAACAGATTTTAGAGCTCTGGGAGTTGGGAGGGAAAACAATGCCTAAGCCATGGTTTGGAGCCTTTCAAAAAGACAGTGAGTTTGCTCACTTCCCTTCTTAAACATTTTTATTGGAAGTAGCTTATAATTTGCTTTTTTGACATTAAGAATGTCAATTTTTATTATACTGGGTGACTTTCCTCCAACATGCAGTGAAAGGAGATTTAGGTAAGTTTAACATTTAAACTTAAACTCCTTTTTAAAATTAAAATTTAAACTTCAACCTCTTTTTAAACTTGGAAATAAGTTACAAAAGGGTGGTTTTGTAAAAAATTTAAATGGACTAGAGAGCCAGATTGACTGGAAACAAGTCTTTGAAAAAGTTATAAGAATATTTCCAGTAATTTCTTTAAAATCTTATTAAAATATATTGAATGTAGGTTTAAGAAATCTCTTCCTGGGAAAAAGTTCTGGGTAAGAGGAGACTTTGAAGGCTGGTTACTAGAGGCAGCCAGAAATAAAGATTATAATTAAAAGATAATTCCCATTAATAGAGAATGGAGAAATATATTTTAACTCTGGAAGAATTTAGCAATATTTGACAACAATGTACCTAGAACTTACTCTTTAAATTGTCTGTCATAATAAAAACGGGCTTAAAAGAAAAAATAGAAGAGGATATAACAAAATGAAGTTGTTTTGAAATAAATTTAAAATTGACAGGATACAAAAATGATATTGGCAAAGATCCATCTGTTACTTCTTGTCCTGTCCTGAGGCTCTTTAGAAAATAGGTTGACCCCCTCTTCTCTTTGGCAGCCCATCAAATATTGGAAGACTGCTATCATGTCACCCCTAGTGCTTCCCTTCATTAGACAAGACATGCCACCCAGTCCCTACAACTGTTCATTGTATGCATTAACCTCTAGTTCTCTCCCTAATCCTCTTTGTTGCTCTTCTCTACACTCTTTCTAGAGTCTCAACATATAGATGATTTTGAAAGGTTTATCTCAAGGTGGTGGCAGCAACATGTGCCATGCAGTCTTTATCTACATGTTGGATTATCAACCTGAAATTAATAAAGCCATTGTAGAACCAGTTTAATATAGTAGTTAAGATATCAGGCAGAAACTAGGAGACTGTTGAGTTCTAGTACTAGTTTAGACATAAAGCCAGCTGTGGGTGACCTTGGGTCATTCACTCACTCTCAGCCCTAGGAAAGAAACAGTGGCAAACCACTTCTGAAAAATCTTGCCAAGGAAATTGCAAGGATTTGTCTGGCATATGCCAATAGTGTAAAAACTGACTTGAAGGAACAAAAATAATACATTAGATATTATAAAAAACCTAAGAAAAGCAAATTTTTCTTTGAAATTACAGTATTATCAGTTTAGACATACAAGAAAGGAAGATGGGAGGTCAGGAGGAAGACTGTTTGTGAAAAGCTAAAATAAAAAGATAAATATATGTAATGGAAAGGAAGATCCAAGTGCCATAATAGTATAAAATTTGTTCTACAGCATCAGATCCACAGTTTTTGTTTATTTATTTGTTCGTAGCTCTGGAGATATTCATCTATTAATTAGAAGGCCACTGCCATTTAATTTCCATTTATATGTAACCAGTGTCTGTTCTTAATAAATTCAGTCCTTGAAAGGTCATCTTTGAATGTGCCGCTGTAACATCAAGCAGTAATAACCTCTGTAAGCTCTGCTGAATTTTATTATTTTATAAATACTGTACTTATTGTATTTTTATGCTGCTATTTATTTCATTATACCGTGTTTCCCCAAAAATAAGACCTTGTCTTATATTTTTTTGAACCCTGAAATAAGCACTTGGTCTTATTGCCATGCGCTCAAAAGCCGATTGGGCTTATTATCAGGGGATGTCTTATTTTGGAGAAAACAGGGTTTCCTCTAATGAACGATACACCTTAGCTTCAGCTAATTTTGTAATTTGTTCTGATATGCACTTTTTTAGTCCAGTAAATGCTGACAATAAAACAATTCTATCAGTGTCTTTTTTTTAAAAAAATGTAAAAAAATAAAGGCCATAGTTTGATGCCACTGTTTGATAATCTCCATTAGGGCTACACGAATTTTTCAAAAATGGTTCTCTGGAACACATTGGAATATGTATAGGCAGGCCTCAACTTACAACCATTTGCTTAGTTACTGTTCAAAGTTACAACTACACTGAAAAAAGTGACCTATAGTGGTAATTTTCACACAACTGTTGCTGTATCCCCCATGTGATGAAAATTTGAGCTCTTGGCAACTAGCATGTACCATATTTTTCGCACTATAAGAAGGACCAGACCATAACACACTCATTAGCTTTAGAGGAGGTAAATACGAAGCCTAGTCAGCTTCAGCATGTTTTTGCAGCCCTAGCACATGGTTCGTCAGGGCTCCGCTCCATTGCGTCCACCACTGGTCAACTGAGTTGAGTTGCTGCCACTGCCAGGGAACACTCAAGCCTTTACTGCCAAACAGCTGATTGGCGATTGGATTGGCCTCCTAGAATATCTGCTGATTAGCTGTTCTAGGTGGTGGGAATCACCGCCGCCTTTCACTGCCGCCAATCGCCACCTATCGCCACCGCCACTATTCAGGAGGCCAGTCCAACCGCCGATCAGCTGCTTGGCAGCGAAGGCTCCAGTGATCCGCAGCGGCAGGCAGCAGTGGTGACCGCCGGTGGCAGCAAACGCCACTGCACCAACCCCCTCTCCCTGCCACAATATTTGCTCTATAAGACGCACAGACATTTCCACACACTTTTGGGGGGGGGGAAGTGTGTCTTATAGTGCAAAAAATACAGTGTTTACAACAGTTGTACTGTCCTGGGTCATATGATCACCATTTGTAAACCTTCCCAGACAACTTCCAACAAGCAAAGTCAATGGAGGAAACCAGATTTGCTCAATGATGGCATGATTCATTTAACAACTGCAGTTATTCACTTAATAAATGAAGCAAAACAGGTCATAAAATGGGGCAAAACTCATTTAACTGCCTTGCTTAGCAATTTTGGGCTCAATTGTGATTGTAAGTTGAAGACTATCTGTATCAAAGAAGTGACATGCAAACCCTGTCTCTGCAAACTCATTGCAGAGACAGTGAAGCACCCTGAAAAGCCTGGAAAATGTTACACCTGCTTTAATCGATCCAAAAATGATTTCTTTGAATATGTTACTATGCTTTTTGAAATATCTTTCTGAAAGATAGCATTTGTCTTTATTTTGTTGTATTAATTTGAATGCTGAAATACAAATATCAAAGTAGGTAAAACATTCCAGGAAAACAATTCAGTATTAAAGTTGCAAATGATGTGGGTAGAATATAGGGACATATAGTCAGAAATGCTCGTGAATTTAACAAAAAGCCAAGAAATGTTTGATGTGTAGGAGCATAATAGAAAGCAATTAAGCTTTATGGATTGTAATTCACTCAGCATGTAGTAAATTGGTTCATGCATTAAGCATTTTGATAGGAATTATAAGAAGTGGAATGGTAATGCTATGGTATATCTGATGACAAAAGACTGCAGCAAAATTTTTCAGTTTTTGCAACATTACAGTTCTCTTTATCTGACTGGTCAACATGAAAGTTACAGTCAACAAGAAACATATTGTTGTTAGTTGTGAAGTTGTGTCCGACCCATCATGATCCCATGGACTACTTTCCTCCAGGCCTTCCTGTCCTCTACTATCCTAGGAGACCATTTAAGCTCACACCGACTGCTTCAGTGAGTCCATTCTCTGCCGTCCCCTTTTTCTTTTGTCCTCGATCGTTCCCAGCATTAGGCTCTTCTCCAGTGAGTCCTTCCTTTTCATTAAGTGGCTAAAGTATTTGAGTTTCATCTTCAGGATCTGGCCTTCTAAAGAGCAGTCAGGGTTGATCTCCCCCAGAACTGACTGGTTTGATCGCCTTGCAGTCCAAGGGACTCACAGGAGTCTTTTCCAGCGCCATAGTTCAAAAGCCTGAATTCTTTGATGCTCAGACTTCCTTATGGTCCAACTTTCACAACCATATATTGCAACTGGGAAAATCATAGCCTTGACTATATGCACTTTTGTTGGCAGGGTGATGTATTTTTAGTATGCTGTCGTAACTTTGCCATAGCTTTCCTCCCCAGGAGCCAGCGTCTTTTAATTTCTTGGCTATAGTCCTCATGTGCTGAAGCCCAGGAAAATAAAATCTGTCACTACTCCATTTCTTCCCCATCTATTTGCCAGGAATTGAGAGGGCTGGGAGCCATGATCTTAGTTTTCTTAAAGTTGAGTTTCAAGCCAACTTTTGCACTCTCCTCCTTCACCCGCGTCAGAAGGCTCTTTAGTTCCTCTTCACTTTCTGCCACTAGAGTGGTATCATCTGCATATCTGAGGTTGTTGATATTTCTCCAGCAATCTTAATTCCAGCTTGTGATTCCTCTAGCTCCGCCTTTCTCATGATGTGTCCTGCATATAAGGTAAATAGGCAGGGCAACAGTATACAGCCTTGCCAGACTCCTTTCCCAATTTTGAACCAATCAGTGATCCAGTTTTCACTGTTGCTTCTTGACCCGCAAATACCGTATTTTTCGGAGTATAAGACGCTCCAGACTATAAGATGCACCTACCTATTTTGGTGAGGAAAACAAGAAAGAGAAGTCTGCCTCTGCCTCCCAGCAATTTAGCCTCGTTGCAGCAAACAGCAAATAGCCTGCTTTATTTTCATTTTCAGCATAGCTTGATTAGCACAAGAAAAAAATTTACCTTCTTGCAGCAAGCAGCAGAGGCTCCAGTGATCCCAATAGGCAATGGCAATCCCTGCAGCCTGAAACAGCTGAGAGTCAGGAGGCTGATCCAAGGGACAATCAACTTGTGCTAATTAGGCTGTGCTGAAGCTGAAACGGGCTGTTTTTTCTTGCCGCAAGGAGGTAAACTGCTGGGAAGCAGAGGCCAAAGGGTGGAGGCCAGTGGGTGGGCGGTGTACATTCAGTGTATAAGACGCACCCAAATTTTCACCACCTCTTAGGGGGAAAAGGGTGCGTCTCACACTTCGAAAAATACGGTAGGTTTCTCAAGAGACAGATAAGATAGTCTGGTACTCCCATCTCTTTGCGAACTTGCCACAATTTGTTGTGATCCACACAATCAAAAGCTTTAGCATAGGCAATGAAGAAGTAGTAGATGTTTTTCTGGAACTCCCTACCTGTCTCCATAATCCAGCGTATCTTGGCAATTTGATCTCTAGTTTCTCTCTCTCCCTCCCTCCCTCCATTATATATAAATATGAGAAACATAGTAAATGTCAAACTATCATAATGAAAAATAAAGCTATATTTAAAATAATTTTCTGCATTGACATGAGTAATATGTAATTCTACAGCAAAGAGTAGAAATTTTGTGATGGTATTTACTATTCTGAATAGTTTAACATCATCAACAAATCTACCTCTCTCATCCTCTAAAAACATTTTATTACGTTCTCTAACCTTTTATATATCTGATATTTAGAGATATAGTATAAAATATAAACCATTTATTTGACATTAAGAAGAGGTAATTTTTGTAGATCCATTTCATTGGTTCCAGATTTTGGATATTTTATGCAGAGTATTTTCCTGGAATGGAATTATGGTTAGAATTTATTTTTGGTTGAGTCTTGCATATAATCTGTTGGACTACTTTGCCAATATTTCTGTTAATCTCATTTTGCCTTCCTTCAAAAAACCATTTATGCATGTTAAATGATTTTAGTGATTTTTAGTGTATAAATTAAATAGCATTGATCTTTCTCAATCCATTTTGTTTCTACGGAAGCTCCAGCTGATGTTGGGCTATGACTACATAGTTCTGCTTTACCACTAGATGTCAGTGTAACACTATAATTTGTGCATAATCTTCCCATTAAAAAAAACTTAAATATAACAACTTGTTACTCTATATTTAGTTTTGCCATAAAAGGATGGCTACCCTCTGTTATGTTTGCTAAAATACATTCATTTGGAAATTTTTGTACTTAATTCCCTTGGGCATGTCTGAAACTGTTGCATTGTTACCTCTAAAGTGATTGTGAATAGTAGATTATTTTATTTTATTTCTGTCTGTATTAATAACTGCATTTGTAAGTGTAACTGTACTGGAAAATGTTTTACATTCCTGGGTATTAAAATCAAATGTGGAGAACTTTGTACACTGTATTTAGGTATTGATATAAAAAAAGTGACATGTTTATAGAATCAATCACGTTGTGTTTTTAGAATTCTAAGTTGTTTTAGAACATCACAAAAGTAGAATTCTAAGGAAGAAGCAGGGTTCTATTTAGAATATAATAACTGCCTTATGTTTATTTTTATGTATTTATCTATATTCCACCTTTATTATTTTTACAAATAATCAAAGCGATGAACATATCCAACACACCACCTTCCTCTTATTTTCCCTACAACAGCAATCCTGTGAGGTGTGTTGGGTTGAGAGTGAATGACTGTCCCAAAGTCATCCTGCTGGCTTTCATTGCTAAGCTGGGACTTGATCTTAGAGCAGTGGTGTCAAACTTGCGGCCTACAGGCCAGATGTGTTACATGTGGCTCCGCCCCCACCTGGTTTAGCAAAGGGGAAAAAAGTCCTGATACATCATGTGATGCCGCCATGTTGATGCGAGTTTGACACCCCTGCCTTAGAGTCTCCCATTTTCTAGTCTGATGCTTTAACCACTAGCCAAACTGGCTCTCTCTTGCTTTCCATTTACCTCTGTTGTCATTGCAAAAAATGAAGAAAGTACAATACTAAGTATTTGTACTTAAGCATATATTTCAGATGTGTTGAAATCTCAGTAGCTTGAGTCCTGGTTTCTAGGTCTCATTAAAATATTGCAAAATTGTTTTATAGTTGTAAATCAGAAGCTGTTATTTTTCAGCAAAGTGAGCAAAGGGTTACAAAAGAATACTTTTTTCTTTACTTCAGAGTTTGCACCAATATTTGAATTGTATTTAGTGAGGTGTATGGGTGCTGCTCAAGAGGACAGAACAATTTGTTGTAGTGTATAGTCTTCCAGAATCTTGCTTTGCTTTGAGATGGGCTTGATTGTACAATTAAAACTTGCTATTAATGTTAACCAAGTTTTCATATTTGATTTGAAGACACTACAAGTTGATTGTAATTTGAAGGACATTTTATTTGCTTTGGGAGGACAGCTGTCCTATCTTTTGATAATTTGCTTCTGCTTAGTGGAACTTGACTGAGATCAAAGAGCCAAGGACTTTGCTCTCTTTTGTTTTCTTATTACAAAAAACTTGTTTGTTTTCTCTATTCTTCCTTACCCCGACCCCATGACTTTTTTTTGTTATTATTTACATTAAAACCAGTTGTTTTAGTTTTGCCTCCTGTGTATGAAATTATAAAACTTTTAGCATCTCTGCCTTCTTTGTAATCTCTGCTGTATTGTATATGCCATCCTGAATAAAAGGCAGGATATAAATCAAACATACTTAGCTGTGCCTTGTAAACAATTGGCAACCAGTGCCGATGCTAACACAAATGTCATCTTGAATTGCTTAACAGTATGTTGTGAGGCAACTTTAACATCTTTTCTCTAGATGTTCTTTCCATTTCTCTTTCTTTGTTGATAGGTTTGCATCAGTGGTGGGTTTCAAATTTTTTTACTACTGGTTCTGTGGGTGTGGCTTGGTGGGCATGGCATGACTTGGTGGGCGTGGCTTGGTGGGCATGGCAGGGGAACGTTACTGCAAAATCCCCATTTCCTCCTGATTAGCTGAGACTCGGGAGGCAGAGAATAGATGGGGCGGGGGCAGTCAGAATTTTTACTACCGGTTTTCTGAACTATTCAAAATTTCTGCTACCGGTTCTCCAGAACTGGTCAGAACCTGCTGAAACCCATCTCTGGTTTGCATTTAAACTGTAAGCTTTAGAGCAGAGCTTGTCCTACCTTTTTGTAGATGGTAAACTTTTTGGCACATAAAACATATTTAATTTTTTTGGCAACAATATGAAAACGTTTTGCCATTGTTTTCTTTCAGGATATTTTTCCAACTTTCCAGTCTACCGTATAACCATGGGATTTCCTCATTGTTTTCCATACAAGTACTTATCAAGTTAAAACCCTACTTGGCTTTTCAAATTCAGCCAAGGTGTAGTAACATAGATGGCATAAATAGTATTTATCCCCATAAACGTAATCATCTAGTCCTCTTTCTGAAAATTAAATATTATGCCGTTTTCTTTGATAAAAGAAAAGTAGGTGTTCAGAATCAGGATTTAAAAGCCTCAGAAATTATTTTTATATCTTTCAAAGAAATCAACTCCTGTTTCTTTCTTCCATATAGAAATTCTTAATTACAAACTCAATTTTTTTTATTCGTTTGCTTTTAGTTTATTCGTCAGCCTGCATAACTGTGGGTGGTTCTTAAAATCTGCAGTGAAGCAGTAAAGTATTTGGAAGGAATAGATTTTCATGGTATAAAACATAGAAATTGATTCCTTCTTCATATCTTTTTAGACTGCAGTGAGGTAAAAAAAATAGATAAATATGACGGAGGAAGAAAAGGACGATATTGAGAACCCAAGCTCCAAATTTTGCCACATCTAGTTTAGTAAGCGAAAACAATGATTTGCTGCTATAACTGAAATTAAAGTGTTAATAGAAACAATGTGACGATGCATTCAGATTCATATCCCATGACATAAACATGGTTTTTGAAAACTGTTCTCAGCCAAATCATTTTGTTTATGAACAATGCCCGGTTTTGGATTATGGCTTAATTTTCTAACTAGTGGTTAAAAAACAAACATAGTATTTCAAGATGCCAAGTCTCTTCTATGATGACCAACTGACAAATAGGGGTGGGATTAGCTGCAGAATTATAGAAATAAATGACTTGGATTACCTCTTTTTTATTTCTCAAAGAAGCCATATCATTATATAACAACCTTTTACATCAGGGGTGTCAAACTCATGGCCCGCAGGCCAGAGGCGTCATGCGCTGGCCATGCCCATCCCCAGTTTAGCAGGGAAGGGAGGAAAACTCACTATACGTCACATGATGACCACCTGATGACGCAAGTTTGACTTGCCTGTTTTAGATGTTTACTTCTGCTTAAACTGCTTTTAAGAAGGCAAAAAAGAATATTCAATTGATAAACAAAATTGAACTGATTGTCTCTTATGCATCCATTTATCTTTGTTTAGTTATTTATAAGCTTACTTTTTTTTTGCAGGCGTTTCATTACCCAATCAGTGCTAGTGCTGATGTTACCTAGTTTGCGTAATGAAATATCTGCAACAAAACAAGCAAGCTCACAGAGCACCAAGGACCCTTCATGCCAACCCTGAGCTACAAATATTCTCCTTTACTAGTTATTTCCAACTTTAATATTATGCCTGTCTCCACTAGAAAAAAAATAGTGACATTAGATATATATGAGTATTGTAAATTGACATGGAAGGGCTGCTGGAACTACAGAAATCATGTTTAAAATTATGACTATGAAAAGAACTCTTTTATTACTAAGAATCATGTCAAAAATATCAATTTTTATGGAAAATATCAATTTTAAAATAGAACATTAAAAATTAATTATGGGATGAGAGTTGTTTTAAAAGAGCTTTGGAAAAGATTGTTTGGGAAGTTATCTAGTTCAAATCCTGCCCTTAACCATGAAAACCAGCTTGGTGACTTCAGGCCTGTTATTCCCGCTCAGCGCAACTCACCTCAGAAGTTGCTATTGTGGGGAAAATAGGCAGGAGTATTAGGTATGTTACTACTTTGTTTATTACACACATGCACACAAGGGTAAAAAAATCTAATAATAATAATAATAATAAAGCTTGTTGCATATTCACTACTTCAGGTATCTTAAATTTTGTCTTTGTATTTCCCATCTAGGTTTGTAAGAGAATGGATTTAGTCTGTCAGAGAATGCTAAACCAGGGATTTCTGAAAGTGGAAAGATACCATAACTTGTGTCAGAAACAGGTTAAAGCACAACTTCCAAGGTATGTGATCAACAAAACTGAAGGTCAGAGATAATGCAATCTAAAAATCTATATATATAGATGACATTCAAGAAAAACGTCTGTACGCAATCATATAGACAAATATTTAACAGATGAAATTATTCCCATCTTGTGGCAGAACCATTGTTATCGCATGTAAACAATAGCAGGGAGAGGTACCACTTGCCTCCTTTGTGTATGCCAAATGATTTGACGCTTGGCATTCTGAGCTTGGAATGCTTTGAAAGTGAACGTCATTTTCTCCCTCTGTTCAGCTGAGATTGGTGCATTCTTCTTCAATGATGACATTGCAGATGATAAGCTATAATACTATTGTAGATAGTCCTGATTTTGAATGTCTATATAGCGATTCAGATTTCATTCTCAGAGTTATTGGTTTGTTCATTATTTCGTTAACCAAGGTTCATTATTTCATTAATGAAGGCTTTTGGAGAAAAGAAAATGACAAACATTTTGAAAAAAGATAAGTAGTATAAATGCACTTCTTAAATGAATAGTACAGGAAAGATATAAAATATAAAGTTCACACATCCCAGAATAGAATAGACATTTAAACTAAGCATAAATTATAGCAATGCCAAAAGGTTGTTGGTATGGGCATTAGGCATGCCACCCAGAAGTGCTCCTAAATACAATTGCTATCTGTGTGTCCAGTGACATGATTGGTTCCAGAACCATAATCAAATGGGGTAGTTCAAAAGTACAATCCCCCCGCCGCCCCCCAGAGCAAATTGAGGACAATGTGTCCAGGCAGACTACTTGTAGTGCTTAAGAGTAGGAGTAACTTTACTGTTAGAGATCTAACTTCAAAGTAAGAATTTTTTGACTCTAATAGGAATGGCCTGCCTTGTCAATGTGTGGGTACTCATGAGTATTGAATAAATATTTGTCAAAAGTGACCTGAACATTCTTGCCCTGGTCAGGAGGCAGGACTAGAAGACCTGCAAGATCTTTTCTAGTCCTTTGATTCTGTGATGGCTGGTGCACATTTATGAGTTAGTTGTGTGTACTGCTGCCACTGCTGCTGTGCTACTACTACTACTTTTAAACCTTATATGCCACCTGACTAACAGTGACTCTAGGTGGATCAAAACAAACAAACAAATCAATAAAGATAAAAACAAAAGAATGCAAGTGGGAACCTTGAGGGAAGAAAGGGGTCTCACTCTCGCAAACTCTTGGGTGGTCAGCCAGATCTTTAGGGCTCTTCTAAACAATATCTATATCTTGAGAGGAACCTTGTTCTAGAGGACAGGTAGCTGCCACAGAAAAGACATACTTCCGGTGTCCCAATTGATGATGTTTCCTCAAAGGAACCCAAAGCCTGCCAACCCTGCAGGATCAAACCAGCCTGGAAGGTGTTATGCAAGACAGGCACTTAAGTGACCAGACCCTGTACCTGTAGGGCTTTATAGCTTAATACTTTATAACAACTTACTAGTGGGAATCTGATCTCAAAGTACACTCTTAGATTAAAATACTTTATATAATAATAGCTTCCTTTTGATATAAGAAACGTCCAGTATGCCACAGTATTTCCTTTTAAAATATGCTGACTTGTATTTGATTTGTATTCAGAGGCCTGATGTTGCAATGTTTTGCTTGGGTGTCTAATTTCCAGTCTCCTGTCTGCTTTTTCAGTTTTCTCCTCTTCTTGATTTATTTTTTATCAGGATTTATCAAAGCTCTCCCAATATATGTCTCTCTTTCTTCATTTGCATGTAATTATTCAGTCTCCACAAAGCAATGTATGATAAAATGAATTTTAAACGACATCATCAAGAACAGATAATTCTTGACTTACAACCCCAATTGAGCCCAAAATTTTGGTTGCTAAGCAAGATAGTTAAGTGAGTTTAGCCTCATTTTATAAGTTTTTTGCCACAGTTATTAAGCGAATCACTACAATTGTTAAGTAAATAATGTTGTTAAGCAAATCTGCTTCCTCCATTGACTTTGCTTGTTGAAAGCTGGTTGTGAAAATTACAAATGGTGATTACATGATCCCAGGACAGTGCAGCTGTGAAAAATACTTACTAGTTGCTAAGCACCCAAATTTTGATTAGTGACCATGGGGATGCTGCAAGGGTTGTAAGTGTGCAAACTGAGCATGTCACTTTTTTCAGTGCCA
Source organism: Ahaetulla prasina (assembly GCF_028640845.1). Classification (NCBI taxonomy): domain Eukaryota; kingdom Metazoa; phylum Chordata; class Lepidosauria; order Squamata; family Colubridae; genus Ahaetulla; species Ahaetulla prasina. The sequence goes on from NC_080539.1 coordinate 62,341,511, forward strand.
CTGTAACTTTGAACAGTCACTGAATGAATTTTACTAGCAGACAAAGACCACTCAATGGTGATGATGAACCATTCAGATTATGAAACAAGGGCATTTGCCCTGCTCAATGATTCCTCAGCTTATAAACGAGCAAAGACATCAGAGATGAGAATAATGGTCAAGCAACTGGAGCTTATCTCAGCCAACTCAAACAAAACAACTGTATAACAGAGAAGGAGTGCTGGAAAATGAGAGGAACAGAGGCGGCCCCAGTGAGATTCTATGGACTCCCTGAGATACACAAAATAGGAGTCCCCCTCAGACCTATTGTAATGCTACGAGACAACCCTATGTATAACCTGGCTAAATGACTGTCACAGCGCTTAAGCTTCCTGACCTAACCCTTGAACAACACAGCCACATGATCCACACAATTTCTGACAAACTACAAGGCTTAAATGTGGCTCCTGATGAGATCATGGTCTCCTGTGATGTAGTGTTCCTATTTACATCCCTCCCTCTCCACTTAGCATATGAAGTAATAGATAGAAAACTAGGAGAGTACAACATTGATCACAACAATCTAACCAGGACACAAATCATAACGTTACTTCAATACTTTCAACGCACTTTCTTCACATTCAAAAGAGAAATGTATGAACAGATAAAAGGGACACCCATGGGATCCCCAATATCAGGAATCATTGCAGAAGCAGTCCTGCATGAACTAGAACACCGTGCATTTCAGAACTACACGCTTAAATTCAGGTGCCGCTACATGGATGGCACGTTTGTCATTATCGAGAGAAATATACTTAAAGACATTCAGACTATACTGAACTCCATTTTCCCCGACATACAGTTCACAATGGAGGACGAAACAGCTAGGCAATTACATTTTTTAGATGTCAACAGACAAGAGGATGGAAGCCTAGAAACCACTGTTTATCGCAAGGCCACCAACACTCCACACATTCTGAATTTCAACTGGAACCATCCACTGTTACACAAAAAGAACACTGTAAGGCAGGATGAGACTCCACTGTAGTACCCAGCAAGCCAAACAGCTAGAAAGCAGGTAGCTATGTGAACAAGCAGTATCCACAATCATTCATCACAAGATATTTGCGTAACACAGTGGGGAGAGAAAGGAAAAAACAAGGTACAAGACCCACTACATGGGACACCCTGCCATACATCAAAAACATTTCAGAAACTGTAGAATGAAGCATCCGAGATCCACAAGTGGGCATCGCACACTGCTCAGAGGCTACCATACAAGGACAAATTATGCATTGTAAAGATTGCTTGGAGATGGGAGATACTTCCAATGTAATCTACCAACTCCCCTACATAGATTGCCCCGTGACTACCCTGTGTAGGATAGACAGGGAGGAAGCTAACCACCAGATTGCAAGAACACAAGTGAGCAGTCAGACGAGGAGACCAAACTCATTGGTAGCCTCACACAGCAATGTGCAAGAACAGACATTCAACTTTGCAGCTACTAAGATTGTTAGTAATATTTTCTGTGACTGCATTATATGCATTATAATTATCAAATTAGAAAGTTTTAGATATTAACCGCATTGAGTTCTTAGAAAAAAGAAACTAATAAGTAAATAAATAAAACAGCATATGTACAAAAAGCACATACGTAGTGGTTCATCAACTTTTCTTTCAGGTTTACATCTCCCTACCACCTACATCTACTTTAGAATTTTTTGCGTTTGTATTTAGATCCAGAATTTATAAGAAGGATTGCTGTAAAATAAAAGAGATTAAATGGAAGAAAGACATCCCTGAACATGTTTAAACTTTTCAGGATGAAGAATGAATTATTATGAAAGTTAAAAGAGAATATATATGATTAACAATGGAGAAATCAGAAGTTGAGGGCGGAAGAAGATGTTGTTTATATAATAAGCATAGAAGTATTAAGATAAGATTAAAAAGTATGGAAAAAGAAAATTTTGGCAGAAATTTTAACTATGTAAAATGTATTTAGATATGACAAGTTGTATAAGATATGATATGGTCAATACTCTGTTCATAAAACATGCGGGTGGGTATGAAAGTAAAAAAATCAATAAAACTTGATTTTTAAAAAAAGATCCAGAATTTATAATTTTATACAAATATGTGTGTGTCTATGTGTCTGTGTCTATGTGATACATAGATATATAGATAGATGGCTTAGGGCCTGGGTACTTACGGGACCGCCTGCTGTTACCTCATGCCTCCCACCGACCCGTACGCTCTCACAGAGAGGGACTTCTCAGGGTGCCGTCCGCCAAGCAATGCCGGCTGGCGGCCCCCAGGGGAAGGTCCTTCTCTGTGGGGGCTCCCACACTCTGGAACGAGCTTCCCCCGGGTTTACGCCAAATACCTGACCTTCGGACCTTCCGCCGCGAACTAAAGACACATCTTTTCATTCGCGCGGGGCTGGCTTGAATTTTATTGGTCTTTTAAATTTCTTAAATTTTTAATATAAATTTTAAATGGGATTTTAGTTTTTTATATATTTTAAAGTTTCGGGCTAATTATAATAAGTTTTTTAATTTACATTTTAAATTGTACATTGTATTGTCTTTTTTACTTCTGCCTGTACACCGCCCTGAGTCCTTCGGGAGAAGGGCGGTATAAAAATCAAATAAAATAAAATAAATAAATAAATATATAACATAACATAACATAACATCAGAGTTGGAAGGGACCTTGGAGGCCTTCTAGTCCAACCCCCTGCCCAGGCAGGAAACCCTACACCATCTCAGTCAGATGGTTATCCAACATTTTCTTAAAAATTTCCAGTGTTGGAGCATTCACAACTTCTGAAAACTTATGTTTTCAGAGGTTTACACGGGTGTTTGTATGTAGGTCTTTGGTTATTCGGGGTTTCTCCCGCGTAAAATTGGAAGTGTCTTGGCGACGTTTCGACGAAGTCTCATTCGTCATCTTCAGGCTTCAGCTTCGTGCTTCTTGCTCCCAGAAGCACGAACCTGAAGCCTGAAGATGACGAATGAGACTTCGAATGAGACTTCGTCGAAACGTCACCAAGACACTTCCAATTTTACGCGGGAGAAAACCCGAATAACCAAAGACCTACATAGATAGATATAGTCCATAGGTATATAGACTACCATTCTGTAGGTTTTAACTAGGTTTTAGGTGTTATAACCAGAAATAAAACAATTTGTAATGTTTGTGACAGAAAATTATGAAATGTTATATTGTGTAGATAATTCAACAAAGCACTTTGCTTAAATCTCCCCTCTGGACCCATTCATGGAAGCAACTGTACTAAGTTTTTGGGGAGTTTTATTGTTTCATTGCTCTGAGGAGTGAAAAGCACCCTGAATCATTTGCATAATTCTAATCAGCAGCATCTGAAATTTGAAGTTAAGGTCCACACATAAAAAAGAGATGTTCAGTATTTCTAAGCATTTGTTATATTAAGTAAGTAATATCTTCTTATTTTTAAGAGCTTTTGGGTTGGCACATTTCAATCATTTATTATATTAGCTATATATAACTTTTAATGCATTGTATTCAGTAGTATGGTTTATTATTTATGAAGTGCTATTGATCATAGTTAATATTTAGGGACCCCAAGAAAGAATTATTAGTTGATTGTGAATCTCAACTGATTGATTCATTATATGCATATGCATGATGCATCATTTGTTATATGCAAGTGCATCATTCCATTTGGGGAAAAATAGCACAGTAATATGTTATCTGTGTCATGCAAGAAGAATTCTTTTTCTGAAATGATACTTATTGTTTGACAATTAGGATTTTTTTGTTTTGTAAGATTATGAATTTTATCTATTCCTGAAAAGTATTTCAAAAAAGAATACAGTTGGATCAAAATGGAAGCTGTTTTTAATTCAACTTTCCATTTTTAACAAAATAAAACAAATAGAATTGGGAATGCTGGACAGTTCTGATAATATATGAATTCTGATGTCACATTTACTTTCACATCCTCTAACTCTGTAATTTTATCTCCATTGCTGTTATTTGAAGTGTCACTAAATAATAGACCTGAATTTCTTTTTTAGACGAGAATCAGAAAGGAGAAATCATTCGCTAGCTCGCCATGCAGATATTCTTGCTGCAGTAGAAACAAGGTTATCACTGTTAAACATGACATTTATGAAGTATGTGGATTCCAATCTCTGCTGCTTCATACCTGGAAAGGTAATGTTTAAAAAGGGCTATATTAAAAGTTAAGTAAATATATCTTCGCACTAAATTGTTTTGAGGACGTCAGTAATGAAGTTTAAGGATCTCCTATACAAATGTTGTGACATTTGTTATTTATTATCTATTCTTGTATAAGACTACTTTTTCCTTTCTTATAATAAATGGGCTTACCTGAATGGAAAGTCATTAATCATGTAGTAAATAAAATAAAGACATGTATAAATATTGATTAAAATTTGTTTGCTTTCCAGATTTACTATGATTTATTGTCCTCAGATTTACTATGCCTGTAAATTAGATTAACGCATGACTTTTAAGTTGTTTTACAGGCTATTTCTAGTACTTTTTCATTTGTTCTTAAATAATTAAAAAGTGGTTATAGAAAACCATATCCTTGTTGGAATGTATGTTCATTTGATCTTGCTGTAGCTAAGTCTCTATTTTTTCTATTTATTACTAGGTAATAGATGAAATTTATCGTGTGTTAAGATATGTAAACTCCACTAAAGCACCTCAAAGAGCCCATGAAGTCCTTCAGGAGTTAAGGGACATTTCATCTATGGCAATGGAATATTTTGATGAGAAGATTGTTCCAATTCTAAAAAGAAAATTGCCTGGTTCAGATGTATCGGGACGTCTTATGGCAGCAGCTCCAGGTACTACTTTGAATGTCTTATTCTGTTCAGCCAATAGGAAACTTTTTAGCTTCATTGTTGGATGATTTATTTACTCAATATAAAAATTGGCTTACTGCAGAGAATTTATGGCAAGAACAATATATATTTTCAAATGTTCTTAATATGATTTCCTCAACTGTTCTTTAAAAGTGACAGAAGCACTTTAATGAATTTATGGAGACATGCCTATAATGGTATTTTCCAATCACTTTAATAAGCACCTGTCTAGCATACAAAAATAATCTAATAATTTGGGGGAGAGAAAAAATATAACCAGTTTTAATTAATTAGTAATTTCTTATACAAAAATAAATTTCCCATTGAGAGAGTTAATTAAATGAGGCTGAAGAATAAATTTAAGTAGCCAGAGAGAACTTTAAAAATAAGGCTTGGCTTGATTTAAAGGGGCTTGGTTGGGTTAAGAATTGTTCAGGGCTTTTAATTAATTTAGTCTGACTAGGCTTCCAGTTAGAATTAGTGACACAGATTGGGTTTAGAGTCCCAGAATTCTGGGAGTTGAAATATATGTTGAAGTTGCCAGGTTTCAAAAACACTACTTTAGACGAATTGGAGACTCAATGTATTTGTAAATTGGAGTAGAGTGAAGAATACATTCTGGGAAGTAGTTTAAGAAGAGAGATTTTGGGAAATTCCATAAAAGATTATTTCCTGCTGCCAGAAGTGTTTGAAAAGAAGCAGACGTTGGATGTATTGAAGGATAATTGTGAAAAATGGACTAAGAAGTTAATTTTAAGAATCTCTACCATTGTAGGTAAATTGTATATAAATGATGTTATAGAGGAGAACAAGTTTAACTGAACAAAACTGAAATAGAAGTGAACATGGATTTAAAAACGACAGTCTAAAATCATGATGACGAACCTATGGCACACGTGTCACAGGTGGCACACAGAGCCATATCTGTGGGCATATGAGGGTTGTTCTAAGTCAGATCCAGTGCACATGCGCGCGCCGGGCACCTATTTTTCAGGCCTTCTGGGCCCACTGGAAGTTGGGAAATGGTCTGTTTCCGGCCTCCGGAGAGCCTCCGGGGGTTGGTAGAGAAAGCTGTTTGCCCTCCCCAGGCTCCTAGAAAGCCTCTGGAGCCTGGGGAGAGTGAAAAAGGGAGCGTTGTCTTACCTGAACGTCCCTTCTTGGAGAGGGGAAAACGGCCGTCAGGAATGGGTTAATCTCCTCGTCTGCTGATTGGACCGAGTCTTTAATTTGTTGCTTATAGTCCCCGCCTGCTCTTTCCCTCCAGCTTTTTCGGCGAGGATCCAGGCGTAGGTCGTCGTGTAACACTGAAACGAGAAAAAATTAGTGCCCTCCCGCCCCAGACCCGCCTTGACAGACGCCGTGGGTGGGGCTGACGGCCGTTTTCCCCTCTCCAAGAAGGGACGTTCAGGTAAGACAACGCCCCCTTCTCTCAGTCGGGGAAAACGGCCGTCAGGAATGGGACATACCCAAGCTTATTGTCCTACCGGGAGGGAAGATGGCGGCCTGTCATTGGTGTTGAGACAAAACCGTCTGCAGGACCCGTCTGTTAAACGCAGCGCCAGCCGACGATAGGAATCCACTCGGTAGTGTCGAATGAACGAAGATGGAGTAGACCACGTCGCCGCCCTGCAGATCTCATCGATTGATGCCTGGGCACCCCAAGCTGCCGACGAGGCTGCACTCCTGGTCGAGTGTGCCGTAATCTTGCGAGGCACCGGAGAGACAAATTCTCGTAAGCTGTGGCTATTGTTGCCCTGATCCACCTAGCGAGTACCGATTTGGTCACTTTTAGTCCCATGGAAAGTGGTTGGAACGATACAAAGAGGGCCTCAGTTTTACGGAATGGTGCTGTACGATCAATGTAGATCTTCAATGCTCTCCTCACGTCTAGAGTGTGCCACACTTTTTCTAAGTGGTGTCTGGGGTTGGGACAGAAGTCCGGCAACACTATTTCTTGAGTCCTATGGAACTGGCTGTTAACCTTAGGGAGAAAGGTAGAATCCAGTCGCAGTACCACCCTGTCGTTGAAGAACTTGCAGAGATCCTGCCTTACCGACAGGGCTGACAGTTCTGATATCCTACGGGCCGAGGTAATGGCAACAAGAAAAGCGACCTTTAGCGACAGAAAGCGAAGAGACGATTCCCTCAGTGGTTCAAATGGTGTCTTGGTCAGGGCATTGAGTACCGCGTTCAGTCGCCAGGTTGGAAAGCGGTGGACCACCGGAGGGTTTATATTGGAAGCACTCCGGAGGAACTGTTGAATGTGAGGTTCCTTTGAAAGGGGAATGAGGGAACCGCACCTCAATACTGATGAAAGTGCCGCCACTTGTCTCTTGAGTGTGTTGGTCGCCAGTCCGGAATCGAGACCTCTCTGCAGGAAAGCCAGGATGTCTAACACGGAAGCCTCAGGTGCTACTATACCCTGGGACGTGCACCAGTCACGAAAGGTGCGCCACGTGGCCTCGTATATCCTCTTGGTAGAATCCCGGCGTGAAGCCAGCATAGTCGGGATGGCTTGGTGTGGAACTTTCGCCCTAGTCAAGATGCCCCGCTCAATCTCCACACGGCTAGACGTAGCCATTGTGGGTTGGGATGTAGAACTGGGCCCTGGTGAAGGGCCACCTGGTTGTCCGGGATCCGCCACGGGTCTCGAATTGAGAGCGACATCAGGTCTGCGAACCAGGGTCTCCTGGGCCAGAACGGGGCAACTAATACCAATTCTGCTTTCTCCGCCAGGAGCTTCCTTATCACCCTTGGGATCAGAGGGATCGGCGGAAAGGCATATAGAAGGCCTGGAGGCCACCTGCTCCGTAGGGCATTCACTGACTCCGCCCCTCGTGAACGGAACCTCGAAAAAAACCGAGGAACCTGGTTGTTGGTGTGGGAAGAGAATAAGTTCACCAGGGAATCAATCGGGTTGATAACTCTCTGAAGTTCGCTGGGGACAATGACCATTCTGAATGATCGATGGTCTGCCGACTGAGAGAATCCGCCATGCAGTTGTCCGTTCCGCAATGTGTTCTGCCTTCAATGACCTCAGGTGGGATTCGGTCCAATGACCGAGGACAAGTGTTTCCTCCATAAGCTTGCGAGAATGAGTACCACCCCACCTGTTTACATGCGCGCCGCCACGTTGTCCGTGAGGACAAGGACGCCCTGTCCCTGAATGAAATCCACGAAGCTAGAAGAGCCAGACGGATGGCACGCAGCTCCAGAAAGTTGATGCCGTGGCGGATTTCCGAGAGAGACCACTTGCCCTGGGCTAGGTGTTGGTCGAGATGGGCTCCCCATCCTGAAAGACTGGCGTCGGTGGTGATGACGACCCTCGCTGGCTCCCTGAAGACTGAGCCTCTGGCTACCCTCTCTGGATTCCACCATGCCAAAGAGTCTGCCACCTCCCGTGGAAGAGTCACCCGAAGCCTTGATGAGCTGCGTCGTTTCCTTTGATGTGGCAAGAGGAACCACTGAAGAGGCCGACTATGGAGGCGAGACCATGGAATAATATCGTATGACGATACCATTTTCCCTAGGAGATTGGAAAGTTGGTCTAAGGGAACTGGCTGTGACATCCTAGAGATACAGGCTAACTCAGCTAAACTAGCCTGACGATCTATCGACAGATAGACCATCGACTCACTTGAATCAATTTGTGCCCCTAAGTGGGCAATGGTGGTGGAAGGGACAAGGTGACTCTTATCCCAGTTAATCGAGAACCCGTGTGATTGTAATATCTCTATGGTCAAGGAGATATCCCTGTTTGCCCTATCCTTAGAGGTCGACAAAATGAGAATATCATTTAGATAAGCCTGAAGCCTAACTGGGGTTCCCGAATATGAGCCATTAGGACAGCCATAACCTTGGTGAAAACCCTTGGGGTCAAGATAACCCAAAGGGTAAAGCCCTATATTGAAAATGAGAACCTTTGAAACAAAACCAAGAAACTTACGGTGATCTTTCCTAATGGGAATATGCAAATAGCTTCTGTCAAATCAATCAAGCCATGTAATCCCTTGCCTAACACACTCCAAGATGGAACGAATGAGTGCATTTTGAAACGGTGGTACACAATGAATTTGTTTAGTGCTTTAAGGTCAAGTATAGCTCTCCAGCCCCCGACGGTTTGCTTACTACAAAGAGTCTAGAATAGAAACCCTGTTTCTGTTGATCATAGGCACCGTTGAATGGCCCGGATGGACAAAAGATGGTTGATCGCCGACTCCACAATTGAAGCGCTGGAAGAGCAGCTAGAAACAGGGCAAGGCAAGAAACCGCCGGGGAGTAGAGAGGAACTCTAAGCTAAACCGTCTCTGATGGTGTCAAGAACCCATCTATCTGAAGTTGAGGACTCCCATTGAGTATAGAAATGGGCAAGCCTGCCTCCAATGGGAAGATCCGATAACAAATTATTTGAATCGGTTGAACGGTTTACCCCGCCTCCCGAAATGGTTTACGGAGGTAAATCTGGACCCTGTTCTAACCTGATCGGCCCGCTGGGAGTTTCCTCTGTACGGTGAGAATCTCTGCCGTCATGACCCCGATCCTCCGAATTCCTGGCTACGAAGGAAGAAGAAGAGGGACAGCCGAGGGGCTAAAATAAGGTTGTTGTCTGAGTTCGCCTGCGTGACAAGGATGGTAACACCTTTTTCTTGTCCTTAGTCTCCACCAGGATTGGGTCCAGAGGCTCAACAACTTAGAACCTCCATAAGCTGATGATGCCAGTCGCCACTTGTTTCTAGTATCTGCCTTCCAGTGGCGCAACCACAAGAGCCGGCGGGATGTAACCGTAGACCCAATAGATTTGGCTGAGAATCTGGCGGCGTTGAGTGTCGAATCGGCCGAAAATTCTAAGGCAGCAATTACCTTGTTAAGGTCCTGGTGAGCTCTCACATCCGAGGAAGACAAACGTCCCTGAAGCTGTTTGAGCCACATTATAGACGCTCTATTGAAGAATGACGACGCTATGGAAGACCTGATGGACCAGGCTGAGGCTTGATGGGACTTGATCAGGGATTGGTCAGCTCTTTTGTCCTCCGGACGAAGAGCTTCATTTTCGGGACCCGCCACATGTGATGCCGTCGTAAGAGCAACTACTGGAGAATCCACCGTTGGAACCTGGAGAATATTTTCCAGGTCAGGAGCACAGTTATAGAACTTTTTGTCTGTGGCGCTGGGGAGAGAGCCCGAACTCGGATGAGACCACTGCCTTTGGACCACGTCCACAAACATCTTAGGTGCCGGAATGGTTTCTGCCACCACTGTGGGCTCCACAAATAGGCTAGATGACGTGCTAGGTAAGACTTGGGGTTCCGTAGAAGGAGTCTGGACTGCCCCCAGCCCCGTGGTTGCCAATGCCTTAAACAAAAGGGAACGAAACATGTGGGGCTTAAATAGTCCCACGAATGAAGGTTGGTCCGGTCCAAGGCCTTCGTCCTCAGATAGGTTATCTCCAGCCTCTTCTAAGCATTTGTTATATTAAGTAAGTAATATCTTCTTATTTTTAAGAGCTTTTGGGTTGGCACATTTCAATCATTTATTATATTAGCTATATATAACTTTTAATGCATTGTATTCAGTAGTATGGTTTATTATTTATGAAGTGCTATTGATCATAGTTAATATTTAGGGACCCCAAGAAAGAATTATTAGTTGATTGTGAATCTCAACTGATTGATTCATTATATGCATATGCATGATGCATCATTTGTTATATGCAAGTGCATCATTCCATTTGGGAAAAAATAGCGCAGTAATATGTTATCTGTGTCATGCAAGAAGAATTCTTTTTCTGAAATGATACTTATTGTTTGACAATTAGGATTTTTTTGTTTTGTAAGATTATGAATTTTATCTATTCCTGAAAAGTATTTCAAAAAAGAATACAGTTGGATCAAAATGGAAGCTGTTTTTAATTCAACTTTCCATTTTTAACAAAATAAAACAAATAGAATTGGGAATGCTGGACAGTTCTGATAATATATGAATTCTGATGTCACATTTACTTTCACATCCTCTAACTCTGTAATTTTATCTCCATTGCTGTTATTTGAAGTGTCACTAAATAATAGACCTGAATTTCTTTTTTAGACGAGAATCAGAAAGGAGAAATCATTCGCTAGCTCGCCATGCAGATATTCTTGCTGCAGTAGAAACAAGGTTATCACTGTTAAACATGACATTTATGAAGTATGTGGATTCCAATCTCTGCTGCTTCATACCTGGAAAGGTAATGTTTAAAAAGGGCTATATTAAAAGTTAAGTAAATATATCTTCGCACTAAATTGTTTTGAGGACGTCAGTAATGAAGTTTAAGGATCTCCTATACAAATGTTGTGACATTTGTTATTTATTATCTATTCTTGTATAAGACTACTTTTTCCTTTCTTATAATAAATGGGCTTACCTGAATGGAAAGTCATTAATCATGTAGTAAATAAAATAAAGACATGTATAAATATTGATTAAAATTTGTTTGCTTTCCAGATTTACTATGATTTATTGTCCTCAGATTTACTATGCCTGTAAATTAGATTAACGCATGACTTTTAAGTTGTTTTACAGGCTATTTCTAGTACTTTTTCATTTGTTCTTAAATAATTAAAAAGTAGAAAACCATATCCTTGTTGGAATGTATGTTCATTTGATCTTGCTGTAGCTAAGTCTCTATTTTTTCTATTTATTACTAGGTAATAGATGAAATTTATCGTGTGTTAAGATATGTAAACTCCACTAAAGCACCTCAAAGAGCCCATGAAGTCCTTCAGGAGTTAAGGGACATTTCATCTATGGCAATGGAATATTTTGATGAGAAGATTGTTCCAATTCTAAAAAGAAAATTGCCTGGTTCAGATGTATCGGGACGTCTTATGGCAGCAGCTCCAGGTACTACTTTAAATGTCTTATTCTGTTCAGCCAATAGGAAACTTTTTAGCTTCATTGTTGGATGATTTATTTACTCAATATAAAAATTGGCTTACTGCAGAGAATTTATGGCAAGAACAATATATATTTTCAAATGTTCTTAATATGATTTCCTCAACTGTTCTTTAAAAGTGACAGAAGCACTTTAATGAATTTATGGAGACATGCCTATAATGGTATTTTCCAATCACTTTAATAAGCACCTGTCTAGCATACAAAAATAATCTAATAATTTGGGGGAGAGAAAAAATATAACCAGTTTTAATTAATTAGTAATTTCTTATACAAAAATAAATTTCCCATTGAGAGAGTTAATTAAATGAGGCTGAAGAATAAATTTAAGTAGCCAGAGAGAACTTTAAAAATAAGGCTTGGCTTGATTTAAAGGGGCTTGGTTGGGTTAAGAATTGTTCAGGGCTTTTAATTAATTTAGTCTGACTAGGCTTCCAGTTAGAATTAGTGACACAGATTGGGTTTAGAGTCCCAGAATTCTGGGAGTTGAAATATATGTTGAAGTTGCCAGGTTTCAAAAACACTACTTTAGACAAATTGGAGACTCAATGTATTTGTAAATTGGAGTAGAGTGAAGAATACATTCTGGGAAGTAGTTTAAGAAGAGAGATTTTGGGAAATTCCATAAAAGATTATTTCCTGCTGCCAGAAGTGTTTGAAAAGAAGCAGACGTTGGATGTATTGAAGGATAATTGTGAAAAATGGACTAAGAAGTTAATTTTAAGAATCTCTACCATTGTAGGTAAATTGTATATAAATGATGTTATAGAGGAGAACAAGTTTAACTGAACAAAACTGAAATAGAAGTGAACGTGGATTTAAAAACGACAGTCTAAAACCATGATGACGAACCTATGGCACACGTGTCACAGGTGGCACACAGAGCCATATCTGTGGGCATATGAGGGTTGTTCTAAGTCAGATCCAGTGCACATGCGCGCGCCGGGCACCTATTTTTCAGGCCTTCTGGGCCCACTGGAAGTTGGGAAATGGTCTGTTTCCGGCCTCCGGAGAGCCTCCGGGGGTTGGTAGGGAAAGCTGTTTTTGCCCTCCCCAGGCTTCTAGAAAGCCTCTGGAGCCTGGGGAGAGTGAAAAACGGGACTTCTGGTCCCACCAGAAGTCGGGAAATGGGATGTTTCCGGCCTTCGGAGGGCCTCCAGGAGGGTGGGGAAGGCTGTTTTCGCCCTCCCCAGGCTCCTAGAAAGCCTCTGGAGTCTGGGGAGGGTGAAAAATGGGCCTACCGGGCCATCACGGTGGGGAGGGGTTGTCACATGCGCAGGGTGCAGAGCGCATTAAATTATGGATGTGGGCATGTGTGCGCATGACACCCCCCCACCCCACCCCCGCTTTTGGCACGCAATGGCAAAAAGGTTAGCATCACTGGTCTAAAAGAATGGTCTGGGTAAATATGTTGCACCAGATATACAAAAGAAATTGGCTAACAGTTTAATAATGAAAAGGGACATGAGACACCAGACAAAGAAACCAGCTGTTAATAATGAAAGAGATATACAAATAAGAAATCAGAAGAGAGACTTGGATAATTTTTCTCTATTGGACTTACAAACGAGACATGTTAAACTGTTGAAGTTTGAAAGATTTGGAGAGAAGGAATAAAGAATAAAGAAAAGGAAATCAAGTGCTAGGATATTATATGAAAGGATTAAAGACTATGTTTGTAAAAAGTAAAAGTAAAAAGAAGGTATATAAAGTTAAACTTGATGTTGCTATTTCTGATCACCCTTAATATACTTCTGCTGACCAGGACTGAATATAAGATTTTAAATTTGTTTATAGATAAAAGATGAGGTATAAAATGAAGAGTTAGTTATTTTTTAAGAGAAGGTGATAAGTTGTTTAAATTGTTTATACTTGTGATGAAGGGGGAAGTTACTTCTTTATATATTTCTTTATATATTTCTTTTTTCTTTCTTTGCTCTTCTGCTTTTTCTTTTCTTTCCTGTAGTCTCTCTTTTTAATCTTTTTTATTTATTTATTGTAGCTTTCCATCTGTATATGCTTGGTACAAATTATTTTTAAAAATGAAATTAGTATTTAGCTAGGATAAGGCTGCATTCCATGGCTGATTTCACTTTATTCAAAATCAAACACAATAAGGATGCTGAAGCACATGCCTTAAGAAAAGTATTAGAGCTGAAAATAAGGGGGTGAGACAAAAATCCTCCTGAAAAATATAGAGAGGACTCCATCTTCTCTGTAGAGCTGTTGAGATGTAAAGCAAAGAAAAAGTAGTGCCCTGACAATGACATTTTTGAGCAATAAAAAGTGATTTAAAAAAAAACACAGAGGGAGCAATGCCCCAGCAACCATAGCAAAAAATACTCTTTGCCCATTGTTTCTTAAATGGCGGAGACAAGACTTCAGAATCTATGTATTGGGAAGCTTTTCTCACAACATTTGGCAGATCCTGCTCTCTTACTTTTTAGTTCCTGTTTGGGATTAAGCAAGAGGATCATTAGCTTGGCTAGTCCATAAAGTGCAGTTAGACTAAATAAATACTATATTTGACTCACTCACCTGAAAATGTTTCCTTGTGATCATAGTTCCAGCTTTTCTGGGACTAGGGCTCCTTTGTAGTTGTATTTTTACCAGGTAAAATTTCTTACTCCTCTCTGTCTTTCTGAAAAGTTCCAGGAAAAGAATTTCAGGATTTAGGATATCCACGGATTAGTTTCAGTCCATAAAGAAAGGTCCAAAGAGTTGACAAAGTTGTGAAGGAGCCTCTGATTATTTTCCAGACAAAGGGTACAATGGGTAACTTGTTCAGTTTTGGCCCAGAAAGATGGTATTTTGATTTAATATAGCCCACTCTTTAATATGTCTGCAATCTATTTTTATTGTGGGTGGGAACCCTAATGTATGAAGTATTCTTACTTGGTTCCATAGAACTTAAAGTTTGATAAATTAGGAAAGTGTTTGCAATTCAGTGAATAAGTGACTCCTATTAATGTAGCATATTACTTTAAATTCAAGATGGACATACTCTAGACCTCTACTAGTTGCATGATGTGGGGTAACAATAGAATATATTTTAAAATAAGATCACTAATGGTTTTCATATAAAAAGGTAAGAGATCTTTAGTTGATGAAGTTTAAAAAGTATAAAAGTTTAATTAATGTCCCCTTATGTTACTCATTGCTTAGGCTTCCTTCATTGGTTTTTTAAAACAAATTACTGCAATTAATATAAAATGTACTATTTTAAAATTAGATTTAAAGGAGATAACAAAATATTGCTAGTAATTAAATGAAAAGGGAAAGATTTAAAATTAATACTTTTATAGTTTTTATTTTGTCTATTTCAGTCCAAGAGTTCCAAATGCTTTGCAGTATTCTGAGTAGGATCTTTTCAGTAGAAAAGTTTGGAGTTCTAGACTTTGAGAGATTAAATGTTTAGTATGTTTACAGTACAAGAAAACCAATCAAAGAGAAAGGAATGTGAGCTAGATAGAATGTTTCAAATTTTCACAGTTCCAAATCTCATTTCCAGTAGCAGGACATTAATACTGTACACTTTTGCACTTCATTACCTCCTTAGTTGTTACTCCAAATAGTTTCTCTGCAATTGGGATAACATTCAACTGCAAAACTCTAGGGATGGGGGATTGATTAGTGTTAGTGCTATAAAAATCAGGATTTCATCAGCAATGTAGGGTATAAGAGAGATATAACTTCACTTATTTGGCTACCCTAAATGTTTTATGAAACCCCAAGGAATTATGTATTGACTATACGTATCCTAGGATAATGTTGCAAGATCCAATCTGGGTCGGTCACTAGGAGCAGAGATTTAGTCTTCTGAGCTTTCGGAGTCATGCTGGAGCCCATCCTTAGGGAACTTCTATCTCACCAGAATGTTTGATGATGATGATGTATTCACTTTGCAAATTTGATGTACAGTTTTTGAATTATGGGATTGAAAACAGATATTAAGCAGAAAACAATCACTCTCTTCCTTTAGTTCCAGGTCCTTCTGCAGCTTTAACTACAATGCAGCTCTTCTCCAAGCAAAACCCATCAAGGCAAGAGGTCACCAAGCTTCAACAACAAATTAAAACTAATGGTGCAGGTGTGACTGTATTACGGCGTGAAATTTCAGAGCTTCGCACCAAAGTGCAAGAGCAACAGAAACAACTCCAAGACCAGGATCAGAAACTGCTTGAGCAAACCCAGATCATAGGTGAGCAGAACGCCCGACTGGCAGAGCTTGAACGCAAATTGCGAGAAGTTATGGAAAGTGCAGTAGGAAATTCCTCCGGGTCAACACCAACTGAAGAGGCCCCTAGGAAACGGAAGAAGGCTACTGAATCAATAGGTTCACCTAGAAAGTCAAAACGCCTTCGAAATAATAAATAACTTTGGGATAAATGGCACTTCCAGGAAAACACACTGCTTTAATAGCTGAAGCGGGTTGTCTGGTCTGGATGCTGCAGTTTACAGCATATATCATCTAGGCTGCTTGGTTCTTCAGAATATCATAGCCTTGAATAACTTTCTCTCATTGCTGAGACATTACTTCACAACCCATCCAACAATCCCATTTCAGTTTGAGTGGGTCTGTTGCACAGGACAATTATACTTTGTCAAAATTTGTACCCACCAGACCTAGTATATCATGTCCTAAAAAGTTTGCTTTCATTTTCTATGCAGAAAATGAGTATTCAAATGAAACTTATGTTTTTTTCATCAATTTCCATAAATTAGTGTTTCAAAATAAATTCAGGCTTAGTCATTGATAAAGTTAGAAATGGTTAAACAACAGATATCTTGTTGTCTTGAAAATACCCACTTTTAAACAATTGGGTGGGGGTGGGGTGGGGGAGGCTGACTTTTTGTTGCAAGTGACCTTGTTTAAAACATCTGAAAAGTAGTTTATATGTGTGAGAGTACATAACAAGTAAGCTTAAGTATTGGCTATATATATTTTTGTAAATTTAACCAGCAAGGGATATCTCAGTCTAGTTTCCACAAATGCATACCCTACTTCTAAGCACTAGGAGCCATATTTTTTATCTTGCATGGAGAGATGCATGCATTGCTTAGTCAGCTTGGTAAAAGCATTTGCCTGGAATCACTGTTGAATAGTTGGCCTCTCCTATCTTTTGAAAGAACATGTGTTGGTTCCTCACCCATGACTCTGCATATATTTTGAAAACAGCTTTTCTTACCTTTGGAGCTAGTTTGCCTGAATGCTACAAGGGAATATATAAGCCAAGCTATTTTGCTGCTTCTGCTTGCTTGTTGACTTAAAGCAGATTGCACGGTTTGGCTCCTTATGCTCGTGGGTTTCTGATTATACATTACTGGTCCTGATTCAGTGATTGAAAGATCATCAAACTGGACATAATTTATTTGTTGAGTACACAGGCTTGCTGAGTCATCATCCAAGTTTTATGTGTGTTGAGAAAAAGATCTTACTGTTATGTGGAAAGAACTCTCTATAATCCTGTGTTCTAGCTGTCATTAACCTAAAAAATACCTTGTTCAGATTTTAAAATAATTTGTTTTGCACCCCTCCTGTTTTGAAATTGAACTGGAAAAGCATGTTTTGCACTGTACAGTCTCTGGATTTGTCACTTTTAACAGCTTTCAAGTTATAATGTACAGTGTTTCCCAGTTATGTTTCTTTCTAAACCTGCAACAAATATTGTTATCCATGTTTTAATTTGATATTGCTAAATAATGTAATTCTATTGCTTGACTGTTATTTTCAACCTGCTATGATTAATTCAGCTTTTTGATAATGTTGAAATTTGAAATGGGAATGGAAAAATGGGTCTGATTGGTTATTCAAAAAGCTCTTCTTACGCGATAATATTCTTAAAGTACCTGGGGTTAAAACAGATGGATTACTCATTTTCATTTGTCAATTAGATGAACAAAAACTTTGCCAAGGATTTTTCTTGATTCTTTCTTTTAAAAAATCTGTTAATTTTAAATTTGGAATATGTATTCCCTAAAACAAAGTACTGCAAATTGTTGTCAAGAGTTTGGAGTGTTTAATTTTTTAAAAAAATTATATTGTTTTGCTACCTTAAGGCCATTTTGCGATGTATATTTGTTTAATTTTAAATGGGAGCAGGCTATGTATCTTACCAGTGGGTACCCTGAATTATTTCAATAATATAATAATTTTGAAACATTCACTTGAGCATTTCTTAATTGATATATCTCAGTATATCCACATTGGTATAATTAATTTTTAATTTATAAAGAATAATATGGATACAGTATTTTGAAAGTGAATATGTTCCTCTATACATCAACTGTTCATGCATTTTGATATTTATTTTTGTTTCATGGACTAGTCCCATCTCACAAAATACAGTGATGCCCTTCAACCTGGATATCTTCTGGAGAGTCATATTCATTGAGGAGGGAGGGAGTCATCAGTAATAACACATTATCTCCTGAACTATAGACAGTAGTTGCTGGGGAATGTCAATGGGAAGATGCTGGTGGGTTTGTTTTCCATTTATGGGTTTACCCTGCACATTTTTGAACACTGGAAATAGAATGCTAGACCAAGTGGACATCTGGACTTTCACTTTCCGTATTAGTGGTTCCTAAGTAAGGGGAGAAGCATATTACCTTCCCTGCCTTTTTCCACAGAATAAACAGTATTTGGTACAATGCGACATGCTGATATTAGGGCATAAAAATGTAGTTGTTTCCCCCTCTATGTGAGAGTAAGATCAAGTAAGTAAAATAATAATGTGCACCTAAGAAGTAAAACAGTGGAGAGCCTAAGAAGCTTTGTAAGGAAAACCAGGAACATCTTTACATATACGTTTGGGATACAACTAGCAAAAGAGCTAGCAGAAACCATGTTCTTTTACAGATGCTGTAGCAGTAGAGATGTTTAGGTGTCTAAATCTCAGATTTCCATGCAGAGTGGTAGTGTTCTTTGACTGATTGACTGCCATCAAATTGATATTGACTCTTAGCAACAAGATAGATCAGCGGTCTCCAACCTTTCTGGCTTGGCAGACCAGCAGAGGTGGCGGGGGTGGGGTGGGGAGAGAAGATAGTTTTGCATGCCATTTTCCACAAATGCAGCTTCACACACTCACACTTGCCCATCACTTTCACAGCCCGGTTCCGAACGGACTGCAGCCCAACACTGGGCTGAGGACTGTGGGTTGGGGAATTCTGCTTTTCTCCATGATCTTCATAGCTTAAACTTTGCTTTGTCACTTTTTTCAAAATCGTCTAAAGAAAGGTTTTAAAATAGCCCAACCCAAATGAACATGAGGGGTACTGCCCAGCAACCAGAGGGAAAGGGCATGCTCGTAGCCAAAAGAGCCCAAGGGAAACTTGCCAGATCCCATCTCCTTACTGTATCATTGCCAATATAAATGAAGCATCACATATAACATTTATATGATAAGACTTGTAAAACATGCAAAAACTGCAACAGCTAAGGAGAGATGCCTCCTCTCAGGTAGCCTAGGAATGAGAAAAGGGAAATTTCATGACATTCTACTGTGGGCATGATTAGTGGGATGAGTCTTCACACAATCCTATCAAGCATATATCTGAAATTTCTGTGGAAAAAATCAAACATGAGTGTGGCTCATTACTGAGTATGAAATTTAGCAAATCTAGTATCGAAATAAGTGGTGAAGATTCCTTGATCAGATCTTCTGGAAAATCTGAATCATTTGGGGGGGGGGGGGGACACGGAATACGTTTTTCGGAAAAGAGATCTCCTTTTTTAATAAAATGGTCTTCCAATATAATGCAACTTATTTATCATATGGCACATCAACATATTTAAGTAAAAAGAAACACGGGGGTAAAATACAAAACATAGAATATAAAATCTGATATTTTAACAAGAAGGTTACAAATAATTCTTTACTTCATTTGTTGCAGCCAGGGAATCTGTGAAATATCCATTATGGGCTCTGTTTTGACACTCTCACTATGTATTGGATAATATTTTTTTTGACCCTATGATCACAATTCAATTCAACAATAGTATTTTGCCCCAATTATAGAGGGCATCTGCATATCTACCATGACCAGTGTGAATTTGGTTCAGTGTTCAGCCTCATATCGCATGGGGCTAGTCAAATCCAGGTAGTTTTTCCAAGATGCAGGAAATCTTTGACATTGTGGGGAGCAGTTTTTGATTCAGTATTATTTCCACAAGTTGTGAGTATCGAAATCATCTTTTACAAATGCTTTGCAGTAGAGATGGCTGAGTGTCTAGATCACAATCTGTTTTACTCCAAGCAGGCTACGTGATTCAGTTTGGCAGCTAGGAATTATCAATAATCTTTAGGTATTCTTGAAGGAGGGCCTTATTTTCATCTTACTTCCGGAGGTGTAGCTGACACAGAACAGGAAACCAATATATGGGATTAGATCATCCCACTAATGATGTGCATTGATTCATACAATTGGGAGTCAATGTGATGCAATTAATGCCAAGGCGTGTTTTGCATACTGGAAAGAGGATGGCCGTAAATGCTTCATATCTCACTATGATACTGATAATAATGTATATTATTGCTGCACATTATTTTTCATCAGAGTATGTCCTCAAAAACTTCATTTGAGTGACACTATCTTAAAGACATTCCTTCTTTTCTTAGTGATGGAAATGCCTCTTTTAAACTATCGCAACAGACTTGTAAATCATGGGCAAGAGAGTCTTCTAGGGAAATAAAAAAAGCCATGATGGCAGGCAAGGTGTCAACCTTTCCCCACTGACCCAAGACTGGCATGACTCCCACCTTACAAGAATTCTGCAAGTCTTTGAAAACATGGCTGTGTTTCCAAGCTTGGAATTAAGTTGCCTGATGAGTCTCTGCAGATTCTGTTTCATGTAACAGTTGACCATCTCTCTCAGTCACATCTTTAGCATTGCAATCACTGCATTGTTCTATGTAAAATCATCAGCACAGCCATGGTCCCATGATTTTTCATTTAGTGACTGCTTTGCTTAATGACCAAGTTGCCAGTTTCAATTGTAGTTGCTAAATGAGGACTACCTGACGGAGCAAAAGTAAAAGCCTGTAATATATTTCTGTCATATCTTTAAAAAGTGATGCTTTGTTTTTAGGTTTTTAAAATTATCCTGCCATTGCATGTAAATAAGAGATAAAATCAGAGTCAGTTTAGTATAATGGTTAAAGTGTTGTTTTAGAAACCAGGAGACTGTGAGTTTTAGTCAAGTCTTAGACGTGAAAGCCAGGTGGGTGACCTTGGGCCAGTTTCTGTCTTTCAGCCCAACTCACTACACCTGTTCGTTGGTGGGGAAAATAGATGGAGGAAGGAGTATTACGTATGTTCCCTGCCTTGAAATATTTCTAAATAAAGATGGGATGACAAAAAAGATTAAAATAAAGTGTGTTGTGATGATAGTGGCTGAAAGTTATCTAGGTACAAATACTATCTAGGTTGGGAGTAATATTATTTTATGTAGTATTGGGATTCTTTTGCTTTAGTACTATATATTATGAAAAATATATCTTTTTTGAAGATATAACTGTTTCATGTAACAGTTGTATCTTCAAAAAAGGAGATCCCAGCCTAGTTGAAAATTACAGACCTATCTCTCTGTGTTGTGTCTCATGCAAAATAATGGAATCTATCATAAACCAATCCATTACACTCCACCTTGAAACAACCAACCTACTCTCTAATAAACAATTTGATTTCAGAAAAAAATTATCATGTAACTTACAACTTCTCCACTGCAAAAACATATGGACTACTAACCTTGAGCAATACATGCAATCTACATAGACTTCTGCAAAGCTTTTGATTCAGTAGTACATGATAAACTTCTCCTAAAACTAAAATCCTACGTCATTTCAGGACCTCTTCGCAATTGGATAAATGCCTTCCTGTCAGACAATAAGTGGTCAAAATTGGCAATGCTCTATCAAATCCTGTTCCTGTCAAAAGTGGTGTTCCCCAAGGTAGTTTTCTTGGATCAACGCTCTTCATACTATACATAAACGATCTCTGTGACCTTATCTCAAGTTATTGTGTTCTCTTTGCTGACGATGTCAAAGTATTTAATACCACTAACAATACTTCTAGTCAAGAAGACCTTGACTTTGTATCCGATTGGTCCAAAACTTGGCAACTCCAAATCTCAACCAGCAAACGCTCAGTCTTACATATTGGAAAAAAGAACCCAAACAACAAGTACAAGCTTGATGGACATTACCTTACTGACAACCTCCACCCTGTCAAAGACCTTGGAGTTTTCATATCAAATGACCTAAATGCCAAAGCCCACTGCAACTACATAGCAAAAAAGGCTCTAGGAGTTGTAAACCTAATTTTACGCAGCTTCTTTTCCAAAAACTCTACACTACTAACCAGAGCATACAAAACATTTGCCTATTCTTGAATACAGCTCATCCGTCTGGAACCCATACCACATCTCTGATAGTAATACAATCGAACGTGTCCAGAAATATTTTACTAGAAGAGTTCTTCGCTCCTCCGTAAACAACAAAATACCTTATGCCACCAGACTTGAAATCCTGGGATTAGAAAACTTAGAACTCTGCCGACTCCGACATGACCTGTGTTTAACACACAGAATCATCTATTGCAATATCCTTCCTGTAAAAGACTACTTCAGCTTCAATCGCAATAATACAAGAGCAAACAATAGATTCAAACTTAATGTAAACCACTTCAAACTCGATTGCAGAAAATATGACTTCTGTAACAGAGTTGTTAACGCTTGGAACTCATTACCTGACTCTTCAACCAAAAACTGTCTACTATTGACTTCACCCCATTCCTAAGAGGACTATAAGGGGCGTGCATAAGAGCACAAATGTGTCTACCATTCCTGTCCTATTGTTCCCTTTCATTATATCAAATTAACATAGTTATTGCATACTTTTGCTTATATATATATATTTCTTTTATGATGTGTTGTTGTTTTATGTCGATGTTTGTGTATACTGTTGTGACATAATGAAATTAAATATATATATATATATATCTGCAGTGCTGCAATTTGTCAACAATGTAAGAGGTTTTTGCTTGTGAATATACTATCAAGAAAGTGAATTTTCTTTCTGCTTCCTAGGAGAGGAAGCAGTTTATTTATTTATTTATTTATTTATTTATTTATTAATCATACTTATATACCGCACCATCTCCCGTAGGACTCAGGGCGGTTCACAGGCATATTAAAACAATATAATAAATAAGCATTAAAACCCAGTTAAGACTAAATATTACCATGGCCTGATCACTAAAACAGTAAAAACCAGTAAAAACCCCATTAAAATTTGCTAAAACATTTTATTCTCAGGCTAGTCCAGCGCGCTGAAATAATAGAGTCTTCAGTTCCCATCTGAAGGTCCGGAGGTCGGGGAGTTGTCGTAATCCCGGAGGAAGCTCGTTCCACAGGGCAGGTGCCGCCACAGAGAAGGCCCTCCCCCTGGGGGTCGCCAACCTACATTGTTTGGTCGACGGCACCCTGAGGAGGCCCACTCTGTGGGAGCGCACAGGTCGTTGGGAGGCAATCGGCGGCAGAAGGCGGTCTCGAAGATATCCCGGTCCTAAGCCATGGAGCGCTTTAAAGGTGGTAACCAAGACCTTGAATTGCACCCGGAAGACTACTGGCAGCCAGTGTAGGCCGCGCAGGATGGATGTTATATGGGAGCAATGCGGTGCTCCCTCTATCACCCGCGCGGCCGCATTCTGGACTAACTGGAGCCTCCGGGTGCTCTTCAAGGGGAGCCCCATGTAGAGAGCATTGCAATAGTCCAGGCGGGAAGTGACGAGGGCGTGAGTGACTGTGCGTAAGGCGTCCCGGTCAAGGAAGGGGCGCAACTGGCGGATCAGGTGGACCTGATAAAATGCTCCCCTGGCGACGGCTGTCAAATAATCCTCTAAGGACAGCCGATCATCCAGGAGGACGCCTAAGTTGCGCACTCCCTCCCTGGGGGTCAGTACTTCCTCCCCCACAGTCAGCGATGGTGTAAGCTGACTGTACCGGGACGCCGGCACCCACAGCCACTCTGTCTTGGAAGGGTTGAGTCGGAGCCTGTTCCTCCCCATCCAGACCCGCACGGCCTCAAGACACCGGCCCATCACCTCAACGGCTTCATTGGGGTGGTTCGGGGTGGAAATGTACAGCTGCGTATCATCAGCGTACAGATGATAATCCACCCCGAAACCACGGATAACCTCGCCCAGCGGCTTCATGTAGATGTTGAACAGGAGAGGCGAGAGAACAGACCCCTGAGGCACCCCACAAGTGAGGCGCCTCGGGGTCGATCTCTGCCCCCCTGCCAACACCGTCTGCGAATGGTCAGAGAGATAGGAGGAGAACCACCGATAAACGGTGCCTCCCACCCCCAATCCCTCCAACCGTCGCAGCAGGATACCATGGTCGATGGTATCAAAAGCCGCCGAGAGATCTAATAGAACCAGGACAGAGGAACAACCCCTGTCCCGGGCTCTCCAGAGGTCATCCACCAACGCGACCAAAGCCGTCTCGGTGCTGTAACCGGGTCTGAAACCGGACTGGAACGGGTCCAGATAGACAGATTCCTCCAGGTGTTGAGGAAGCTGATATGCCACCACACTCTCAACAACCTTCGCTAAGAAGCGAAGGTTGGAGACTGGACGATAGTTCGCTAAAACAGCCGGGTCCAGGGAGGGCTTCTTGAGGAGGGGCCTCACCACTGCCTCTTTCAAAGCGGCGGGGAAAACACCCTCCAACAAAGAAGCGTTGGTAACTTCCTGGAGCCAGCCTCGTGTAACCTCCCGAGTGGCCAGCACCATCCAGGAGGGACACGGGTCCAATAAACATGTGGTGGAGTTCAACCTACCCAACAACCTGTCCATGTCCTCAGGAGTCACAGGATCGAACTCAGCCCAGATAACATTCTCAAGACTCATCTCCGCCATCCCACCTGAATCTATCCAATCAGTGTCCAGGCTGTCCCGAATCTGAGCGATTTTATCAGACAGATACTGAACAAAATCCTCAGTGCGTCCCTGTAAGGGGTCCTCCCGAGCCTCCTGCGTGAGCAGGGAGCGGGTCACCCTAAACAGGGTGGCTGGGCGATTATCTGCCGATGCGATGAGTGCGGAGAAATAGTTATGTTTCGCCGCCCTGATCGCCACTAGGTAGGTCTGAATATATGACCTCACTAGTGTTCGGTCTGGTTCGGAGTGGCTGGACCGCCAGGGGCTCTCTAGGCTTCTTTTCCGGTGCTTCATCTCTCTCAGCTCCTCGTTATACCAAGGAGCTGGTCGAGTTCGTCGCCGGGTCAGAAGCCGCAAAGGCATGACACGGTCTAAGGCGCCAGCGGCCGCCTCATTCCAGGCGGCCGCCAGCTCCTCAGCCGAGCCGTGGGCTAACTCCCTCAGAAATGGCCCAAGCTCCGTCAGAAACCTCTCAGGGTCCATCAGGCGCCTGGGACGGAACCATTGAACCGGTTCCGTCTCCCTGCGGTGAGGTGTAACGGTCCGAAAGTCTAGCTGAAGGAGTAAATGATCTGACCATGACAAGGGTTGAGATATTAATTCCCCTAACTCCAGATCATTTAGCCACTGTCCCGAGACGAAAATCAAGTCCAGTGTGTTACCCCCAACGTGGGTGGGGACCGCAACTACCTGGGTCAGGTCCAAGGCCGTCATGAAAGCCATGAACTCCCGAGCTGCCATTGACGAATCGCCCGCCGTCGGCAAGTTGAAATCCCCCATGACCATAAGCATGGGGGTCTCAACCGCTGTCCCGGCTATCATCTCCAGCAGCTCGGGCAGGGCTGCCGTCACGTAGCAAGGAGCCAGGTACGTGATCAGCAAGCCCACCTGCACCCCCCGGCCCCACCTCACGAAGAGGGTTTCACAACCGGCTATCTGCGGGACAGCGACATCCCTCAGAGCCAGACTCTCGTTAATAACAACCGCTACCCCCCCACCCCTACCCTGGGCCCTCGCCTGATGAAACGCACGGAAACCCAGCGGGCACATCTCAGTGAGGGGAACCCCCCCTTCCGTGTCCAGCCAGTTTGTCTTTGTGCAAACCTTGGTATTATCACAATGTGGCATTGAGACATTATGTGCTCTCACATATTCTGAAAAAGATGCCCAACATTTTTTATTGGTCTATGGAGAAGACCTTAGGGTGGATCAAGTGGCAATCCCTCTTTGTGAGATGGGGTCATAGATGTCAGATGGGCTTGCTGGTCGCGTACCTGGCTCCTTGCTACGTGACAGCTGCCCTGCCCGAGCTCCTGGAGGTGCTTGCTGGGGTGGCAGTTGAGACCCCCAGACTTTTAGTCGTGGGGGACTTTAACTTGCCATCGTCCGGCTCGTCATCGACGGTAGCTCGGGAGTTCATGGCTTCCATGACGGCCTTGGACCTGACCCAAGTAGTTGATGGCCCTACTCACATTGGGGGAGGCACTCTGGACCTGATTTTTGTCTCTGGTCAGTGGTTGAGAGATCTGGACTTAAAGGAAATAGTCACTGAACCTTTGTCATGGTCAGATCACTCTTCTTCGTCTGGACTTTCTGACCGCCATTCACCACCGCAGGGAGACGGAGCCGACACGTTGGTTCCGTCCCAGGCGCCTGATGGACCCGGAGGGGTTCCGGACGGAGCTTGGGCCATTTCCTGAGGGTCTGGCTCACGGCTCGGCGGAGGAACTTGTTGCGGCCTGGGAACGGGCCGCGGCGGGGGCCTTAGACCGGGTCGTGCCTTTGCGGCCTCTGACCCGGCGCAGGTCCCAACCAGCTCCTTGGTTCTCCGAGGAGCTGAGAGGGATGAAGCGCCGGAGAAGACGCCTAGAGAGTTCCTGGAGGTCTGGCCGTTCAGAAGCTGATCGGACACTAGTGAAGTCCTATACTAGGGCTTACCTAGTGGCAATGAGGGAAGCGAGGCGTCACGCCTCCTCCCTCATTGCATCGGCAGATAACCGCCCAGCCGCCCTGTTTGGGTGACCCGCTCCCTCCTACATCAGGGGAGCGGATGACCCGCTGCAGGGACGCTGAGGAGTTTAACGGTTATCTATACGATAAAATCGCTCAGCTTCGGGATGGTTTGGACCAAGATTGCGGTGATACGGGTGAGACGGCTGAGGGTGGTCTTGGTGACATTGTATGGGATGAGTTTGACCCTGTCGCCCCGAGGACATGGACAGGTTGTTGGGGAGGCTGAATGCCACCACATGTTTACTGGACCCGTGCCCCTCCTGGTTGGTGCTGGCCACGCAGGAGGTGACACGAGGCTGGCTCCAGGCGATTACGAGCGCTTCTTTGGTGGAGGGAGTCTTTCCGGCCGCCTTGAAAGAGGCGGTGGTGAGGCCCCTCCTCAAGAAGCCTTCCCTGGACCCGGCTGTTTTAGGTAATTATCGTCCGGTCTCCAACCCGCCGCGCGAAGGTTGTAGAGAGTATGGTGGCATATCAGTTTCCCTTGCACCTGGATGAAACTGTCTATCTAGACCCGTTCCAGTCCGGTTTCCGACCCGGTTACAGCACGGAGACGGCTTTGGTCGCGTTGGTGGATGATCTCTGGAGGGCCAGGATAGGGGTTGTTCCTCTGCCCTGGTCCTATTAGACCTCTCAGCGGCTTTCGATACCATCGACCATGGTATCCTGCTGCGCCGGTTGGAGGGATTGGGAGTGGGAGGCACCGTTTATCGGTGGTTCTCCTCCTATCTCTCCGACCGGTTGCAGTCGGTGTTGACAGGGGGGCAGAGGTCGGCCCCGAGGCGCCTCACTTGTGGGGTGCCGCAGGGGTCGATTCTCTCGCCCCTTCTGTTTAACATCTACATGAAGCCGCTGGGTGAGATCATCAGTGGTTTCGGTGTGAAGTACCAGCTGTATGCGGATGACACCCAGCTGTACTTTTCTACACCGGACCACCCCAACGAAGCTATCGAAGTGCTGTCCCGGTGTCTGGAGGCCGTACGGGTCTGGATGGGGAGAAACAGGCTCAAGCTCAATCCCTCCAAGACAGAGTGGCTGTGGATGCCGGCATCCCGGCATCCAGCTAAATCCGCGGCTGACCAACGGGGGGGAGTCACTGGCCCGATGGAAGGTGCGCAACAGCGTCCTCCTGGATGACCGGCTGTCTCTAGAAGATCATTTGACGGCCGTCTCCAGGAGAGCGTTCTACCAGGTTCGCCTGGTGCGCCAGTTGCGCCCCTTTCTGGACCGGGAGGCCCTATGCACGGTCACTCACGCCCTCGTGACATCTCGCCTGGATTACTGCAACGCTCTCTACATGGGGCTTCCCTTGAAGGGCATCCGGAGGCTACAGTTAGTCCAGAATGCGGCTGCGCGGGTGATAGATGGAGCCCTCGTGGCTCCCGTGATAACACCCATCCTGCGCAGGCTGCACTGGCTACCTGTGGCCTTCCGGTGCGCTTCAAGGTTTTGGTGACCACCTTTAAAGCGCTCCATGGCATAGGGCGGGTTATCTGGGACCGCCTACTGCGACCAGATACCTCTCACCGACCCGTGCGCTCTCACAGAGAGGGACTCCTCAGGGTGCCGTCAGCTAGGCAGTGTCGTCTGGCGGCGCCCAGGGGAAGGGCCTTCTCTGTGGGGGCTCCCGCCCTCTGGAACGAGCTCCCTCCAGGGCTCCGTCAACTTCGGACCTTGAACCTTCCGTCGCGAGCTCAAGACACATTTATTCATCTGTGCAGGACTGGCTTAGATTTTAAATTTACAGGGGTTTTAAATTGATTTTAATATTTATATTTTTATTTTTAATAATAGGGCATTGGAATAAGTTTTTTAAAGATTATTTTAATTTTGTATATTGATGTTTTATATGCCTGTGAACCGCCCTGAGTCCTTTGGGAGATAGGGCGGTATATAAATTTAAATAATAATAATAATAATAATAATAATAATAATAATAATAATAATAATAATAATAATAATAATAATAATAATAATAATAATAATAAATATTTGAGGTCAGGAAAATATTTATTTATTAGCCCTATATCCAATTTCCCCTCCCTGATAATCATCAAAGGCAACTCTGTTATTATAGTTGGTTGCACAGCCAGATGTTCAGACTCGATTTGGTATTTTTATCCACCTATCAGATCCTTCCCAAGATAGACTTGGGATAGTCTGGTGTTGATATTTTAGGTGTTAGAGGTATCATCACAGGCCCAACCTCCCTCTCAGAGTTTTTGGGAAAAATAGAAAGAGGGATTGATATTGTGTCCAAATTGTGGTCTGTGATCAGTAATCATACAGTGCTTTGTGGGTTCATTATAAGACTGTCAGCCCACTTATACCTTAAAATCCTCTTTTGTCTTAGAACTTTTGCTTAATCCAACACTTGGGACTACTCCTTCCAGACCGTTGACAATGTATTGAACCCTTAACTGGCCCTACTCCTCAGGGGGATGTCTACTCTGTCTGGCCCAAAGAAAACACTGATATCTCTACCAGTTTAGCATTTTGTATTTTATATACATTTTATGAAGAGAGCCAATTTGTTATAGTGGTTAAGAACCAGGAGACTCTGCGTTCTGGTCCTGCCTTGGGCACAAAGCTAGCTGGGTAACCCTTGGTCCTAGAAAGGAAACCATGGCAAACTATTTCTGAAAAACCTTGCCAGACATGTTCAGGTTGTGCAGGTTATGTACTGCACACAGGTGCCACATCTGAGGGGATGCCAGTGAAGCACAGAAAGTCAAGAGCATCTATTTCAGCCAAACAACCAACTGCAATTGGCAAATATTACGCGTAGCCAGGCTTGCCACTGAGTTTGCTTGTTCAGCAGAGGATGGGGGATGCAGTGATATGCACATGTGTTCCCCATTTCCTCTATTTCAAGAGTACATTTTCTAAATTCCTATACTTAGTCACACATCCCACTTTTTCAAGTACGGCCTTGCCATACGTTTTCAAGTTACATCTTTTTCTTTGTTTGAGTATGCTGTGTACTTAAGAAGGAAGGAATTTACAGTTTGTACTATTTCTTTATAATAGCCAATTGTAAAACTAATTGAAAAATATCTAAACTAATTATCTAAGGTTTGGTTAGTGATTACAGAATTACACCCCAAATTTGGTAACTGGTAACAAAATTCAGCTTTCTACTCTGAGAAAAAGAAGGGAATAAAAGGAGAAAGAATGAAATGGAGAAGGAATCTCTAGAAAGCTTTCTGGTGTAGGCTGATGTTAAGTTCTCCCCCTTAATTGCAATTTTTTTTACATTATTCCTAATTAAATATTCCTGTCTAATTCTTATTAAATAAACTCCACTCTGCAAAACTTAATTGTTTACTTATTTCCTCAGAGTTTGATCTTGTTGTCCCAAGGAAAAAATTAACAAGTTGGAGTGCTATTGGTATGAGCTGTATTTGGTTCCAAAGCTTGTACATGTTTCCTATAGCAATGTCACTTTTAACTTCATACAGTATAGTTTTTCAGATAAAGAATGTTTCAGGCTGTAAAGAATATATGACAGTTCTCCCTAATCATAGCACGATTTCCTGGCAAAGACTAATTTTCTTATCTATAGGATATTGTCTATCTTATCTCCACCGCATGATGAAGTGGCCCTAAGTAATTATTAGATATGCCAATGTTATGCCAACATT
The DNA here is from genome assembly GCF_028640845.1 of Ahaetulla prasina. Taxonomy (NCBI): domain Eukaryota; kingdom Metazoa; phylum Chordata; class Lepidosauria; order Squamata; family Colubridae; genus Ahaetulla; species Ahaetulla prasina. Next base: position 62,371,905 of record NC_080539.1, read on the forward strand.
TTCTCCCTCAAATATTGCTTGAATATGTCCTCAATAAATTTGCTCCTTAGCTTGAAGGAAAGTTAGATGTCTGGTAATTATTATGTTAATAGGGAGGCAGAGGCACCTGTGGGAAGAAGAAGGAAAAGTCAAGATGGTGATTGTGACTGTGTGCCGACAGCCTGGATGTCCTGAGCCTCAGCTGGGTTTCCCTGGTGGGAGTGGCCAATAAGTCACACTGGAACTCTTGTTTCTTTCTGCAGAAATAGAGAGCCTCCAGCTTGGGACAGAGATTCAAATCAATGCCCTGAGTAAACGTTAACGTATAAGACCTTTATATGTTTGTATAAGGCCTTTATACAAAACTTTTTTCTTTGTTTACAACATGCCAATCTATAGAATTTATTTCACAAGGTTAGTGTTTGCATTTGGTTTATTAACATTTGTCCTTTTTGTTACAAGGTTACATTAGTTGTATTTCAAAACCTTCCTAATCCTATCATTGCCAGGAGTTTCCTGCTGCATGTCTATAGTTTGTAAGTTTTGCAAGAAAGCTGGAAAGAGAAGGGAAGCCCCATGAGTAATTTAATTACTTTTTAACTTTTGGTAGCTTGTTTCTACATAATTTGATCCAATTTCTGGTTGACCTGATGTTGAAAAAATTATTTGTGAGCTTTTCTTCTGAATAGGATTCCTTTCCTATAGTTATCACTTTTGCTCCCTCTAGGTTTTAAAACGTACTTTCCCTGTTTGAAGAATTCTATTATTTAATATTCATCATCTTATATTCTTCAGCTATCATCAAGCTATCAACCTGCCTGTTTCTTTAATGCACTGTGTATAAAAAAAAAAGGGGGGGGAGGGAAGGCTTCAATTGCATGGGTCCAGCTTTTGACTGTCAAGTCAAAGTCAGAAATTACTTCCCTGCAGAAACCTTACAAAGTAGTACAAAAATAAGTTTAGTATTTACATGCAATGTATTTTTCTGGACTGAAAGGTTATGTAACATGAAACATTGAAAAACTTTTCTCCATTTTTGGATCATTTTTGAAGGAGTGAAACAAATTCTTGAACCAAAACCCTGAACTTAAAGTGAGCCTGCTTAATAACTTGCTTAAACATTTGCAGATATTATCTTAAATCAGAACTGTGCTTTTAAATGGAAATTAGGAAGTAATTTACCACAAAAACTGACTATCCCCAACTTCCACTTTATTGCTGCATATCTCACTATAAACAGAAAATCTAACCTAGTTTAACCATAGATGACATCACTGCTGGTCAACATTTATTATAAGAATATAGAAAGTTTATTTGTA